>NC_092799.1:29964138-30264348 GCF_918797505.1 Bemisia tabaci
GTCTCTTGCGATTTAAAAATCTGGCAACCTCAATCTTGACGCTTTGGCTCAGCGATAGCAATTTGCTTAGAGTTTTAACAACACATGGAGGGAAATGAACATTGCTCGATCGAGCGACTTGATGAAACCGTTGCTAGTGCGCGATTTGACTCACGTAGAGCTTTGAGTTTCTTGTGAGCGGGCAGTTCAAAATCCGCGTAACCAATGTGAAATAAAAAAGTTAATATCTTCGTTAGGAGTTGATTTCAGTAATTTTCGTTGCGCGAACCGTGTTCTAAGTGAAATTCTGGATAAGAAACATGTATCAGAATGCTTAAATTCGTACCCCGTCTAGTGGTCCATTGATAGGCAAAACGATGGACAAAGAAGGCATAGGAAGTACGGCGCGGTCTTCTTGGATGAAATGAGTGGTTCTTGTAGACTAAGGGGGTGAATGATGAACTAACTCTGGTTCCCTTGCGTGTTGCCGTTTTTAGTTAGTCTATTACCTACCTCCTATGTCCATCGCAACTACCCGCTTCCTCTAGTAGGATCCCTCCATATCCCTTTTTTTCTTCTTTGTCGATAGCTTTGTCTATCAATGGAGATGTTGCATGTGTGAGGAATTTACGAGTTGACTACCGATTCTTCTGTAAAAGTTCGCGAGAAACACGATGGTGCCACTGGTTATCTCTGAAATTAACTCCCAAGCTCAAAAAAAGCTCTCAAGTTGCGGCCAAAATGGAGGGGATATCCCACGATATCCTGAGAGCCCACCCCTAAATCAAGACATACTCTTCATGCAAAGATAGGGAGCAAATACATTGATAGGGGGGTTGCCATGTTTTCAGTTTTGGAGTCCCCAAATAAAGTGGCAGCCCTGCCAATGTACTTGCTCCCCATCTTTGCATGTAGAGTTTGTATTGATGTAGAGGTGGACTCTCAGGATAGCGTGGGATATCCCCTCCATTTTGGCCTCAACTTGAGAGCTTTTTTTGAGCTTGGGCGTTGATTTCAGAGAAAACCAGTGGCACCATCGTGATGTCAAATGAGACTACAGAGATATGGAGGGATCCTATTTGTGGAAGTGGGTGGTTACAATGGATAAGTGAGGCACCTTATAGTTAGGAAACCCGATAGTCAGTCCATCATTTACCCCCTTAGCTTATAAGAACCACTTATTTCAACCAATAAGATTGCTCCACACTCATCAACCGGTCTGTGTCTTCTTTGTATATCGTTTTGTCAATCAATTTGAACTATCAGCCCGCCGGAACCTTGTTTCTTAACCTGCATTTTCGAAGTTTAGATAGGGGGTCCACCGAATCTTTATTTTTGTAACTTCCACTCCTCTCTGTGCCCGTGTTCCGTTTCTCTCGGGCGACGGGGGAACGCGCGGGATGCAGCGATGCACGAGAGCACCTCGGGAGGAGCCGCCCACACGCGTGGGCGAGAGGCGCAGTCGATGCACGGAGCTTCCCGCGGTCTCTGCTGGAGCCGCGACGACCGACGAGGCCGTGCGTACCGCGTCGGGTTCCCTCGGGCTCGGAGCACTTTCCCTCGGCCCCGGGTTGCCATGGCGACCGCTCCCAGCGTCCCGGCGCCGGCCGCCAGCAGCGTCGCTCCGCCGCCTCTGCTCGCGTCGAGCACCCCGCCCTCGCCTCGCGCCCCCGTCCTACATGCTTAACGAAAAACCATGTACCAACCCTTACATGTAGTCGAATATGGAGTTCCTTTATAAGGAGAGCAACTGGACAACTACACTGGAAAAAAAACACATTGGATCAAGAGTCCAGACTCTTAAAAACATCGACAAGAATAAATGCTCTTGATTCAATCAGATTTAAGGTCAAATTAAGAACCAAGCCTCTTAATTTGAGCGGATTTCCTTTTGATTTAAGCTTAAATCTGATTGAATCAAGAATCCTTTTTCTTGTCAATGTTTTCAAGAGTCTCGACTCCAGATCCAATGTGTTTTTTAGTGTATTTTCCGAAGGAAATACACTATTGCATTCTCCCATGATGTCGGACCCAGACCTGAGACATTGTGAAGAGCACCGATCACGGGTCGTAGATCACGAAAATATATGCTATTCAAATTCATGTGTATATATATATGTATGTATGTATGTATGTATGTATGTATGTATGTATTTCCGCCTTTTGAAGATTTTTCGATTTTTGAGTGGTTATATCTTTCTTACGTTGAAAGATATTTTGACCAATTTTTTTGCATTTTGTAGAGACTCATTAGTACTACTATTCTGCAAAAAAAAATTGAAATTTGAGGCAATAGATTTTGAGGGGTGGGGCTCGAAAGTGGGGGGAGGTGAAATCTTGTCCACTCGATAACTCGAGCGAAAATGAATATTTTGAGCTGAAATTTTTATAGGTGGTAGTTCTCCCCTAGGACTGGTTTGGTATTGAATTTGAGCGAAATCGGCCGAGCCGTTTAAGAATGGCGAGCTTTGAAAGTTTTAGGCGAGGGGTGCGCGGCATGAGGGGAGCCGACCGGAGCAGGGCCGCACAGTGGGTCGGGGGAGAAAGTTTTTGGACAAGCTGATCGTCGCACAGTGGGTCAGGGGGAAGAAGTTTTTGGACAAACTTTTCGTCGCACAGTGGGTCAAGGGAAGGAAGATGCTGGATAAATTGTTCGTCGCACAGTGGGTCAGGTTAAATGATCTGTTCTTGAACAAAATCTCACCATTTAACCGTCATAACTTTTCGCAGCGCGTTCGCTGGCAACGTACGCAACTACTATTTTGTGCTATTGCTTTCTGGTGACTGCCGGTGGGTATGTTGCTGCCGGACCGCCTCCACGTAGGCAATTTCTCGTACATCGTCCGTCCGCAACTCTCGCCTCTGGTCAATCAGTGCAGTAGTGGGATTCCCGCTCGCCGCGCACTCTCGCGACAAGGTACGCAACTTCTTGCTCACAACTCAACTTCTGTTTCAATTCTTAATTCATTCCCTTACAGATTGATCCCCCCCCCCCCTTCGGAAAATACACTCTTCCCGCGGTGGACGTGCGGGTCGCTTAAGAAGACAGAACAACTGGAATGGACACTCAAACTAAAAAGCGCGCGCGAAGCGCGCGTCCTGGGGGGGCTTGGGGGAGGCGAAGCCCCCCCCCCCCCAAAAAAACCGGCGCGGAGCGAAGCGGAGCGCCGGTTTTTTCCCAATGAAGCATGGAACATGGACAACTCGAAAATTTGAAGGTTCGGTTTGATCAGGTCATGTAGCTCTTGGGGCCCAAAGAGACTGTCAACTTATGAACTCGAATTATCCAGTGGTACTAATTTTCGTACTTCTCATTACCCGTCTTGTCCTAAGTGATCAAAAATTATAAAAGCACGAATAAAACTTGATTTCGCTTAAATTTTCTCAGTTTCCAAGTCTTAATCCTGAAGACGTTTGTTCACAATGTGCTGTCAGCTGTATTAATCTTACATATCTCTTGTATTGATTAGTCTTGCAAATGCGTAGGTTGGCAGCGGCACTTTTCCAGTGATTTTCGATTTACACGTTGTCGCCTTTTTAGGCCCTAAGAGCTACATATATCAAGTTGTCCTTACGCTCCCTATAAAGTACTTAACGATGTACCAACGCTTATATGAAATCGAATGTGCACAGTCGGGTTGCCGGTGGCTGGGGAAACTGGTGGAAATGAAGGAGTTACAAGGAACTGGGAAAAGCGGGAAATTCTCCATCCGGGGAATTCTTCCATCTCCATTCTTGGGGAATTCTTCCATCTCCATTCTTGGGGAATTCTCCCATCCTGAGAGTCCCAGTGCGAGATCTAGTTGAATCGCGTTAAGCAGAAAGGAATCAAGCCACATCAGTTTTCGCCAATTTTAATCGTGTAATTTAACTTTTTACGTGGAAACGGTTGTCTGGATTTTTGTGCAAATCTCAAGTGAATTTTCTCCATAGACCGAACACAGCTGGTCTTAACGACTTTAAATTTTTTGACGAGTCACAAGCAAAAACTCTTCAGATTCTTGAAGTAGAGTGTCTACTGAGTCATTTAAGCCAAAAAGAAAAAAATTCTGTCGAGCTCCTGGAAAATAAAGTCGATTTAAAGGTATTTTTGGGCTAAAATAACCAAATTACCCATAGCAAGGCCCGTCATATTATTTAAAAAATTGTTTTCTTCCTGGGTATAATGCCCAAGTTTCTTAAACATGCATATTTTAAGCCTCCGATTACTTAAACTACCAATTTTAACCATATGGTAAATTTTGGGGGCCTAAAATGAGCCCTCGGAGCCAAAAATTGCAAACATTTTTGAAAACTTCGGATTTTCAGGGGGGTGTTTTTTTTTTAACGTTGTTTTTTCTACAGTCGTCAATGAGTAATTCTGAAGGGCATTTTCGATTATATAATTGAAATTTTGACTGTTCAGGTGAAGGGGGAAGGGGGCACCAGGCTTTGCTTTGCCATTCTCACAGTTTCTGAAAACGCTTGAAAATTCCCTATTACATTGGAAGTCCAAAATATCCCTTTTTATTCATTAATTACTGTATCTGATATTATAAAATATGCAGCAGGAGTTACTGCCCCCCCCCCCTCCTCCTCACTACGCGATGCATGGAAACCTTGATCTTACTGCGCGCGCTAACGGATCCTTGCTTTTCGCGTGATGGCAGTCCGTTGTACAGTAGATCCGGGCATTTGCAATACAACATTTGGCGGTCTTTAGCATTACATATAAATGGACATGTTTATGCTACAAGTTTATCCTGCAAATGCCCGGATGCGAAAAGCAAGGATCCGGTAGCGCGCGCAGTGAGATCAAGGTTTCCATGCATCGCGTAGTGAGGAGGAGGAGGGGGGGGGCAGTAACTCCTGCTGCATATTTTATAATATCAGATACAGTAATTAATGAATAAAAAGGGATATTTTGGACTTCCAATGTAATAGGGAATTTTCAAGCGTTTTCAGAAACTGTGAGAATGGCAAAGCAAAGCCTGGTGCCCCCTTCCCCCTTCACCTGAACAGTCAAAATTTCAATTATATAATCGAAAATGCCCTTCAGAATTACTCATTGACGACTGTAGAAAAAACAACGTTAAAAAAAAACACCCCCCTGAAAATCCGAAGTTTTCAAAAATGTTTGCAATTTTTGGCTCTGAGGGCTCATTTTAGGCCCCCAAAATTTACCATATGGTTAAAATTGGTAGTTTAAGTAATCGGAGGCTTAAAATATGCATGTTTAAGAAACTTGGGCATTATACCCAGGAAGAAAACAATTTTTTAAATAATATGACGGGCCTTGCTATGGGTAATTTGGTTATTTTAGCCCAAAAATACCTTTAAATCGACTTTATTTTCCAGGAGCTCGACAGAATTTTTTTCTTTTTGGCTTAAATGACTCAGTAGACACTCTACTTCAAGAATCTGAAGAGTTTTTGCTTGTGACTCGTCAAAAAATTTAAAGTCGTTAAGACTAGCTGTGCGAAGCTTTCTTAAAATTTTTCAAAGGAATCCGCACGAACGTTCTCTTGTAAAAAAGTTCTCTGTTCATCTCGGGTCAGACATGGAGGCACTTCGGTATGTACCGGAGTACTCACGATGTGTTACCCGAACCCTTCGGTATATATCGAAGTACTTCAGCTGTCTGACCCGAACTTCGGCCCAGCTGGACCTCAAGTTTTTAGATACGTGATCCGAAAACTTCTGATATCCTTATGACCTCAACTTCGGGTCCTACGCACGAAGTTTTTTTCTCCGTGTATTAATTTCTAACGTTTTGTCAATCGAGCCTTGGTATTAGCATTTAAATGTTGGAGCGGACGGGCTGCGAACACACTCCAACAGCTCCGAACGTCATAATGAAGGCAGCTTCAAAGCAAAATAAGCCAATTCTTGCAAGGCTTCATCACACATAGCTGATCGGATTCTTATGCACGGGTGCGTCCGATCACAGTGTAAGCCGGCGGAAAACATTTTTGTCGCGAGTTGGAAGCAGAGACGCGCCAGTCCCTACGAGAGAATCAATGAAGTTACTAGAGAGGAAAACGTAGTAAATTAAGTTGTAACCCGAGTCCCCGTATCGAGAGCCCACTCCTGTCCCAAGTGTCCCACTTATTAGTCAGATCGCCAACACTCAACCCCCTCAATCGAATTTGAATCTGTGAGTTCGAAAACACACCAACTCGGGTTTTTTCGATTTTCACCTTTTTACGGTTTAGTGACACTTATGGATAGAAACAACTGCACGCAAAAGGAAATTTCGAAATTGCAATCGGAAGTGCTCGAAACAGCGGCGGGAAAAGGGGAGAATCGTAGTATTTCATTGGAAATACAAATTTTTGGCCATTTCAAGGAAAACAGGTGACCATCCGATTTTGCGGGGGGTTTTTTTCCGGTTCAATATACCTTGTATCAACAAGTAAAGTTATACAAGTATGCAAGCGTTATTCAGGTCGGAAAATATAAATTTTTCAGGGCAGACTATGAAAAATCAGTACCTGAAAGTCGGTGAGAACAAAAACACACCAACTCGAAAATTTTTAAACGCTTAATTCTCTGTCATCAAACATGGTGTATCGATTTCAACTTGGTGCTTTAAGGCTTTAAAGCCCGAGTCCCACTATCAAATGAACTTATCAAATGCAAGATGGCGGAGATAATCAACATTGGACGGCCCGTCAACTTTTGATAGCAGACTTGCGCAAAAACCATCACGCATCTCCGCCATCTTCTATTCGATGAGTTCTTTTGATAGTGGGACACGGGCTTAAAGGAGAAAAAGCCTGAAGCGGCTTAATCGTCCCGCGTGGAACTGAGCAATTGGAATTAGCTAGGCCGGATCCACTGGATCTTGGGTGACCTATAACTAGCAGTGGCTTTATTCGAGCGACCTTATTTTGGATCGTTTCGCGGAGGGAAGCTATGTGCGATCACAAGGACCCGCTTATTCCCATTGGATGCGCGCCCAAAGGAAGTCATAAGTCAACGCTTCTATTGACTTTTATCGCTGCCGAATTTTTGTCCAAGGTCAGTTAATTACCCCTCGTCTTTTTTTCGATGCGTGGTCCAGGGTCCCTGTAGCCACTCTAATTCATCGAGTTGATCGTAACATGTTCACGCACTTGTTCGCATGTTCTCCTCTTTTCTTTTGTTCTTGGTGAATTTATTTTTGAGCGCGGAAAAAAATCAACCATCGATGGCCAAGGAACAATACTGCCTATTTGTAAACTGACAATTTTGCAGGACGAAGAGAAAAATGCGCCATTTTTGTTGTTTTGAGGATGGATCTGCAATTTTTTCATACATTACAGCGTCATATCAGTGCTCCTCTGAAGAATTGGAAACAGCTAAGAACGCTTCTGTATGTTTTACCGTGGAGTACGGTAAGGTCGCTGACTCATTATCGCTAATGTAGTTCGGCGGTATCGTTACTCAGGTCTCGATATGCAATCGACATTCATGCCCTTTTTACTGGGAAAAAGTATCCCTGATAATTGGGAAAAGAATCTTTGTAATTTTTTCTAGGATGACAACAGTCGGGGAAACCCCGAAGAAGTCGCACGTTTTTGCACCTGAAAGATAGGGAAAGTCAGGAACTTTCGTCGGAAATCAGAGTCATTTTTATCCGAAGAGAAAGCCGCAACAAGTGTGAAGTTCACACTCGAAAAAGTCGAGTTTTTTATGTCTGGGGAATTGGGTCCAAAACTAGTCCAAACTTTACTCCCCATAAACGAGTCTGGGTAGAACAGTGCAAATTTGGGGAATTTTGATTTCTGAATTCAGTCGCCACTTCCCGTCGGCGCTTCTATTAAAAGCAACGTACGCGGTACGTCTATCGCCATCTGAATCGGTGCTTCTACGCTGCCATGCTGAGGAAAAATGCCGTATAATCATTTGAAAGTTGCCTAGTTTTCATTGAAAAACATATACATTTTTGAAGACATTCTTGCATATTTTTCCTCGAAATTGTCAGATATTTTAGATTAAATTGCGCACAGAATTTTCCGAGAATTTTGAGAAAAAATATTCACAATTTATCCAACAAATTGGGTTTTTATCGAAGGAAACTTGGCATCGTTCGAATGCTCCTACGGCGTTCTTCCTTAGCACGGCAGTACGTAAGTCTATCGCTATCTGAATCGGTGCTTCTGCGCTGCCGTGCTAAGGAAAACTGCCGTATAGACATCTGAGAGTTGCCTAATTTCACTTGAAAAACATATATTTTTGACGACATTCTTGCATATTCTTCCTTGAAATTGTCAGATATTTTAGATTAAATCGCGTACAGAATTTTCCGAGGATTTTGATAAAAAATATCCACAATTTTTCCAACAAATAGGGTTTTTATTGAAGGAAACTTGACATCGTTCGAATGCTCCTACGGCGTTCTTCCTCAGCACGGCAGTACGGATGAGTAAGAAAAAGCAGTAGTTGGTTTTTATCGAAGGAAACTTGGCATCGTCTGAATGCTCGTACGGTGTTCTTCCTTCGCACGGCAGTACGGATGAGTTAGAAATAGCAGTAGTTGGTTTTTATCGAAGGAAACTTGGCATCCTCTGAATGCTCATACGGCGTTCTTCCTTAGCACGGTAGTACGGATGAGTAAGAAAAAGCAGTTGTTGGTTTTTATCGAAGGAAACTTGGCATCCTCTGAATGCTCATACGGCGTTCTTCCTTAGCACGGTAGTACGGATGAGTAAGAAAAAGCAGTTGTTGGTTTTTATCGAAGGAAACTTGGCATCCTCTGAATGCTCATACGGCGTTCTTCCTTAGCACGGTAGTACGGATGAGTAAGAAAAAGCAGTTGTTGGTTTTTATCGAAGGAAACTTGGCATCCTCTGAATGCTCATACGGCGTTCTTCCTTAGCACGGTAGTACGGATGAGTAAGAAAAAGCAGTTGTTGGTTTTTATCGAAGGAAACTTGGCATCCTCTGAATGCTCATACGGCGTTCTTCCTTAGCACGGTAGTACGGATGAGTAAGAAAAAGCAGTTGTTGGTTTTTATCGAAGGAAACTTGGCATCCTCTGAATGCTCATACGGCGTTCTTCCTTAGCACGGTAGTACGGATGAGTAAGAAAAAGCAGTTGTTGGTTTTTATCGAAGGAAACTTGGCATCCTCTGAATGCTCATACGGCGTTCTTCCTTAGCACGGTAGTACGGATGAGTAAGAAAAAGCAGTTGTTGGTTTTTATCGAAGGAAACTTGGCATCCTCTGAATGCTCATACGGCGTTCTTCCTTAGCACGGTAGTACGGATGAGCTGAAAATAGCAGTTGTTGATTGCAAAATTCAGTCCATCGGTACGATACAATACTAGCGCGGCCCGTCAGCGAGGATGTTTTGAATTTCCACTCTTGATTCGACGTCGGCCGTCCGTCGGTCCACGTTTACTGCGACGTATGCGAGCCCGAGCCGAGATGCGCATCGGGATCGGGCACCGGCGGAATACGAAGTGGAGAAGTGATGTAACCTTGACTCGGAGTGCGAGGTTAGACCACGTCGCGTCCGTGTCGGTGCTGGTCTTGGTCTGCAGTATAATGGCACGGGGGGCATCGGGGGGCACGACGGGACGGCCGCAGCCGGTGAACATCCGCGGCCCCGGCCCCATGCCCGTTCGAGTCGAGCATGTGAAGCTTGTTGCATGCTCCAGCTTTTAATTTCCCTCCGCGCGGCGTCATAGTCCCGCTCGTCACGTTCTATTGTCGACTAGTTCGGCTCTTGAAGTGAATCTGCGGAGGTTGAAAGCGAACATCACTAGTATTGAGGTAGCTCTAGGAGAGATGTATATACACGTAGAAAAAAACTTCGTGCGTGGGACCCGAAGTTTAGGTCATATGGATCTCTGAAGTTTTCGGATTGAGCATCTGAACAGTTCAGGTCTAGCTGTCGAGGTTCGGATCACACATCTGAAACTTTAGTTCTTACATCTGAAGTGCTTCAGGTGTGAGAACCGAAGCTTTTCGAATGTGAGAACCGAAGTTTTTTGGATGTGAAAATCGAAGTATTTCAGATGTAAGAACTGAAGTTTCAGATGTGTGATCCAAACCTCAGCAGCTGGACCATGAGTGTTCGGATGCTCAATCCGAAAACTTCAGAGATCCATGTGACCTTAACTTCAGGTCCCACGCGTTTCTTCGTGTGTGATCAGCAGAAAATTCCATGAATACCGTAAAACTAGTCGGTCCATCGACAACAATAGGACTAAGAATGCGTAAGTCTATCAATAGAGGATATCGTCCTCGAGATTCGCCTTCAATTTTCCCGCATAGGCAACAATCCTACCGAAGAGCGCGATTAGCAGAGTGCCCTGCAGTCCGGAATTTCCGGAAAGTCCGGAAACAGTGCTGATTTTTTAAAAAGCGGTCGGGAAGTACTGAAAAAGTGCGGAATATCAGCAAGAAGGTCCTGCATTTTTTCATTTTTGTCACAATTTGTACGAGAAATTCAAAATTTTGACATTTTCGGATTTTGTTAAATGGCGGTAATGAAATAGTACTGAATTTCTCAGGAATGTACTGTAGGAGTACTGATTTTTTGCCAGCCTGTTTTAGTAGACACCCTGAATTAGTCACCTACTCGGAAAAGTCACATCCCCCCCCCCCCCCAGCGTACCTCCCGATTTTGCCCTCGTTTCCCCCGTAAACGACCGGACTCCGATGGCCGAAGTTGGATGTCGGTGGTTCAGTACGCGGCGATCGGCGAGGCTGGAAAAGACGACTCGGTCGAGTTTCTCCTCTGGGTCGGTCGCAGTTGGGTCGAGTGTAGAAAGGAGGAAAAAGGCGCCAGCGCTGGCGACGGATTCAACGAAAGTTGCTCCGACAGTCGAGCACCGCGCGTATAAGCGCCTGACTGTCGTTGCGTGTGAGCTTGGGTGACCCGGGACCCGCGCCCGTGAGTCACACGCCTCGCGCTGCAACCGCAGCCGCAGCCTGGTCCTGTCGTGCACGATCCGAAATTCATTAACGAGTCATAATGCCGAAACGAAGCCATTGCTGCTGCCGTTTGAAATTTCCGGAAGGTTTCCACCCGGAAGATCCACAAACAGGCCGAAGAACAGTTTCACGATCGGAGGTCGTTCGTCTGAGGGAGGTCGGAGCGTACGTTACAGGCACATCCAGGGGTACAAACTACACAGTGTCTAGAGCTGTGTTGCGTACACTGGGAAAAAAAACACATTGGATCTAGAGTCCAGACTCTTGAAAACCGTGAGAAGGAAAAGGACTCTTGATTCAATCAGATTTAAGCTTAAATCAAAAGGAAGTCGGCTCAAATTAAGAGGCTTGGTTCTTGATTTAAGCTGAAATCTGATTGAATCAAAAATATTTTTTCTTGTCGATGTTTTTAAGAGCCTGAACTCGAGATCCAATGTGTTTCTTTTCCAGTGTAACGCGTCGATTTTTCGAAAATTTCAGATGGACAACTCCGCGCGAGATGACACTTTTTCATTTCAAATTGATCGCCAATTCGATTGCGCCTGTTTGAGGGATGGTGTCATGGTTGTCAACGGGAAAGGGGGGGGGGGTTTATTATTCGCATAATCTTCGAAAAATGTGTGTTTAATTGAACTGTTATCCGCATTAAATGCCTCATAATGTTCTAGAGATCCAGTTTTTCATAAATAATCCTAAAAAGTCGGCATTTCAACAATATCTGGAATTCGTCTGCATCCCCAAGTTCGCTCAGGGACTGGAGTCTATAGAATGAACGCGGCAGAAATCTGCATGTTTCAAAAATCTCCGCGGAAGACCGTAATTGACGGACAATATCCAAGGAATTTTGCATTTCTACAAGCTAAGTAGAAAAGTCGGTAAACCGCTCAAAATCTACGCGTTATGTGAAGAATTCTACGCAATTTGGCTTCACGGCCTCTTTGTTACGAGCAGTCTAATTGCGTTCAGACCCGGTGAATTTCCACCTGGAAAATTTTATCCGGGACCCAACTTTAATCTGAAATTACGGGGCCCTGCCGCAACGAGGTGTAAGTTCCACGAAATCTCAGCGGAAATCTGAAGAAGTAAATTTTACTCAGCCGTGGAAAATTAGACAGAGGTTAGTTCAATACTGGACCACAATATTGGGTAAAAGTTGGGTCCTTGTTTTAAGAAATTATTCATCGTTAACGTTTCAAGCAGCGTGCCTAGAACATATCGGAATATTCCGAAATTTACTCCCAAGTGAGAATTTAACGCATGTAGTTTACATAATAAATACTTAATCAAACTTCCTTCTCGTGGAAAACCCCCTAATCAACCTTGGTCAAGCCAGTCATCTAAAAAATCTTTACGTGTTGCACAATGGACCACTAGACAAGGTACGAATTTCAGCATTCTGATACATGTTTCTGAGCCAAAATTTCACGTAAAACACGACGTGCACAACGAAAATTACCGAAATAAATTCTTTACGAAGATACTTAATGATTCTTGATGCGTGAATTTAAACAACCCACTCATGAAAACTCAATCCTCTCCGTGATTCACATCGCGCGCTAAACGTTATCATGACAGTCTGCGATATAAAAATCTGGCAACCTCAATCTTGACGTTTTGGCTCAGCTGTAGCAAATTACTGATAGTTTGAACAACACATGGTGGAAAATGAACATTGCTCGATTGAGAAGCTTCTTGAAACCGTTGTAATGCGCGATTTGACTCACGTAGAGCTTTGAGTTTCTTGTGAGCGGGCAGTTCAAATTCCTCGTAACCAATATGAAATAAAAACGTTACTATCTTCGTTAGGAGTTAGTTTCAGTAATTTCCTTTGTGTGAATCGTGTTCTACGTGAAGTTCTGGTTAAGATACATGTATCAGATTGCTTAAATTCGTACCTTGTCTAGTGGTCCATTAACGAATGTTAGGTGTTTCACGTCTATCCTTGCTCAGGATACCTTAATCGCGTCAAAAAGAAAAAGAAAAAAACACAGCATACTAAAATACAGGAAAATTCTTCATTCGTAAAATTTACCGAAATTTCACGAGTTTGAATGTTCTGAATTTATTCGTTTACGCAACCCTTGCCTTGTTCAGGAAAAACACCGTCTAAACATCTTTTTTTCAAACATATTTTCGGAGGTTAATTATAATGTTTACTAAAGTTTTGAAGTAATTCACTCATTTTCACGAATACTTTTCCTCAAATTCCTTAGTATCTCGAATATTTTTCGAATTCTTAAAAATGCACATTTTAGCAGACATTTGGCGACATTCGATTGTTTATACGGTGTTTTTCCTTGGGACGGGAGCATGGGTAATGGGAGGATTGGACATGGGCTCGCGCTTGGAGTCTCGGACGAGCGTCCGTTACGTAAATGAGATTGCTTTCTCTTCCGCGACGCCGTGTGTCCCTGTCGCGCGTCGCGTTGTCCTGGCCCTATCCGGCGAGGGACCCCGATCCGCGATCCCCTTGCGATATATCGATTGAGCAATCATTTAAACCTATGGCAAGGATCGATAAACAGGGTGTTCGCTACGAACACCTTAGTAATAGATTCTTTACCATAGCTTCAAATGGGAAAATATCGATAATCGGACATTCTCACCTCGATACTGTTCCTGCGTCCACCTCTGATCGAGCCGAGGTGAACACTCCTCAGGGCCGTAGTCATAGTCGTTTCTTAAAAAGCTCCCTTCTTCTAGAGGCAGCGTATGGTTTACTTAGTGACTGTGGACGGTTTAAGGAGGTCCTGAACGAAGTATCATGAAAGACCAATTGTAACGAATGAATAGTAAAATTAAACCGAATTACTCGGAAATAGATCCTTGCAGGGAATTACAATGATTTTCCTCTTCAAAAAAGGAAAAAGACGAAAGAAAAAGTTTGCAGGTAGAGAATTTTAACGACTAGGGTTGCAGGCGATCTGGAAAATTGGAGAAGACTGTGAATTTCCGACCATTGGGAAAAGTAAGGGAGATCGTGGGAAAAGTAAGGGAGATCGTGGGAAAGGTCAGGGAATTTCTGACACATGCCAATCACTAGAACGTATCGCCAATCTTCCTCGAACTGTTTACCCTTCTTGTAATTTTACAAGCTTGTCATCTTTTAAACCAGCCATTGAAAGCCTTTTTCCCTAATTTTATCTTAAAACAAGGATATTTTTTCCAACTCAGCAAAAGTCAGCGCATTTTAAAAAGAAGGACAAAAAAACAGGTTAAATTTTGTACTGAAGGTCAGGAAAGACAGGAAATAAGAAAATGATGCTGGAGTTACAGGAAAAAGCCAAAGAAGTCAGGGCATTTGAAAGTGAAGAAATAATGGTACCCTGGGCGGGTTCGTACTTACCTACCTGAAAGTTTGTAAGAATCATCGAAGCGTGTTCAGTATTTTTTTCATGGCGAACCATTGTCATCTTTTGCAAGTAGAAAGAAGCAGACAGTGGGGGGGGGGGGGTGAGGTCCGAAAGCACTCCTCCTTAGATAAGTTTGCCTGTTGTTGATTGTAGGTGCTGGAAGATATTAAGCGTAGCGAAATTAACAATTTCCGGGACGTGCAGTCGGAAGGTGTTCGCCTATTTACCGCAGGTTTTCAATACGCACGCTTCGAAAGTTCAAAAGTCATGTGCTCTCCGTCAAGCACGTTTTTACGCGCTCCCTTCAGATGGCCTATTTTCGCAACGTGAGCTGCGTGTCGCATCCGTGTCCCCTGCACCGTTCCCGAAGGATCCGATAGATCGTATTCGACAGTGGTTCGATGTATCGTTTGGTTCAAAACAATAGAACATAACCTCAAACGAAAATTTTGGGATTTAAGTTGGAAGAGCTAAAAATGAGAAAATTCCTAACAATTTCACTCTTCATTGCCATTTTGTACTCAAAAAAATCATAAATCTAGGACAAAAAACCCGTTCCCTCAGATGACTCAATTGACTTTTGAGGCTGTGTTCACATGTTGAACAATCGATATCGATATAATCTCACCTGTTAGATGTATCGAATACTTCGGTCGATCGATGTTTCCCGCCGTTTGTTAGCAGATATCCTCAATGCAACAGGTACGCCGAGCAGAGGGTTCAGTGCCCCGCTGGAAACGCGTAATTTCAGCGCGAGCTCTGACGTAATAATTAATTATGAAGCAATTTTCGTCCCACTTCGGTGCTCGGTAAATTTTATTTTTCATTGAAGTTATGTAGTGCAAATGCTCAGCGCGAACTAACTCATTGCCAACATACGTGCAGAGGAGCGTTTACACTTGATCCGCAGTGTGTTATCGCTTATCAGTATTTGAACTTCAACCCGACAATTTTATGAGTCATTTTGCCGGCAAACCTACTTTTAAGGATGATTATTGATGACTGAATTTGTTACTTCTGCAAGAAGCGAGGATAGAAAGAAGTTATGCTCACATCAGACTATTTTTTAGGCGCCATGCTCTGAAAAAAAGAAAGGGAAAAAAATGTGAAACCGAACTGTCCGAGTTGTTTGAAAGGGAGTTTTGTTTGGTACACACAACCGAGCGATTTTACTCAACTACTACTGCTCAACTTTTTTATTCGATTGCGATAATCGAATTCATCATAATTAGGTCAGCGAATCGACTAGCTCGGCAGAACATACTCAAATGCATGATACCTAGTTTTGTCCGTACGTCATGTAGTTTATTTTTTGTTTAAATAGGTGAAGATAAGGTTTAGGAAATTTTCATTCGCTGATCATTTTTATTAGGCGCATTTCGAAGGTAATTTTGTCTGCATCCCTCTGAACCCTTAAAATCTGTGCTGGAATTGCGTGAAAATACCAATAGATTCCTCAATTTTACGGAGCGAAAAAACTTCATAAAATCTCAGCAAGCCCTCGAAAATCATTGACAGCATTGCCTACATGACGAACACGCCACTGTTCCGCTGTGCTAAGGAAAAACGCCGTATGAACATTCGAGAATTTCCAAATTTTCTCCGATTAAATGCGTATTTTTGAGGAAAGTTATGAATATTTTTCCTGGAAATTTTCAGGAACTTTACGTGAAATTACGAACAAAATTATCTGAAAAATTGGAGGAAACTTTTTTTAAAGTTCCCCGAAAATTCGTGGTTTACCGAAGGAAATTTGGCAACGCCTGCAGGTTCATACGACGTCTATACTATAAGCTCCGAGACCTCCTAATTTTGCGAAACTGGTAACGCTTAGTTACAGCGTTCTACCGGGCCGATTTTCATGATTTTTGCGGCTATCGACGGGCAATTGCCTCTAGATAAGCCAACTCTTTTCAGATTTTCAAAATATGGCCCAGGTTTTTTTATATTACGTGGTAAAGTTGCGAATTCTCCCATTTAAACAATGTAAATTTATACTTTTTGTCATAGTTCGTTTGAGCGTTCTACCGGGCCGATTTCCATGATTTTTGCGTAAATCGACAGGTAATAGGCTCTAAATGAGCCCGCTGCAATCAGATTTTGGAAAAAGGACCCAGGTTTTTTTTAAAATCACGTTATAAAAGTGAGTGAGTTTACAGAATGCTCCGGTACTGCTACCGCTATGCGCGGGAGGATGCGCAATGGTCGAGGAGGTTGCGCTGTAGCTAGGTAGCCTGCGCATTAGCTCTACACTTATCTACACAAGATTCGCACTCACGACTTCATGCCGAGCGGTGGCCGAGTTGTCTAAGACGTCCAATGTATCCGCTTGAAATACTATGTGGGTTCGATCCCCGACTTATGAAATCTTGATTGTTACCGGACTATCAATGTTCATTGTTTTACTGCAATATTTCATCAAGCAGTCATTCCAAAACGCGTCCTTTTAATTTTAAAGTAATTTTAAGTAAAGTTTAAAATTAAAGTATACCTCATATCGTATTTTTTTAGGGGAAAAATAAAACTAACACTGATAGGAGATTTCATGCCCTTTCACCCAAATCCAATTGCCCACGGGAATTTTCACCCAACGTTTTTTTACCCATAGACACTAAGCCCAAGTAATTTCACCCGTGAGATGTTTAATCCTATGGTATATTGATACAATTTACTTGACTAGAAATTACTGAGGTAGACATACGCCTCTTCGTTTCTATGACTACAAGCATTTTTTTTTCATTTAGTCCAAAATTCATAGAGTGATATTAAGTAGGTTATTTTATTTGCGCTTTTAATACAACAAAATTACCCAGTGTCAGTTTTCTTTTTCTTTGTTTTATACTATCCTTAAATTTATCAGTGTTGTGCATATTTCTTCATTTTTTTCTTCCTTTCAAAATGGCAGAATTAATTAATAGCAATAGAAACAAGAAGATACTATCCTTTGAAGGTTATCTATATCACAAACATTCCTCAAATTCTAATCGAACACGAACGTACTGGGTGTGTAACAAAAAACCGGAGTGTTCCGTCAGAGCTGTAACCATCAATGAGCCTTTGCAAGTGATTAAGGTAGGAAAACACGATCATCCCCCTAACCAAGATGAAGTTGTAGCAAAGAGGATTTACGCCGAGTTGAAGGAAGAAGCAGCAGTTCATCCGGAAGCAAAACCTAGCCAGTTGATCAGGGAGAAATTAGGTGAGGTTGACTCACTTGTCCTTCCTCTACTACCAGAGAGAGAGACCATGAAAAGAACTTTAAACAAGAAGAGGATCGCCAACTTTCCTACGAATCCCACCGACATCACAGCCTTAAGAGGAATCCCTCCGCAATTTAGAAGCACAAAAAACCGTGACAATTTCATCATTTTCGACTCATTTGATGCAGAAGACGAAGAAGACAGTTCAGACGAAGAAGAAATTTATCAGAATCCTAATAGAATAATCTAATAAATACGGATTTTCATTCATGGGTGAAATTTGGATGAAAATGCTGGGTGAAAATTCTTTGGGAAAAATTTTCTCGGTGAATTTGGATGAAGGGGCAATGGGGAAACTGGCTTTGGATCTTTTGACTTTTGGGGGAAAAGGTTTGGGTGAAAGGGCTCCAAACCCTGATAGGAGCGTAAAAATAGGGCCGCGAAGCGGCCCATTGCAGGGGGTTGGGCCGCGTAGCGGCCAGGGGGCGTAGCCCCCTAGTTTTCCCTAAGCACGGCAGTGTTAGTGACCTATATTTTCGAGTGTAACGCAGTGCAATAGAATGGTCGTGATAGCGTCTCAGGAGAGTTAAATGCCGGCCATGACATGGTGATAACCGATGAGATATGCGGTCAGTTTCGATTGAATTAACGGAGCTGAATCCACCGTCTCAATGACCGCGGTGACAATACGAAAGACGTCATATTGTCACTCCTCTCATTTAAGGACATAACTCAATCCTCACGTAAACCCTGAAAAGCATTGAGTTATATGGGCAATATGGCTCATTCTGCGATGAAGTTACGCCCTTGTGTCACAGGAGCGGCGATGATGTCTCCATGTCGACGTTGCGTAACCCGAATGAAATGGTCCGGTGTTTTAGGCGGTCGCTCTTCTCTCTTTTGATTCTAGTTGCGTCCCTGGGAGCTCTCGGACGCCATTGACCAACTTTGGTGACGTCCAGCGATGATTACCCATTCACGTATGAAGTCCTCGGTGGATCCATTTCGTCTGTGTGGTTTAGCCAAAAATTGTTTTTTGTAACAGGATACATGATTCTTTTGACTTAATTTGGGACTCTGATATGCTGCTGTTGTGATATAGCCAGGCCCGCCACATCCCATCTCGGGCCCTGGTACCAGTTTTCTGGCCCGGGCCCCTAGCACAGAGGGGGGTCCGGGGGGCCTCCCCCGGGAAATTTTTGAAATTTAAAATCTATTTGGACGCATTTTGAAGCTCTTATGATGGAGATTTTCCATCAATTTCTGCAGAATAATTACGCCTTTTTTTTACTTTCAGCACCAAATACTTTCGAATTGTTGCATTCAAAACATCTATAAATTTTTTTTTTGAGGGGGCAGATGATACTTTTCAATTCTAGGGGAAGCCGGGCCCCCTAGACTCCCCCTTCGTACGTCTATGGCAAGGGAGTTGAGCCATTGAAGTCGAGGATGCCTAGACATCAGGAGCCCCTTAGCATCCGACAACGGAAGAAAATGAAACGCAGTTACTAAAAATACCATTCTACATATACTCAAAATCTTGAGATTAGATAGAAATCTCTAAAAAAGTAAGACAAATTTTATAGTGCCCTAGCGTGTTTTTGAAACTTTCGTGTAATGTTTTCACTTTTCCTTACGAGACAAGGGTTACACATGAATTTTTAGTGGTTTGTCACCTGCGTCACGGGCCCCCCCAGGGCCCGGGCCCCGGTACCAAGGACCCAGTATCCCCCCCCCCCCTTGTGGCGGGCCTGGATATAGCAGGACAGTTGTGAAATCCGTGAAATTCAAGAGAATTATGAACGCATGGGAATAATAAGCCGAAAAAAGGGTGATAACTGATGTTCTGCTGTAGTTGGACTACATCTTGCAATTAGGGACTTTAAATTGTGCCTCAGTTTAAAACCATCGTATGTACCCTTAGTTTCTCTATCCAGATAAGTGATTTTACAGATGGGTCGGAAGTTAAAGTTCTGAGTTGCAAAATGAAGTCCAATTGTCCGTAAAGAAGTGGTGAATCCTCAATAGTAATTGTTCTCTCCTGTCGCCGAGAGGCCACAGTGAAGGGTCTCTATTTGTCTCTGTGCGAATCAAAAGGAAAGGATGAAAGGGACGCGGAAACTTCAGTAGCTCTTATCTTTCTTAGTAACAAAACGTGGACTATTTAATGTGGTTTTTTCGTCGAATTTTCCTCCTGAAGTTCCCCTTACAATGTTTACCGTCACAGAATAAACATCCGAATTTGCCGTTCAGGTCAAAGATTCCATGTCTAGCCCTCTCGTTCCATCGTGCGGCGCACGGTACATCGAGTCATTAGGAGAAGTCGGACATGAAATTCGTGACTAAAACCGCAAATTTTGATATCACATTTTAAGTCTTAAAGGGTGCTTTACAATGTAAATTTTACGAGGAAACCAATGAATGAAAACACTTTCAAAACCTCAAAGTTTTGTATTAATGGAGTTTTAAGTGTTTAAAGTTTCAAAATTTCGTCCGACCTCTCTTAATGCGGTCCATTGTGCGTGCGGCGGTCGGATGGGGCTTGCGATTTTGAAACCAGGAGCCCGGAATTACGCAATCGCAAATCCGCGGTCGGAAAACGAAAATGGTCTTCGACTGGACTCGCTGCCTTGAGACCGCTCCTCGCGCCCTCGTTGTCACGGTGGATGCCCGATGGCTCGTCGAGCTGCGCTACGAACACGCAACGTTCAAGGAGGATGCCTCGACGGAGGGTCACGGCGAGGGGATGTTACCGGTGAACGATGGCTCGCGGGACGCGGTCAAGGAACGATCCGCGTGTCGCGCTCGGGTTAATTCGTCGCTCCTCTGACGTAAGGGCGCCAATCTATTTCTGTGTGAGCCCTGAAAAGCACGGAGTTATATGGAAGACAGGGTTCACGTGGAAATTGAGTTACGCCCTTATGTCAGATGAGCGACGATTTGTTTTAGCTTTGCAGGGGTGTCGGAACCGCGCGACCACGCGACCGGCCAGGCCCGGCCGGGTCGCGTGCGAAAATGGGAAGGCCGCGGAAACGGGTTTTGTAAATTGGATGGATGCCCGCGGAAAGAGGTCTTGACGAATGGAAAGGTCGGCGTGCGTTAGCGTTTTCCACGTGGCAACGAGAAAATGAAGGAGGGGAGGAAGAAGGTGGAATGAGAGGAAGAGCGACCATTTCGACAATTTTTGGGGGAATCTTTTTTTTTTTAAGGCCATTTTCTGGAACGGGTGGACTGAGAACTTATTTTCGCTGATCATCAGGCAAATCTGACCTCCGAACATTATTTCTACTTTTTATGGAAGATGGCAATTTTGGGTCTTCATGGTATGCCGTCTGTAGTCTGCGCACCTATCCTCTCAAGTTGTCAATCGCGTTTTTCCTTCATTTAACGCGCATATAATACGTAAGCAGGGTGTCTAGCATCAGGAGTTTCCAAATTTTCCTGACTATCAGGATTGAGGTCAATCAGGATTTAATGCCGATTTCATCAGGATTTGAGGAAAAATCGGTCGTAAAATCAGGATTTGAGAAAAGTCGGCCGTTCCCTTATTTTCCGTCAATTATCCGCTATCCGTCCGTTAATTTTTCTCCGCAAAAAATCAGGATTTTTTCCCGAATTTTGTCCAACCTCTTCCATTGACTCGACCCGCTGTGTGGCGTTGCGGGAGCCGTGAACGGATCGGGGATGGGATCGGGTCCGAACCGGGAAGGCGACGTCGGACGTGGACGACGTCTGAAGCGTGAGCCGTGCTGCATTATTGCGGCGGTGCGGCGGCTCCACGCGGCGCGCGGCGGGAGTAGCGGAGTCAAGATGGAGGTAATGACATTGAAAGTGGTTTTTCTGCTTCTCTTTCCTTTCCTCCTTTCCTCTGTCAATGAACCGAACCGCGAGCGGCGAGCCGATACCCGGCCGCGCCACCCGTCGCACCTTGCCGGCCCGCGCGGCCGCGGCCCCCTCCACGAATCGCCGCACAGTGGAACTAGAGTCCCTTTATACTGAGAGTCAAGACATCACCCCCTCATGGAGTCACAAACGGGAATAAAGATTACATAAATTCAACGTTTTTTGTAATCTTTCACCGGCCCATTCTCAAATTCCTTTCTCCGTTCCTTCTCTCATTCCGTTTGTTGCTTGCCGAACCCGTAATTACCCGGTCCATTCCAGATTATAATCTTTGCAATCGGTGAAAATGTAATCTTTATTCCCGTTTGTGACTAAAATACGGGAACCAATCTGAAATGGATTCACATTGTTTTGACTCTCAGTATAAAGGGACTCTAAGTGGAACGAGCGTTTCGGAGAGGTCGGATATGACAGCTTTTGCGGAAATCTCTTTTGATGTTGTTCCGTCGCAAATTCAATTTCAAGGGGTGTTTCTCTAAGTAAATGTCACGAAAAAACCAGGGTTGACACAGTCAGGGAGTACCGGGAAATGCCAGGGAATATTAAAATGCAGTATTCTGCCTTCCCTTATAAATTTTAGGAACCACCTTGGCCGGATAGCCCAATTTTTAAAAGCCATCTACTATATTTTAGGAGCCAAATTAAATTTTTGCATACGGGCCATGGCGAATGAATAGCTCTCTGGCTGCGAACGGTGCGTATAGAGAGCGCTTCATCAGTTCAATCTGTCAAATTTTTTAGGCGCCACGATGGCCCAGCCCTCCCGATTTTTAGGCGCATTTGGCGCATAGCGCCCGGGAAGGCAGAACACTGTTAAAGAGTCAGGGTAAACCAGGAAACATCCGGGAAAATGTCACGGAAAATGTCGAATATGTCGGGGTGAAATCGTTAAGTCACCTTTATTTGCCTTCTCGAATAGGTTTAACGTTTCGAACAACAAATTTTGCGTGGAAACTTATTTCAAATTATGTTCTTTTAACCATCCGATTTATCTTCAATTGTCAGGGAAATTTACTAAAAAAAGTCAGGAAATCAGGGAATTTCATCTTCTAAATTCTGTGGCAATCCTGAAAATCAATGGAACTATCTAACTTTCTTATTTTGGAAGATGTAAAAGTTCAAAGTTTCCAGATTTTGTCCGACTTTTCCTTGACTCGGTCCAGTGTGCGCCGCTCAGTCGGATTCCACCGCGGTGCCGGAGTGTCCTGAAAAAGCTCAGTTTCGAGCCGTGGTGGGAATGGACGCTGTCCGTGCTACGTCGTCGCGGAAAAGCAATGCGTGTGGCTCAATGATTCCCATGGGTAGCATTGAAAGAAATTATGTCATTCTTCTCGCTTGGATCAGGGACGAATAGAAGCCTCACCGGTATCCGAGCAATTTTGAAAACTTGCAGCTGAGCAATCCAGTTTATACCAACTTCGCAGACTAAGCAGCCGTCAACAACCCTACTTTTCCGCTTTTCGCGGGCGCCATGCGCCTCAAAGTCGAGCTTTGGCGCCTAAAAATTAGGTAGGCTTGAATATCGTGGCGCCTTGTCGATTTTTTCAAACTCGCAACCGCCGTTTTGCCTCTGATTTTGATGCATTTCGTTGAAAGAATTCATCTGAATTTTATTCAGTAGGTTTCCAGATTTTATCCCCTGCCCAAATAATTTTCTTCAGATGTTTTTCGTACTCGTTCTCCGTTTCTACATTTGATCGCTTATTTTTTGTAATCATATTTTTTTATTCTGTTTACAGATCACACCGTCTCTCAACCTATGATGGTGGCTAGAAGATCGGGCAGCTTTCCGGGCAGCGAAGTAGCAAGTAACATCTTATCACCACGCTCATCCGAGACCAGCGGCCTCGGGGTGAAAATGGTCGAATACGTTTTGAGTACTTCGCCGAAGAGAGAAGACCATCTTGATGCCAGGATGCGCGGACTAGTTTTGGTAATTACTTTTTGTTTCCTTGGAACCTGGTTCCTTTACAGTGGGCTCTGGCAGAATAGCAGTCGTGTCAAGACAATTTTATGTTGACTGTAAAGTTTTATAATTTTAACGTGGTGATAGTAACCCGACAGGCAAAATATTAATACAGTAGATTCTAGATTATACGGATTAATGGGTGCCAGGCCCGATCCGGATGAAAAAGAAATCCGGACAATATAGTAAACACAAACACCGCCAACCAACACCACAGTATTCTTATCATGTATACATCATGGACTTACCAACACGAATTTAAAAGGTTAACGCCAAACTGAACGACTCAGTGGTGATTGTGAATGGTAGCCGACAACGATAAATTACGATACAACGATTAAAGCGCGCAATGCGTGAAGTATTCATGCAGTCTTGTAGCTGCTAATGTGCATTTTTGGCTAACTAACTGACTGCACTACGTTTGGCGTAATGCGAGAAGTATTTATGCAATCTAGTAGGCGCTAATGCGTTCCACGCCGACCTCACTGTTTGGCGCAATGCGTGAAGTATTCCTTCAGCCTTGCAGGCGCCAATATGCCTTGCGACCGCTTCTCCGCGGATCCGCTCACTTATTAGAATGCGTACGTAGTTACATGGTTGCAAAATCGATCCGGATAAGCCAGAGTCCGGATAATACGAAGCCGGATAATCCTGAGTCTACTGTAGAATACTAAGAAGAATCCGTCTTCAGGATGAATTTTCGAAATTTGAGGACTTTTTAACAGTATGGTGGAATCCTTGAAGTGCTTACAAGTAATTTTACACATCTCATTGGCTTCTCTTTTCGAAAGCCACTGATTTTAAGGCCATCAGCTCAGCTCTAAGACAGCATTCTAAAGCAATGTCATTTCTCTTCTATCCATTTATCGATGCAACATGCATGAACCTATGCTTCCCGACGTGGCATGTGAAATTGATACATTTTTTAAGGAGCCATTTTTAATCTCTTCGTACCTACTCATATGGCTATAAAAAATTAAAATATTGATATTGGAAACAAAAATGTTGATATTATAGAAATGATGAAATAAATTATTTTAGTTACTCTTGTCATCACCAAGCTCATCTATTGTTCTCTTTTGAGTGATAAGAGAATTACTTATGACCACTCTCTGCCTGAAAAGCCGCACAAGTGGAACATGAATAAAATAGGACTGAAAAAGCTCTGTTTTCAATTTTTGGATGGATTCATGTATTTTTAACTTTACACTTTTATTTTCAGCTTGCATTAAGGTATAGTGCCTTAGCTTTTTGAAATGTTTCTCCGCTCAACAAAATTTCAATTTTCTTTTTCTTTTTTCCAGAACAATGAAGGAGGCGTGGAAGGTGTTAAAAAAGATGACAAAAACAAAGGGCAGAAAGAACTTGTTGAAAACGGTAACTGTGGCACAACAGTTGTACAGCAGAATGGAGGCATTGTGGTTGTGCAGAATGGAACCGTTCTTGACGACGACAAAACTTTCAAGTAAGCAGATTTTTGACTCACTGAAAATCAGAGGTTTTAGTAGAACTTGTATCTGGAATCCGTGATACTGTAATTGTACAGTGTTACAAGAGCAAAAGATTTTGCTTCCAGCTCAAATCTGTTCTGTGTGGCAGTATCAGCTGCATTCTGATTAATTCTTGTCAGTTTTGCCGTTTCCTAACTGCAACATTAATTCTGCACTTCGCTATGACTTTTTAGCTGTCATGTTATTCAAGTCACGCCGTGTCTGATACAGTACTTGGTGTCTCCAAAATGTCTACAAGATTATTTAAAACTCATTAAATTTTTCTATGACATTTTAATTTTAGCTCCTTAATTTATTTCCCTACAGTACCACTTTTCAATGAGAGAAACAAAGAGCTAACTTTTAAAATCACAGGTAAAAACATTGACATCTCTAGGAGAGCTTAATTTTTTCAACCTTTGGAAAATTCTTGTCCTCTTGGCAGTATCAGCTGCATACTGATGAATCCATATCAGTTTTGCCGTTTCCTAACTGCAACATCAATTCTGCACTTCGCTATGACTTTCTAGCGTTTATGTGTTACTTAAGTCACGCCGTGTCTGAAACAGTTGTTTATGTTCTTTTAAAGATGTCTTGAACTCAAATAAATTTCACTTCATTTCCATTAAATTTTTAAAGGCCGGATGTCATGACAGCTTCACTTCTTAAAGAGAAAAAGAGAGATCTAACTCGTAAAATTAAAAGTAAAAGTCTTTTTCATCCCACAAAATTTCTAGTCTTCATGGCAGTATCAGCTGCATACTGATGAATCCTTATCAGTCTTGCCGTTTCCTAACTGCAATATTAATTCTGCACCTCGCTATGACTTTCTAGCTGTTACATGTTATACAAGTCACGCCGTGTCTGAGACAGCTTTTTATTTCAACGATAAAAAATTTAACTTGTGAAATGAGTGTTGAAATTTGAATATTATAACCCACAGGTTATTGGGAAAGTAAGATTTCCCTCTGAAATAATCACAAATTATTGACCTTTTATCGGAGAGTTGATCATTCACCTCTATCCTATTTTTCTATAACCAATGTAAACCTAGTAGTCTGTTGTCTCTCCTATGATGATTCGCGCAGGGGTCCGGAAACCAGCCAAAAATGTGGGCTGGCAGCTGCTTAGTAGTCCGAGAGTTCGTCCGAGATGAAGCTTGGGCTTCTAAGTTGCTGGATCACGCGCTATCTGAGTCAGAAACTTATCTTCTCTTGTAAAGAAAAAGTCTAACAAAGATTCTTATTTAATTCCAACCAGTACAAATAAACACTCATTTTGAATGTTGACATTTTTTATTAATAGCCGGTCGGAGAAGTGTGTAATCTTCAAAGGCCTGATTAGTTGATGAAAGAGTAGGTTGTTTTCAAAAACTTTAGAATTTATTACCAATCATCAGTTAACTGTTTTAATTAATAATTAATTCTTGGACTGCTAGTTCAGCACTGCTAAGACAGCATTCAGTGCTTGCCATGATGATTCGCGCAGGGGTCCGGAAACCAGCCAAACATGTGGGCTGGCAGCTGCTCAACTGTCTGAGAGTTCGTCTGAGATGAAACTTGGATTGTTGAGTGGCTGGATCACGCGCTTTCTGAGTAGCTATCCTTCTTCAGAGACAATACCAATCAGTTTTAAAGAGTAAAATGTCCATTTGATGATGCACAGTTACCATCAGATAAAGTGGGATACACCACTCTTTAAGCTATCAATTGAGCCCAGTAAATTTTCTGCTCCGAGTACTAATTGTGAGGCTCACTTTCTGTGAATAATTGTAATTTTCTCAGGTTCGATAATTTCCGTTAACTTCTTTTCTCCAAGCAATCAAATAATCAATGCCGTCTTCTCCTCTGTTTTCAGTGACTCATCCGTTGCCGGCCACCCTTACTCCGGGATAACTTCACTTAACAGCCACATTCTTCAGGAGCGAATATCTATGTAAGGACCAATTTCCACAGAGAACCTATTACATTAATATATTGCCAATAGAGGCTTTTCTTGGCCAAATTAGCCCTAGAACTGTCAATCCATTGGGTTTAAGTATTTGAAGTGTTATCAAGTGAGGTTCATTAATTGGACTCAAAGTTGCAAAATTTTTACAACTAGAACTTTTAAATTACAACAGAGCTCCCCTACAGCTGGTGAGATATTGCATTTTTGTGGTGAAAAGGGCAAATTCTGTAAAACCCATCCTGTTTCTGGAGGAGGGTGTGGACTTTCCTCTCATGGTTGGAAAATTGTATGAATTAAAGACTTAATATGAGTGCCACTTCCAAAAATTTTAGGTCTAGTACTTTGGGGAATAGTAAAAATGAACTTTGGTCTGCAGGTGAAGAGGATGTAGCGATGATGAGTGTCTAGGGGACCAGAAATCAGTCTGGCTGTGGACTGACAGGTACTGAACAGTACGTATGTTTGTTTGAGACGGACTACGTATTGTTCTGTAGTTGGAAAAACACTTAACTGAGCTTTAATTTCTATAATCTTTCCATTCTTAAATTATGATTACACTTCTCTTTTAAATGTCCCATTTCCATCCTAACTCTAAAAGTTATCGTTTCAATTGGAGGTCCCTTCCCATCTGGATTTCCTCCAACCTCATGATGAAAAGATGAAGGAATAATCACACCTACTATAGAAAAGTCGCAGGTCTAAAGTGAAATATTGTTATTGAGTTTTGAAAAGGGAATCTCAAAGATGAGTAGAATGACTGCTTGAAGCATGGCTGTCAGAGATGCTCTTTTTCCTCTCTTTCTCAAACAAATTTAGAAAAAGCTGTTGCTGAATTAGATTAAAAAAGTAAGTTGTACTTCTATTGAAAAAGTGATGCACAACAATGCATTTTCACAGCTCCGCAAAGCAAAAACTGCTGGATTCCACTTCAGATTTTAAGGGTCTTCAGACTAAACACTTCATGATAAGAAATCCTGAGCGTGTAAATTTTTCATTCTTTCAAGGTACTTGGTTTTCATATTGACCAAGAAAATCAAGTGGGAATGATCGTTGCCTTGTGCAAGTGTAATATGTGTTTTATCTCTGTATAATTAACTATTGCATTATGTTTCAGCCGCACTCCTGGGAGTCGACAACCATCTCCTTCAGATGAAGATTTGACTAAAAATGGTGTTGGTGGAATGATGGTTATAGATTCAGGTGACACACTGCTCGGGCAGCAAGTACAAATGGCACCTCCTCCACACCATCACTTGACAGCAGCAGACTTTTCGCATCCTTTCCATACCCCACCTCAAGGTATTAAAAAGTCAACGTCTAAGACGTCAAAACATTATAAAACACCCTAAAATTACCTACCTTCAAAGAACTCTGCACATCAGTAGAAGCTTACTGTCCTTCATTCAATATTGATGGAACTTTAATTAGTTATCATAAAAACATCATCAGGTCAAAGCCCATGTTTGTTGAAGAATTGGGGAGGCTAAATGAGGAAGGTTGAGCAGAGGAAGATAGAGAATAACTATGGGTGCAAAGTGTGATGCCTTTCATTTCAAGATATAGACAAGTTCCCTGCCAAGTCGATCAAATTTGAGACAGAATATACGATAAGTGGATGGAAAGAGTATGGTATTTGGGGTAGCTAAGCTTTTACAGACCTTACTGCCTGTAAGGTCGGGGCATTACCGCACAACAAGTAGCATGTTCAATGGCGAATATCTCAGTTCCTACTTTATTGAATCATCTAATTTTTTTGCCTTGGCGTAGTGATGAACTGTATGATAACTCATCAAAGTTTCATCTAAATTTACCGAAAACCAGTAAGATGTCACTGGTATGCAGGGCCCTTCAGGTGCAAGTTTATGATAAAAGAGGCACAGCCAAGGCTGCATTGACACTGCGCTTATAAGTCAAATTTTGTGATGACCTCTTTTATGGTGGTAAAAGAAGGTGGTGTAATGTTATTAGCTACAACCAAAGTCAAATCAGTCAGTGCATAAACCAGACGGACTAGTGTTTGACGTTCTGGAAAAGTTGCTCTATGAAGCTGTTTAGGACGATTTACTTCTTTTCTAAAAATTCAGCGAATATTAGTCGATGTATTTGCCAAAAAACAGTCTACAAAAGCTTTCTTGCGAAAGGCATGTGACTGGTCACACTCAGATGACAAGTGGGAGTCCGTTGATTTACGTTACTCCCATGAAGAGTTTTCTATCAGAGAATTGCAAGTGAGTGATTGTTGATGTCTGTAGGATCCATGTCATTCTTGGTAGAAAACTTCACTCCTGAAAATTTTTAAGTAAATTGCAATGACTAATCACCCTCGCTGCACTGCTTATTAGAAAGCATCGATTTGTAGCAGAATGACTGTTTAGATGACATTTCGCTGGATTTGAAGGAAAAGCAGCTGAAAACCAACTACTCGATTCTTATTAATTAGCAAGTGTGAATCAATACTTTTCGCTAGTTCCTCTGTTTACTTTTCAATTTTAATTCAACAGTAGTTGGAGTATGAAAGGAACAACTTAACCAAAAAGGAAATAATCTTAACATTTTTATGTGTATCAATATAATGCCCACCCATCAGGTGGTTGCCTGTTACATGTTTAATCATATTGAAATTGAGAAGCAGCTTTGTTACAACCTGTAGTTTTTTCCCTGTATTAGTAGAATCTCTTTGTCGGAAGAGAAGTATAGATCTTTTTTTGAAAGCTGGTAGTAGGCTTCGATTATTATTTCTTGCACCTCATGCCCCTCTCAACATTTGATCTTTCATGTTTGAATAAGAAAAGAGAATACGGATATTCTGCATCTGCACTGGATCTTCATTTCAACCACAATTTTGAATGGACATTTATTTTTCATTCAAATTTTGCAGGTTACAGCGGAGGAACTCAAACTTCTGGACCACCACAACAGCCAGGACCCCCACAAGAATCTCCCAGCGTAATGCAGCCTTCATTTGATGTACAGGTAAGGTCTATTTCCTTTAAACATTTCTTAAGTAATAGTTTCTGGTATCAATCTGTCTGTGGAATTATTCTCCATCCAAAAGCTCCAGGGGTAAAGAAAGTTCTCCTCTTCCCTTTTCGAACTGGCCTCCTCATCCGCCGCCAAAGCAAACGTTTTGGAATTTTGTAAACATTTTCAAAAAGGACTGGATCATTGTAGACCATGGAATTTTCTGAGATAGTCGCAAAGGGAGTTGCTAATTAATTGGGGCTAGCAAATTTTTTATTCACCATCTACTACATCAGACTAATCCCTCTTAAATTTTGTCACACATTATGCACGAATACCTAGTGAAGTTGGAACTGTTATGAAACAGTCATCTCTACAAGAAATTCAATTTTTTATTTCCTGTCTGTATCAACTACCTGAAAGCAATTGAATTCGCTTGTGCCGAAATCTCTGTTGTCCATTTTTCTCAATTTTGTCTTTTTCGCTCGAAGTATTTCCAGGAAGACTTTTTAGGAGATAAATGACTAATCACCTAGCACCAAGCACGTCAAGTTACATCTTTCAGTGATGCACTTACCTAACTGGTGCAAAAGTATTTTTACTGAACACAGCTTGATCTAACTCTTTTCGTTAGGTTAATCCAAACTCAGTGAACATCAGCACTGTCCCTCATGAATCAAAGAATTAACACTTCACCCTCGTGTGAAATATTACCATTGAGTATAATTAAAATTTTCTTTCCTTTAATTGAAGAGTTGTAAACTATAGATGGCAAATTGCATAGCACCAAGCACGTCAAGTTACATCTTTCAGTGATGTACTTACCTAACTGGTGCCAAAATATTTTTACTGAACACAGCTTGTTCTAACTCTCTTCGTCAGATCAATCCAAACTCAGTGAACATTATCACTTTCCCTCATGAATCTAAGAATGAACACTTCACTCATGTGCAAAAGATTACCATCATATAATAAACAAAAATTTAATCCCTCTACTCGAAGAGTTGTAAAAGATAGATGGCAAATGACAAAGCACCAAGCACGTCAAGCTACATTTTTCAGTGATGTACTTACCTAACTGGTGCCAAAATATTTTTACTGAACACAGCTTGTTCTAACTCTCCTCGTTAGATCAATCCAAACTCAGCGAACATTATCACTTTCCCTCACGAATCAAAGAATAAACATTCACTATTGTGCAAATGTTATAATCAAGTATCAAACTAAAATCTATTCTCTTTAATCTAAGAGTTCTAAAAGGTAGATGGCAAATTATAAAGCACCAAGCACGTCAAGTTACATTTTTTATTGATGTACTTACCTAACTGGTGCAAAAGTATTTTAACTGAACACAGCTTGATCTAACTCTCTTCGTCAGATTAATCCAAACTCAGTGTACAGAGTCTTTCATAGTTCGAACAGTACGTTTTAAGTTTGTGTCAGGTTGTCATAATTTTAAAATATACCATAGTCTGTGACTTCAAATATTACCATGATATCTCATGTCCAGTTTTTTTCACAATGGCTCCTTCAAATAATTTACTTCGCGAAAAAATTGCACTTAGGCTTTCTACTGAATTGTAAGGTGTTTTATTTTTTTTTAAATAGAAACAGAGTGTAATATTCTAATTGGTCCATATTTTTCTATGCTTTTTGAAGATACTCTGATTTGCGATCACCCCAGTAACTCTGGTCTTACTGTGATAGGAGCACTCCTCATAGGATTTATTAATGGGGTATCAATCTATTTTTAATCAGGCTTACCTTAAAGGTATACCTTTTGATCCTTTAGAAAATGACATCAGTTGTTTCTCCTGAACTCATTTTGCATTTAGATTTTACCCAGCATGAAGATTTTGTAGATAGTTCTTCAAGCAATTAAGGAGAAATATCGAGAGAAAAATTGGACCCATAAGTTTTCCATAGAGAGAGAGAAAAGAAAAAACACTCCTGACATGAAATTTATTCAAAAACTTCAGATATTCATATTGTACTCCACATTCTACCATGCTTTTGAAAATTCCTACCTCTATTCTTTTCAAGTCAAATGCAGTTCAAGAATAAAATTGATAGGAATGAATCACAGAGATTTTGGACAACTTGATTCAATCTACAAGCTTTCAGGATCATAAACATGGTTGATAAGTCTTCGTATATCATTTTAACCCAAGTCTCTTTCCGAAGAGAGCATCTCAGTTGGCATCGACAGAAGAACGTATTTTGAATTATTCCCTCGGAATGACATTGTAATTCTTCCAGTCTATACTGAGACAATTTGTAATGCCATGCAGAATGGCTGCAATCACTTTCACATCAAACATAATTGTTAAAAACATGAACCGCTCACCAAATGAGTCAATTGAAAGATTTTAAAATTTTCAAAGTAAGTGATGTAAGTTTAATGAGTGTACACGAAAAGCTGAAAGTTACTTCCCCTCAATTATGCCCCAGTTAGCTAATAAATTGTGGAGGCTATTGTGACAAACTGTTCTAAAAATATATTAAATTTGCTTTAGAAGGAAAGCAAACCGGCTGTATTTTGCTCGTTCATGCCTCATTTAGGCGGTGTATTTTTGCACTAATTCCACTTTACCTGAGGTCTTCGTTTTCAAAAATGATAGCTCGAGGTTGCACCTAATAATTATTAATCAATATCGAGTGAGACTCCGGTGCGATGTTATGTGGATTTATCGATGTGAAGTTCGAAGTCGGCCGTCGATTTGTTGTGCCCCGGACGACGGTGTGTCTCCGGAAGCTTCCGTAAGTCCACGTCGGAGAGCGCCACTGCACGACTCGCGTCCGAAGTAGTTTCTCCGTTCATCCGCCAGATCGCGTGAGCTGTTCCTTTTCATCTTTCTTCTGCCTCTCACAAATCTCATAGGGGGACTCGCGGAACCCTCTCGGCCTCCCCCCGCCCCCAAATGCCTTCAACTTACTTTGCTACTTGGCCTGCGTGCTTGGAACCATCATTCATCCAAACCCAGAGAAATTCGTTTTTTCAACGATCATGATCGGTACTTGTGGAAAAAAGAATGTTTTCGCCATAATTAACATTTTCAACAGAACTTATTTTCGGCTTTGGAAGACTCATCTCGTCCAGAATTTGATCGCCATCATGTTTGTTTACATTGGTCTGAAACTGAGGCGGAGGAGTCGTATGAACGCAGGGGCGGATTAGCACTGAGGGGCTCGGGATGCTGGTCATGAGGAGCCCCAAATCCTAAAACTTGAGGACCGGACCCCCATTAAGGACCCCTTAGTCCCCAATATTCTAGGGAACCCTGACTTACAAAATTCTAGGCTCAGAGTCTCTGTAAATTTGTCTATTAGACTTCAAGTATCCCTTAAGGATGTGGCATTTCAGAAAAAATCGCTCAGGGGGGCCCGTGGGACCGGAGGCACCCCCGCTAATCTGGTCCTGGATGGAGGGAAGAAAATGAGACATTCACCGAATGGGAAATTTTGCGTTTCCGCTGCGAGACCGTTCTGTTTTGAACTTCTACGTCTACGTTGCTTCAGCGCCAAAGAGATAGCCAAAATGTGTTAAAATCAACAGGTTTGCTCTGAATAAAAATGCAGGCTTTCTGAAGAGAATCTGAACGACAACGGGAGGAAGAGAAAATCCCATATTTTCATCAGGGAACTGATCCCCACAATTCTGAAGGATAGGAATCGAGGATCAGAATTGAGTAACTCCAAGGATTATGGACACCATAATTGGATTACATTTTGCAAAAAGGAACCACTAGTATTGCAATGTTGCTAAGATTGTGCAACTTCTTTTGTCTTGGAGGAAAACCCCGATTATCCATTAATAGTTTCTATTTTACTCGCTAAAAACTGTGAATTAAAGACAAAAATTACCATCTAAATTTCATAGCTTTTCACGATTTCCGCAATTTTATTGCAAAGGATGAAGTTGCACCATCTTAGCATCATTGCAATGCTAGTGGTTCCTTTTTGCAAAATGCAATCCAATTGAAATGGCAGCACTCTCCGTCTACATTGTGCAATGAGGGACTATCATTTCTTGCTCATCTCTTGAAGCACCTATCTGCATTGGGAAACCTACGGCACATACGTTGTCGCACTAAAAAAAGCTAGACATTGTAGTTCCCAATTGCCAAATGTAGTCTAATTGCGAGTGAAAGAAGTTGGTAACGTGGATGAGAGCGTCCCGGCGAATTGGCGTTGAGGCCCGGGGAGCCCTTCGCGGGGAAGGAGCCACGCGTCGGGGGATTGGAAGTGGAACAAGTGATGCGGAGTGTCATATTTTGGAGGAGATTAATGATTTCCCCGTGCCGGGGGAGAAAAACAAGTGACATACGTGTTGCACATTTTTAAATGAGAGCATTGAGAAGGAGAAGAGACCCGAAGATTAATTATCATCCGCCGCGAAGATCCGCTGTCGAGCAAGTGCGTCCCCCGGTCCCCGTGCCAGCTCCGATTCCGAGTCACGTGACAGAGCCCCCCCCCCCCCCCTCTAGGCGGGGAAAGCTCTCCGACCGGATGAAAAATTGCTCGTCGAGCAGGTGTGGCCGATCGCTTTTCGGCTTCTGGACCGCTCGAGCGTTCCTGTAATTTTGGACGTTTCGCATTCTCGTCTTCTGCGGGCTGATGTGTAAATCCACAGACACGGAAAAAAAGTATCACAATCTCAACTATACTCCTGACTGATTTTGGCGCCAATTATAAAAGTAGTTGCACTAGTCAAAGGACTGGTTGAGTAAGCCGAAAGTGTGGTAGGATCAACTATACCTCTGTCTGGTGTAACTACTCCTAAAACTGACGCCAAAATCAGATAGAGGTATAGTTGAGATTGCGATTCTTTTTTTTCAGTGCAAAACTATTGCTGAAGAAGACATAGGGAGTATGAAGCGACCCTATTGGTTGAAATGGGTGGTTCTTGTAGACTAAGGGGGCAAATTATGGACTGACTATAGGGGGTCTCTCGTGGGTTACCGTCAGTTAGTGTATTAGATATCTCCTCTGTCTCTTGCTACGTCCACCAATAGGATCCCTCCATATCCCTTTTGTCCTCTTTGTCTATCAATTGCTCATATCAACAATCAGCCCGCTTGACCGATCCATAGTAAGAGGAAACCGGAGAAGTAACGGGGGAAGTGAGTCGGGGGGGGGGGGTGTTGAGTCTAAGGAAACTACGGGGAAAGAGCAAAACGACTGGAAAGTGTGGGTGCAGGTGAAAAGAAAATTTTTATCTGTCGTACCACATCGTGTCAACTTTTCCTCTGGGCGAATCCGAAAATTGCAATATTATCGTTCATTATCTCGCGCTGTCTTGAAAGTCAGGGACTGCTCACTGTTCTCAATATTTGCTAGGAAAAAAATTGAGAAAGTCAGAGATTTTCAAATCAAAGGGATCACTTCATCAGGAAAAATCAAAGAATAAAGGGAATTATAAAACCTAGACCGTCTATTGTAGTTTTCGAACGCGCCTGCATTCTTTTCTGAAGAATTTCCAGTCGTTAGCTATCCTCAGAATCGAGAAATCGCTCGAACCTACTCGAAAGGCTTCAGATTTTACACACGGTAGAGCGACGAGAAACTACGAATGTTCTAAAACGGAGAGATCCGGCAGTAAGGAGGTTATTTGAAACACAGATCGGCGAAGAAGAAGCCAGCGAACATCGGGAAAAACAAATATTGGCTCTCTTGAAGAATAGTGCGAATTTATCAGGTACTACCTCGTCTATTCCCATGTTCCGCTCCGGGAATTCATAAGGACCTGCACTTGACGCTCGAGTCCGATGGCAACTCCGCCCGAGCAAGGCGGTGGTTGATCTAGTCACGTTTGTCTCTCGAAATTCCTCCTTAGTCTTCGTGACAATCGTTGCCCCCCCCCCTTCCCCCAGGTTTGGAGCCCCCCGCCCGCTGACGACGGAGTAGATTGTCTCCTGTTGCCATCATCGCGCGGCTGTCGATTCGAATCGGCCGATGATACCCCTCGTTTCGGAGCTTCGATCAGGGTTGCAAGTTCTGGAAAATTTAGTCTTGCCATCTCTTTTCTCCGATTTTCCTCGACATTGAATTCACCTGACATTTCTTCGATTTTTCCTGGGTTTTTGAAAGGGTAAGCTATCCTTGGGGTCGATTTTACATTCATCCCCGCCGTACAGTGGATCGTGTCAATAGGAGAGGTTTGACAAAACTTGAAAACTTTTAACGCTTATAACTCCGTTGATACACAACTTTGAAGTTTTAAAAGTGGATCCATTGGTTTTCTCGTGAAATTTTCTTCTGAGAGCACCCCTTTGTAATGCGAAATGTGACGAAATAAACAACAAAATGTGGAGTTTTAGTAAAAAATTTCATGTCCGACCCCTGTAACTGACTCGACCCACTGAGCGCCGTCCTGGACACAATCCGACCTAAAATGGATCGCGTTTAGCAGATAGGCACCAAGTTACATCAGCTTTTGTCAAACTTAACTGGGCAATTTAATTTTTCTACAAGAGAACGTCTGTGCGAATTCCTTTGAAAATTGTAAAGAATTTGCTCCGTACTAAGGAGAAAATTCACTGAAATTTGTGTACAAAAATCCGCACGACCGTTTTCATGTAAAAAATTTAATTGCCCAATTAAATTTGGCAATAGCTAATGTAGCTTGGTTCCTTTCTGCTTAACGCGGTCCAAATAATGAATAATTGAGGAAAAAGTCTAGTGCGGTTGCTCTGGGCCACTCGGTACATTAATTTCTCACCCGTGTGTCGCGTGAAATTTTGATAAGTACACATGTCCTCTGGTAGAAGTCTATCTCTTCCCTTGTACAGCGGCTCATTGAAGCAGCCCCCCCCCCCCCCCGTCCCCTCCGCTAAATCTACCGGACGTAAGGGCGTCACTGCTTCTTAAGCCCTTTTTTCTCGTAACTCCACTTTATCGAGGGCTCAAGTGGAATTGGACGTATTTTCACCACACGGAAGTATGTGCAATACATGAGCCCTGAGACCCATAAGAAATAACGCTTAACAGGGCTCACGCCATGATGCACATAGTTCCGTTCGGCAGAGATACGTCCAATTGGCGTCAGAGTAGCCACGATAGGTGAGAGGTCCACCTGAAAGACGCTCTCACAGTGGCGTGGCGTGAGTGATCGATTATCGATATATCGCCATTTGAAGCTATGGTAAAGAATCGATTAATAAGGTGTTCGCTGCGAACACCCTAATAATCGATCTTTTTTCATAGGTTTGAGTGGCGTATCAATCGATATATCGCAATTCACGCCACGCCACTGGCTCTCAACCGGGAGTCCCGGCGGGATTAGCTCGGCGGATCGTAAAAACGGCTCTAGTCGCCCGAGCCTTGACCCAGAGAGCGGTTATTTCATTTAACGACGGAAACGTATCCACCGGGGATAACAGAAAGAAAACAGCTTCCGAGCCGGGTCCGCGTCCGGGGCTTATAGCGATTAAAACCCGCCGCGCCGGCCGGGTTGAACGAACCCGGAGACTTTTTCAAGTGGGCCCGAGCGAATCGACGAGGCCTTGACCCAGAACCGCCAGCTTTTTCCGCGGTAATGACCATGGCGAACCGGGCGCGAATCTAACTGTCACCCGGCTCGACGCTCGTGTCGTTGGGGAGAAATATACTGCCGTGTCGGAGGAGGAACGTTGTGTGGACTTTGGGATGTTGGCAGATTTCTACCTATGAATTAGAAATTTCCGGTTAGCTTGGGTGGAAATCCAAAGCCGGGTAGTAATTTCTATCAAGTTGCGAAGAATCTGCTGAAATCTCACTCGTCTGACGAGGAGTCATTGGCCTGCGGGCTGATTATTGAAATTGACGGACAAAGCTATAGACAAATATGAGCAAAAGGATATGGAGGGATCCTATTGGTGGAAGCGGGTGGTTGCAATGGACTTAGGAGAGGTAGGTAGTAGACTAATTAAGGGTAATTCACGAGACATCCTTTAGGTAGTCCATCATTTTCTCCCTTAGTCTACAAGAACCAGAACCACCTGCTTAAACCATTAGAAGCGCTTCATATTCCTTACGTCTTCTTTGTCTATCAATTTCAACAATCAGTCTTCTGAGGATGACAGTTCTTGTCCTGAAGAAGAAGAAGACAAAACTTTATGTTCAATTCAGACGGTCGGGCCTTTCATTCGGCAAATGGGTACGAAAAGTCGAACGCAATTAACAAAATTTGATTCCATCACGGGAAAAAAGAGCAAGGGGTTGTTGGATGGTACGAACATCTCCAATTAATTGTGATTGCACCCCAATTCATTGTGGTAGTACCCCCATTAATTGTGGTAGTACCCCAATAAATTAGGCTACCAGCACAAATGTTGCGGTATTACCACAAGTAATTGGTGTCCATAACATCCAATAAATTAGGGTGGTACCACAATTTTAGGGGAAAACCCCTAGTATTTTTTTCCATGATTGCCGTCGGTTCATATGACCGAACTTTTAGTCGCGCAGATCAACCTCTTCGGTTGACAGGACAGAACTGCAGTTCAGTAAACAGAAGATTCAGTTCTTTGAACCGGAGATTCAGTTCAGCAAACCAGAAATTTCGGTTCACATGCTACATTTTGTACATGTCCCTAGGCCCTCGGTTCGTCCGCTGATCCGAATATACGACTCCGTCGACCGGACAAGAATATAACACACGGTTAAAGCTCTAATACTTTGAACCAAGAAACTCCGACTAAACTGATAATTTCGTTTAACCAAAGGGTTTTTTCACTTGTGTAGCAGCCCTTACTGTTCTTCTTATCCGTGTACTGTGATAAAGCCCACTCATTTTTCAAACTTTGAACGACACGGTTTAGAAGCCCACTCACTCCATCCTAGGACAAGCTCCATTTGGCAATACGGTAGCTTGGAGTTGACTGAGATGTTGAAATCCAATTTCGACACCCCGCGCGCCTTCACCCCCTCGTCGACGAGCCGAACGTATTACGTTGCTCTCTTGTATTTATTGCCCGATTCGACCGATATCGACACTTGTAGACTCTTGCGGGGTTGTGAGAGTCGTTCAAGCCAGTCAGATGCAATCGCACAAGCTCAACGCGGAGCCGCAGCCGTGGTGCAGATTCGCCGAGGTTTCCAGCGGCCAAGCCACGTTGCACGCGTCGGGGAGTCTACGTGATCCGGAAAAACGGGAAATTCCGGAAAAAGTCTAGAAATTTACGGTAAAAGCCTGATGACCACTAGAAAGATTGACGGATTGAAAAATCAAGCGCTATGTCTACACGATCCGAAAAACTGGAAATTCCGGGAAAAGTCTAAATTTGTAACGCTGTAAGCCTCATCACCACTAGAAAGATCGAGAAATCAATCGTTATGTCTGCACGATCCGAAAAACCGAAAATTCCGGGAATAATCTAAAATTTTAACGCTATAAGCGTGACCACCACTAGACAGAACAAGAATTTAAGCCTTGTGCCTGCATAATCCAAAAAAAAAACGGGAATTCCGGAAAAAGTCTAGAAATTTGCGCTAAAGGCCTGACCACCACCACTATACTGAATAAGAAATGAAGCTATATTATACAGCTTAATAGCAGGGAAAAGAGAGTTAGCACGGGAATGAAAATACGTATAATTTTAAGAGATGCCTGAACATCTTAAGGAATTTACACCGCTGATAGAAAGTATAAAAGAGTGCCGTGCGAGTAGAAAATTCGACATGAACAATGTCAACCGCGTGGTTTTATATTGCAGCTTCCCAGGGAGCCCTGGAATGTTGCCCTAAATTCGACTAATTGAATCGGTCTTCTTATTTTCTAGTTTTATAGTTCAGCTTCCCTGCGACCCCTAGAATGTAGATTTAAATTTGACTAATTGAGTTCGTCTTCTTTTTCGCAAATGACGGCTGGGATGCATGATAATGGTCGGTTTAATGACGGATGATTGAATGCTTTGTTGCGTCGTGCAATTAGCCGTCTCACCATCGAGGAGATCGCCACCTCCCGTCTCCATTTCCATTGTGTCCCTGCTGCTGAAACTTCCGAAGCGACTAATGAACCATAAAGAACAGAAAAAACCACACCGTAAAAACTCGAACGGGCGTTCCGGAAAAACGCGTTTAATTTTAAAAGTAATTTTTTCTCCCTAATTAAAAGGGACTATTAAGATTCTTTACGATCATCATCTACGGTCCGCCAGGTAGTGCTCCGCAGTCCCAGGTTCCTCAAAGATTAGTTTTAATTATTTCTCATTTCTTTGGCTGTTACTATCTGTGTGCCTGGTCACGAAGTCGGAGACAGACGTTGCCAAGTTTTCGCGAAGTCTCAGAACCGGAAAGGCTCGAATATTGTTTTCTTTCCCTGTTGTCAAGCCAAGTTGAGCGTATCTCAGCAATCTTCAGCTTCACCGCATTTCTGAAGAAAACACGCAAAAGCACTGAATTTGATCCGTCTCCAAACTTATGCATTTTGCATGGTCCACACGTAACATGAAAGAAACCTTCATTTTCAGCAGCTTCCTTAAATTAATATTGCCACAGTGAGAATTCTCAGTTGGGTTATATCGAATCAATTTCATCACGGGTGTCCCCTGATTTATTTTGCTCTCAATGGAAGGTATACATTTTTGGCATCTGTAAAAGAGAGTAAAATCGTAAGGTGAAACTTGAAGCATGTAGTCTCAAAAATTTAAGAACCTACATCGAACTTAAAACTCAATTTTTACGAGCCAAATTAAATGTTTTCTCACGCAACACTCAAGCAATTGGATTCCTATTGATTGCAAATCTATAAAAAGTCAGTAGGGCGCATTATCGTTTTTGGATGCCGAAGACCGATGTTAAACTGCTTTTGACGCATTGCACGTTGTGAAGACTGAACACTGGTTAGGGTCGAGATTTGAGCGCGGTACAGAGCTTTTGTTTTTCGCGAGTTTTTGCGCGCCAACCGTGATTTTCCAGTTACGGGAGGTAACACCCACAAATTTACGATAATTCCACGACCCCAAGTAGAAAACCCCGCGAAAATATGAAGAGGAGATAATAATTAAATTATAAACTCGTCTCGAGATTAATAATAAATGAAAAGAGCGTGACGAAGAAGACCGAAGGCTTCTCGGAGGACGGTTAATCCCGGCGAATAAGCCGATGACAGCGGGAAGGGGGGGGGGGGGGGCGAAATCCAAGCGGGGAGCACAGCCAGCAGATTTGAGGAAACGGAAAATGAGCAGAGCTTTTAGAGGAGGGCTTAGTTGTCATTTCGGAAAGGAGCGAGTTCCTGACGCCTTTGTGCGGGACCGCTCAAGTATTCGGGCATGCTCTCACTTAAGGCCGGGCGCCCCACCTTCATTTCTTTGCCCCGACTCCCGGCCGGAAAAATTGGCTTTTGACTCCATATTTTTATCCCTCGCTCCTCCGAGATTAGCTCCAGTAGTGGGAGGACGGACGTTTTGCTGATGCTATATTCCGCGGAACCGAGGGGCTTTTAGCGTTCAAAATTAGCGCAAGAAACTTGCGGCTGGGCAATTTAGTGACTTTTTACTTTCTCGCTCCCCTAGGGGTAGAGGAAGTATTGACATCCCGCAAGGGGGGAGAAAAAGTTGAAATTTCATCATTTTTTATTAGGTCCTTTAGATTGATTTATTTTTCCTTTAATTTAATAGCTGGCACTCTCGTAGAAGAAACGGGAAGCAATTTTGAGATGTATTCTATCACAGAGAAAAATCATGGCTCGAACAATTCAATTTTTTACAAAAATGTAAATCTGCCATTCTTTTTAATTTTTTTGTGTCTCTGCATTGAATCGGAAGAAAAATGAGTAATATATTCAGTTTCAAATGTCCGATATTTTCTCGGTAAAAATGAAATTTCCGAGGGAAACTTTTGCAACCTCGAAATTTAGTTGCATTCTTTGGGGGGGGGGGGGGGACGACGACGACGACAATGTGTACCCTAATGACGTGAATGGATGCGAATACTTGACCGGCGATCACCTTCCTCTTTCTCTCTATGATATTCTATAGAAGAAAAAGAAGGATTTATCAGGGTGTCTACAAGTCCGGAATTCCCGAAATAGTACTGATTTTTTTACGGAGGACCGGAAGTACCGAAAAAGTGCGGAAAATCCGCAAAAAGGTCCGGAATTTTTTTCATTTTTGTCGCAATTTAAGCGAGAAATTCAAATTTTTGAAATTTTTCGAAATTCTTTAATTGGAGGTACTGAAAAAGTACTGAATTTTTCTATTGAGAAGGTACTCAATTTCTTGGGAGTCGTACTGAAAAAGTACTGTGAAAGTACTGATTTTTGGTCAGCCTGTTTTAGTAGTGATTTATATAGCTTTCATTCAAAAATGAATGTTTCCCCGTGCGAAAAGGCAAGGCGGAAGGAGCGAAGAATTACTGGAACGGAGCGGCATTGTCGTAAAGCGCGAAGCACAGCATCGCTCCGAGTATTTAATTACAATATTCAAATCCCGAACGAGATCCTGCCGATCGATGCATCCTTGTTCATCCGTCCCTTCGTCCCTTATCGTCGCCCGCCCAATCCGCCCATGCATATTCATTTTCAGCCCAGCCGAGGCCAAGGGTCGGAGGGAGGGAGCTTTCCCCCGGGGTCGCCCCCGGGTCACTTATCACGGCGTCTTTGAGCGATAGTCAGATCAGATCTTCGTCCGCAGATTAAATCGCCCCACAGTTTTCTTTTCTTTTCTCGTCTTTTCCGGTTGAAAAGGAAAGGCAGGGCATCAGAAATGTAGATTTTGACTCTGTTCAAAGGTTCCGTCGTTCTGTTCGTATTTCAGTCGCGAAGCCGGTCGACTCCGTCATCGTTTTGTGATAAATGGTTTATTTAATAAGATGTTTTACGGAATAATTTTGTAGTAACCTGTGGCGAGTTTTGAAGTTTGCAATGCTGTTTTTCCTCCATTCAAATCCATTAAAAAGATCGGTTTTAGGTGAGACGAGCTGCCTCACTGAAAATCGATTGTTTTACATAGATTTAAGTGGAGGGAAAAACAGTTTTGCCAACTTTTGAGAATCATTACTGCTTGTAATCCGAAAGAGCGTTAAACAGAGTTTGAAATTACGTAATTCAGAATCGAGAATTCTTTGTACGCTGGAAAAAAAGTAGCTTGGATCTAGAGTCCAGACTCTTGAAAACATTGACAAGAAAAAATACTCTTGATTCAATCGCATTTTTGCTTAAATCGAGAGCCAAGCCTCTTAATTTAAGCGGATTTCTTTTTGGTTCAAGCAACAATCCGATGGAATCAAGAGTATTTTTTCTTGTCAATGTTTTCAAGAGTTTGGACTCTAGATCCAAGCTACCTTTTTTTCCAGTGTAAATACGCTAACTGCAAACCTTGCAAAACTGCACTTATCCCACTTGCTCTCCAAGTCCCTTTATTGGGGTAGAGCATTCAATCCCTTTCGTCTGATTAGTTCTCCCAACCTATCTGATTCGACATCATTACGTAGTAGAGCATTAAATGACATTTTTTTTATAATGTAGTGACCTTTTCGCGAAATGCTACGGATGGCAACCTCGCGCAAGACGACGCTCGGGTCGACACATGGCATTATCATTCGAGTCGACAATACTGTTATTTCCGTCAAGAAGCCGATGCATTAGCGCCGAGAACCAGACTGACAGCGCGATAACCCGGTCCCGGCGGCAAATCTCCCGTTTTAGTCCGTTTTTTCTCCCGAGCTTTCGGGGGCCTGACTGAACTTTGGCAAAGGCGGAGCGCTAAAAGCCCTTCGCACACGGAACCCGCAAAAAACATAATCGGAACATCGTAATCTGCGAAGATAGAAAGGCCGGGCGGATAGACATGCTGCTATTCTGAGGAAGACCGCTGTTTCAACGTTCTGATGTTGTCATATTACCCGCTATAAAATTTTTGTTTCTGAGAATGGTTGTGAATTTTTCATTGAAATTTTTAGATATTCAGATTGAATTGTTGAGAGGAATCTCTGGTAACTTTTTAGTTTTTTATTGACCGGACTTTCGTAAATTTTAGATATTACCAGGGAAACGTCCGGTTGTCAACATAATGTTTTTTCTCAGCCTAACAGCGTAATATTAGGTTTTCGGTCGATCAAAGGTCGCGGATGTAGTTTGAGCAGTTGGCAATTTCGATTTATCACGCTGAGTGCTAAGTGCCTCCTCCATTTTTTTTTCTTTCCCTTACTTTCTTCCTTTTCCTTCGTAGGAATTACGTCTCGCCTCCTTATGTGTCAGATCGTGCTGCAGCGGCGATTTTAGATAATTGACAACGCCGAGTTTTGGTTCTTGAAATATGATGTAAAATTGCGGATATTTATCGATTTATCTCTGTAGAATTCTAGGTGGCGGTAGCTACCCCGGCCCAATCCTAAGAAACTCCCCTAAATGTTGACGACCAAGAGGGAAGAAGGGGTGGATAAAAAAGAAAAAAAAGTTTAAAGACGGGTGGCTGCTGCCTAACTAGTTATAGTGTCGATTATTTACACATAATATAAGCCAAGGATTGGAGGATCGGCAGTTCCGCCAACTCCTGAAGATCACCAATATTCCCTCCGATATTTTTTTGGATGGGTCATGTTACCAGTTGTAACATCAGTAGAAACTCAGGTGGTAACGTCCTCATTTTTTGCTACTTATCAGTCGGGTTTGCAATCGTGAGGAATAATGAAATTGTTGTAATGGGATAAGAATACACATTCATCATGATTTATCGTAAGTATTGAAAACATACGCGGGAAAATCCGAAAGTAACGAAGAGGAAATAAACGATAACTTTCGGAATTGCTCGCAATAGAACGGAAAGCTGCTTATTTTTATAAATAGATAGACTTGCCAAACAACTCGAATTACGAGCTAACTCGATTCGGGGCACGTAGGAGAAGTTGCGCTTGAAATAACCTTTTGCGTAGCGGCCGCCGCCTCCTCTCAGGTAGGCGCCGAGGCTAGGCGAGGCGAAAATTAGGGTGTTTTCAATTTCATTAAAAGAGTAAATAAAGGGAAAACGTGAATTAGCCGCCTTCGTCTAACGGCGAGAAAATCAAACTCTTGAACACGGTTGCCTTCGAGCGCGAGCGACCGTTCCCAGGAGATGGGACCCGGAGGAGTTTGCCGCCGTGCTAAGGAAAAACGCCGTATGAACCTTCAGGCGTTGCCTAATTTCCTTTGATAAACTACGAAGTTCCTGGTAAAAATATAAATATTTTCCCGCAAATTTCTCCAGATAATTTTGCTCGCAATGTCACCTAAAGTTCCTGAAAATTTCAAGGGAAAATACTCAAAATTTTTCTCTGAAATAAACGTTTAATTGAAGGAAATTTGGCAACTCTTGAATGTTCATACGGCGTTTTTCCGTAGCACGGCAGTTCGGCGCTCGACATGTCGGCCGCCGAGGAGCGCCGGAAATCGAGCGCAATTTTCTTGATTGATTGCGCGAGTTTTCTTGGAACACGCTCCCCCACCCCGCGGACGTCCTTTCGCTATCGATCAAGAGAACTTTTGCACTCATGTTTACTCCGAGATCAAATTTCCAGCTGGGTATTTAAACAAGCTTGTTTTCTCTGTTACAGGTAAGCTAAAAGCTTTCAACGACTCCCAGTTTCGAATACTTCCTTCCTCCGACTTGTAAGTTATGAATGTTTAATTTCAATCTCGCTAATCTGCGACTTAATCTTACGTGTCATCATCAACGGAGTGGCGATGGTCGGGGATTATCTGGAAAGTTAGGGCACGGTTCGGGAATTGTTTCGTATGAAGAGACTGTGCTTAGCTCCAGGTTCACCTCGCCAAAACAAGGCTGGAGATTTATTTTTTGAAGATCGCCTTAAGGCCTGGAATTCGTTCTGATCAGTTGCGTACACTGGAAAAAAAACTCATTGGATCTAGAGTCCAGACTCTTGAAAACATTGACAAGAAAAAAATACTCTTGATTCAATCGGATTTTTGCTTGAATCAAAACGAAATCCGCTTAAATTAAGAGGCTTGGTTCTTGATTTAAGCTAGATTCTGATTGAATCAAGAGTACTTTTTCTTGTCGATGTTGTTAAGAGTCTGGACTTTAGATCCAATGTGTTTTTTTTTTCCTGTGCATTTTTTAAACTGAGAGAAGTCTTGAAATCAGGGTGTCTACCATCAGTCAAAACCGCAAAATAGCAAGAAATTTAATGTCGTCAGGAAAATCGACGACGAATATGGAAACAATAAGCGTGCATTTTTCAACTACGTGCAGTCTAAAACATGCACAAGTGGAACATTCGATCCAATTCACTAGAAATGTTGGTTTGTAAAATCAGACGAGTGTCAATTCAATCGCGCCAAAAATCAGGAATTTCATTCAAAATATATGGAAAAAATCAGGAAAATCCGAAGTGAAATTTTAGTGACAACCTGGAAATTTTAATGCTCGAGTCAATCGCCACCTCGATTACGACAGAACATTTTGCTTGTTGAAGCATGTGCGGGACCCGCTGCAACGGATGGAGGATGAAAGAAGTTGATCAACTTTCCAATTGCCTTTATGATGCCTTGCGACCGAAATCAGTGCATCAAAGTACTTGAGGGGTTGATAAATTAATCTTAGCCAAGTCGTACAATCATCGGGGTCAAAGTGTCGAGCGTCTCGATGCGGGCGAAGTCACCATGGAGGAGTCTCGACAAACAAAACTATTTAAGCTCCAATTGTGGGGCTCTCGGAGTCGTCGAGCTTAATTCAAAAGGGCAATAAATCCTGTCTCATAACTATGATTCGAGTTGAGAGGTCAGACAACATGACTCGGGTCGCGGGCTGTATCTTAACCCCTAGGCTGCGTGGAATAGCGACTCGCCTAAAAGTGAAGAGTTGGTTAAAAGATCAGGGAAAATCTTGGGAAAAGTCAAGAAACTTTATAACACTGTGAGATGATAATGAGGTATCTGAAAATTAGTGCTCTTGATCCACGACTTTGACATTGAAGTTGTGATTTTTCTCTCCTATCTTTTGGGATCTCCGTAGATTTTCGATAAAAGCTGGCTAAAGGACAGTGACTTTAAGATTAGGATTAAGTTGAGAGTAAAAATGAGATGACTGTATCAGGGTCCCAAGGGGTTAAATCTGAATCATTTGGCGCAAATAACACCAAAAATGTCCTGAACATCGACCCTTTGAGAGCATTTAAATGTCAAGAAACTCTATTTTTGAAGCAACTTTAAACGACTTTAAATTTTGAAAATTTCATTCTTAAATATCTGATCGTAATGGTTTTCAGTCCCTCGACTTACTTATCAACTTTCCGTCCGTAACAAGTGCTCGTAACGGCATGTGTCATCGCTCATCGCGGAGGCAAGGCACCAGATGCGGAGTCACGATCGACAAATCGCCTTCAACTAGGCGAGTAGGCAATACGCCTACATTCACGTTAGTTTAGTTGCCTATCCGATGAAAGCCGTTTCTCACGTGTTCGGGCAGGACTGCAGATATTGAACGCGCCGCAAATCAGCTTCTCCTGATTACAACGGTTCGTTTAGCAAACGACGACGTTTTTTTGTGTGAGGGGGGGGGGGTGTTGCGTAACAAAAAAACACCGTGACTTTTTCATGATTCAAATCTGTTTTAAGCAATCCCGAAAAGAGTCAATCCGCGGATTATCTCGCTCAAATTTGAATGGATTCGCATAATGATCGTAACACTAATAAACTCTTTTTTCTATACTGATACCATTTAACTTACACACAGTTAATAGTCCTTAAAATCAACTTTTACTGTAATTCGACTATCAATGGAATGCTGTAACCCCCTCTAGGATCGCGTAAGAGATGGCAAAGGGAACAACTTGCCTTTTAAGGTGATCCGTCACGGTTTCTGGCCTGGTCGAACTGGCATGGGATCAGAGACAAGAGACCCTCCACTGGTCTCCTAGCGACAGGTGGAAGCTTTTACTTTCGGGGTTTCAACAATTCCTTATGGACAATTATTAGGGAGCAACAGTCATCACCCTAGTTTCGACTGTTGACTTACCTACATGGTCGATGATGAGCTTCGGATGACGTCATGAGCCAAACAACTTTCCCAAACGTCGGCCATTTTCGGCTTGTTTGCAAAACGAAACTGCCAACACGTTGTTGAACATCAACCATGTAGGTAAGTCAACAGTAGAATGCTGAAGTCCCGAAAGTAAAAGCTTCCACCATGGCCAAGATACTAGTGGAGGGTCTCTTGTCTCTGCATGGGATGTATCGCATCGATTATATCAAAAATCTCGGCAGATTTTGAATTTTTAGCCACAAAAGGGAAGGTGGCCAGCCCCTGCGCATGAGCCTAGACAATAATTTGCAACCGAACAACTAGAAAAATTCAGACGGAATGAAAGCAGACTATATTTGAGAAATCGACAACTGTATCGAATGCGAGGTTTTTTTCCACACAATATTCTGCTTTCGTTTCTCTGAATTTTTCTAATTTTCGGATTTAGAATGATTATTTAGGCTCATGCGCAGGGGCACTCGTTCCTTTTCGGCTAAAAACTCAACATCTGCTGAGATTTTTGACATAATCAATGCGATATATCGCACGCCAGTTCGACCACGTCAGAAACCTCGAAGAATCACCTTAAATCTAGCAAAATGATGTGCCCGAACGGTGGCGCAGCAGCGGCGGCGGTTCCGTCGATTCCGACGCAACCTCGGCGCGATTCGTCCGGTTCGTTCCGTCGTTCCCAGATTTCGTTCGCGGAACGGTGGGATCGGCGGGGAACGGCGGTGGTCGCGGACTCGGTCGCTAATGTTAAGCAACGACGCGCACCAGCACTCGACCATTCTCCGCGCCGGTGACTTCGGGGGCCTTCGCCGGTGGTGGGGGGCCAGGGGGGCGTAGGGGGGGATCGTACGAGTACCGGCAGTACTCCTGGTCGAGCCAGGTCATCGACTCTCTTTGGTCCCGTTCCTTCAACTTGCCGTCGCGATGTTCCTCTTTCTCGCTTCCTTGCTTCCTCGCGCTCGTCGCCGCGATGCCAGCCGGTGCTTCGTCAACGGATTTGCGATGATTCCGTCAAAAGTTGGGTTTTGCCTCCTAATATCGTTTTTTTACAAGCGAGATACCAATGGCCGTTGCTGAACCATTTGTAACACAAGCGCATGTAGCCTCGCAATGCCGGAAGATTGCACAATGCGCAAATTTTATAATAATTTATAGAGAACAATATGAGCGCATGTTCTGATCAGTATGCAGATAATCCATAAAAATTATGATTTTCGAGGAGAAAATTCAGTCGGGCTCTGATAATTTGCTGCCGAACAAGATGCAGCACGTGACGCTATCGTAGCAAATTTGCGAAGATTTTTTAAGCCCTTTGTGCTCAGGACCATCGGTTAGTGAAGAAATGACAACAGAGAAAAAAAACTTTAACCCTTTGGATTTACTCCTGTTGAAAACACATTAAAACGTCAATGTTAAGTACAAGATGAATTTCCGGAAATGATAACACAAGTATTTTCATAACGTTGCCTTTTTCGTGGTGAATTCTAAAATTGAAAAAGTGGGATCTTCAAAGTCTGGGAAGAAGCGAAATATCACACTAGCAGCTTGATATTTTGCTCGATGTCGAACTTTCGATGGTTGACTTCATTATGAAGATGGATCCAGACATTAATGGACAACATTTTGCAATTTGGACTTATATACAAATTCTAGCACGGTTAAAAAACGACGTATGTGCCATTAGTTTCCATATGCACTTAAGTAATTTTTCAGAAGATCCAGAATTTACAGTTCCAAATTGCAAAATGCAGTCCAAATGTAACTCATTCAACGTTACTTTGCAAACAAATTGATGCACACCCCTCTATGATCTGAAAACTGTCATCCTTTACCCCTATTTTTTATACGGTTGCGGTCGGTGGCAACGCGGTCGAATCGTCTTCAGCCCGTTTCCCCGACTCGCCTCGCTTTTCTTCTTTCCCCGGTTCGCCCGTCCAGAGCCGCTCTCAATTCGCCGCTCCTCTGACCAACGCGCATATCTCTAATTTCACATGAGCCATGGAATGTATTGATTTATTCGGAGAAGAGGGCTCACGTAGACATTGAGGCAGTTGAGGCACGCTCTTCCGCCAGAGGAACGACGATTCGCCTCTCCAGCAAACTCGCTATCCATGAACGTGGATCCACGGCTTGGGCTCGACGCATTTTCTGCGGGCTGAGCGTTGAAATTGATAGACAAAGCAATAGACAAAGAAGATATAGGAAAGATAGAGCAACTCTATTGCTCAGAGAAAAATTTGAACCTAAACCTTGTTTCTAACGGGTTGTAAAACAGTAAATAACCCCAAAATGCCAGCTAGTTCTCTCGACGAAAAGTTAATGAAAGAACAAGTGGTGAACAACGTCGCAATCGGAAGAATGCATTTTCTCAGTCTCTCCATTATTTTCTGCGCTAAATTTACCGCAAACTTTACCAAAATCAACATAAACTTAGTATTAGTTTGTGTTTCACTTCCGATATTGATCCAAAGTGGCACAAGAACACGAATATTTTTCAGTGTGGTTGAAACGGGTGGTTTCCATGGACCAAGGGTGAAAATTATGGAACTAGCTACAGGATCTTTTGTGGGTTGCCATTTGTAAGTCGATCATCTACCTCCTTAGTCCATCCCAACCACTACCTATCTAAAATCCAAAATAATCCTTAATTTTCTCTCAGTTAAAGAAGTGGAAGCCCCAATACAATAAAACTCTTTTTTTCTGCGTCATGCAACTTAGATCGGGATGATTTTTATCTTCGATTCCCTCCTTTTCTTCCTGCTTAACTGGTCACCTACTTTCTTTCTCCTCATTTTATCCTTTGTCTCTCGACTCCTCTCAGTTTTCCGGGACGATCAAAACCGACCGCGAGGCACTCTTTTTTTCATCTATTTCTTTTTCGAGCGTTCTCTGTGGGCTATTTAGATAGACAAGCGAGAGAGTATTGGGGGTCTAACTACGTCGAGTTTTGTTGAACCCGGGGGCCGGGTCTACCGGACTCGGCACCATTCTGCCGTGCTAAGGAAGAACGCCGTATGAACATTCGGGAGTTGCCAAATTTCCCTTGATAAAACAAGTATTTTTGACGACTATCGTGTATGTTTTTCCTTGAAATTTTCAGATCTTTTACATTACATTGCGTACAAAATTGTGTGAAAATTTTGGAAAAAAATATTCACAATTTTCCCAGTAAATTCGGTTTTTATCGAAGGAAACTTGGCAACGTCTGAAGGTTCATACGGCGTTTTTCCTTGGCACGGCAGCATTGTAGTGTCGCGAAATCCTCTCTTGTGGAAACAATTAGTCGGCGCAGCGGTGTAAGTGATCGATTCGGGAGTCTTTTTTTGTTGTTTTCACTCACTCGCCGAATCGCTGTTTCACCGCCGAGTCGAACCGTCGTGGTGAATGACCTCCTTCCGACCAGCCAGCCGTCGCCGCCGCGGATGCCTGATCGCTATGGCGAAATGCTACGATGGTCGAGTAGAGTAGCAGCTCAGAGTCTCGTGAATTTGAGGAAATATGCTCAACCCAGAACCAAGAACCTGGTAGTTCCGGAATGAAAACAACGAAAGAAACCTGGAAAGTCAAATGAAAGTCTCAGAATTTAGGTAAAACTGATTTTTCAAAAACATTTAGAAATGTTGATGTTCTAGCTCTGTCGCAACTCGGTGAATTAGATAGCTCTTATACAGTGCCTTTGCTGATCTCCCTCTGAATAGCCACGGAGTTCATAGGGAATAAATAAGAAGTTGACGATTGCAAGAACAACATCTGCGCTACATATCGCACATTTTTAAATGTTCTATGTTAAATCGGCAATTTTCCGGATTAAACTTGAGTGTCTGAAAATTTGTGGTTTCTCAGGGTGATAATTTCTTGAGAAATCAATAAAAAATTGGAAAAGTCAGAAAAGTGCGTCGTCAAACTTGGGATTTTTCTGTTTGTCGAATTTGCATCATAGCATATATCATATGCTTTCTGTCGACTATGCCTGAGCTGGACTTGCGCAAGAAGCTACTACTCCAAGCCCATAAATCCGGAAAAGCTTACAAATCGAGTAAATCCATGTCGAAAACCTTGAACAATCCGAAAATTGTAAAACTGCGTGAGACTCGACCACTTGCGATATGATGTCTCTTGGTGTGCACGAAACAACGGGAATCTTGATCATTGGATTCATCCGTCCTATCTCGACGATTTCCCTCGAAACCCCACGGGACCGAGAACTTACGACAGCTTGAGTGTGTGGTGTGGTCACGGGAAAGATCCGATCTGGCGGATTGCTGGATGAGCATCGTAAAGATCGCGATTTCCTTACTCAATAACCGTGGCAACGGAGGCTTGTTCGTGGCTGTCGGTAACGCGGTCGAATTCCCTTTCGGGCCGGCGCGCAGTGGATCGAATCAACAGGGGAAGTCGAACAAAATTCGGAGACATTAAAAGCTTAGAACTCAGTTCGTGGGAAACTTTAAGGTTCTACAAGTGGTTCCATCGGTTTCTTCATGAACTTCTCTGATAGAAGCATCCCTTCAAATTTAAAATGTAGCGAAACAAAAATAAAAATTTGCAGTTTTAATCCAAAATTTCTTGGCTGACCTCTCTGATCGACTCGATCCACTGTGCGGCGGGCTCCGATGCTCTTTCGTCGTCGGCCGAACACCAATAAACTCTCATTCTGTACATTTTTAGGGCTTTAAACGATGTGTTTCGACCGCTATTCCGAGTAAGAGGCCCGATGATGTTGACCTCGAATTTTCACACGGCGAATGGATTCGTCGGCCGTCCCGTTATTCAACGAGTTTATTACGACACGCGTAATCCCATCGCGCTGGATCTTCTTTCGGCGTTTTTCGTAACAATGGATTAATAACATTATTAGGACGCTACCAAGCGGGAGGAGTCTATTTTCGAAGGCGCCGTAAAAAAAACCACCGTGTTTGTTCGTGTCGAAAGTATCAGCACGATGGAGAATACATCGCGTCGCTGTGTTTTTTACCGCGGTGTCTCGAACCGGAAAAAGCGGGATAACAGGGTTGCCAGGGGTCAGGGAAAACCGGGAAGTGTCAGGGAATTTTGCAGAGTCAGGAAAAACCTGGAAATAGGTAGGAAAATTACGAAAATGTCAGGGAAATATCGTTAAGTCACCTTCTTTTGCTTTCTCGAGTGGGTTTGACGCTTCGAACAACAAATTTTGCCCGATAACTATTTCTAATTACATACGTCTTTTTAACAATTTGGCATTTGTTCAACTGTCAGGGAATTTCAGGGATTTTAACATTCCAGATTCTGTGGCAACCCTGAATAGTGCTTTTGTCGAGACGTAACGTCGCTCCTCTGACGTAGGGGCGTATCTCTATTTTCACGTGAGCCCTGAAAAGCATGGGGTTATATGAAGAGCAGGGCTCACGTAGAAATTGAGATACGCCCTCACGTCAGTCAGGGTTGCCACAGTCAGGGAAAACCGGGAAACGTCAGGGAATTATAAAAGTCAGGGAAACCCGGAAAATGCCAGAGAAAATGACGAAAATGTGAGGAAAAATTTGTCAAATCGCCTTCATTTGCTCTTTCGAACAACAAATTTTGCCAGAGGACTATTTTCAATTATGCCCTCTTAACCATCCGTCACATCTTCGATTGTCAGGGAATTCCACCAAAATGTGTCAGGGGAATCAGGGAAATGTTAGGGAATTACATTTTCTAAATTCTGTGGTTGTGAAATCTGGCAAGAGCCGATGTGACTCGGGTTCCCTTTGAAGAAACAGTGCCAAAACGACGCCCGTTTCTAACACTAACGTTTGCCGTGGGTCCCTTGATGAGACGGCTTTGCTCGCGACTCGCCGCTGACAGGAGTATAGTAATGAGTCTGGGAGTCATCAGGAGCGCCCGCCGCCCGCCGGAGGGCACGCGGCGGCCTCGCAGAGCACAGAGCCACCGGGGGTCGCCCGGAAGTGGGTCACGCGGTCGGTCAGACTTGCATCCGGAAGCAAGCCATCTCCTACCCTCTTTTCTCCCGGGTTTCCCTCCGCGCTTGTTGTTGATGTCGCGCCGCGCCGTGCCCTGTTTTTCACCGTGGTCGGCTCTTAGGAACAGTCCTCACTGGCTACGTGGGCCCCCGGGCAGAGGTAATTAAAATTTATAGGCCGAGACAAAAAGAATCGTCACCTCGGTGACAAGTCTCGGAGACTCGTCGTCTGCTTTCGCAGCTTGGTGTCGGATCGTCCGATCGTTTCACGGTGATCTTCGAGAGGGATCGCGCCGCGAGATGGCCGGGTGGTGTTGGTTTATGGAACGTATAAATGTCTGAGAGAACCGGGAATAATCGAGGAACGAAAAAGCGTGGTGTCGAAGATTTGGATAATTCGCGGAGCACTGGAATCGATTAGAGGGCTGATAACCTCACACTGAAAGAAAACTCCGGCCTTGGAAGCCCTACTCACGGGTCATACAGACATATCATCCACGTTCCAGGCTCAGAGGCCGAAAGTTCCGGACACCCAGAGCAATCGAAGCTACGGCTTCAGCACCTGGAACTTTCGGCCTCTGAGCCTGGAACGGACGATATGTCAAAATAGCCCGGAACTTTTTTTTCAGTGCAGGGAACTAAGGAAACTCTTAGAGAAATATGCGTTCATTATCCGAAATGTATTTCTTTGCGCATGGCTCCAAGAGCCTTCAGTTTATTTTTACTATCCACGTTACCCCGACGTTTAGGAGTTACTTGCTGATTTAAAAATATCAATACAATATATTTCAACTCGGTAATAAGATCTAGCTTTTTCCGTAGTAAAATTAGGCGGAAGTGAGTAGAAATCCCAATCTTTCGTCAACGACTTGCCTCAAAGTCTGAGAACTAGAATATTCTAATATTCTTTACACCATTCTATTGCCACCATCCCTTAAGCCTAAAAAATCCGAGCGCACAACTTCGGGAGTGACCGACTGGCGCACGAGCGAGCTCGCGTCTCGTTAGGTCGTTTTTATTCCACCTTTCCGTCGCACTCCTTGGCTCGTCCGGACGGGTGGCTTTTAGTCTTGCCCGCGTTGCCAGATTTCCGTCGGAAATACCCCGTTGCTCCAGCGCGATGGGTAGTCTCGGCACGATCGGACAACGTTCTTCGCCATCCTAGCGGGGAGAACAGCGAACCGTAAAAGATAACGTCCAATAAACCCGGACGATTCGTCGCGTGAGCAGGGTGAGTCGGCGACGGCGGGAGCGCGGGGATTAAAAATAAAAATTAGCGCGCCTCCCCCTCCCACCGCATCCCCTTCGTCGAAGGAAAACGTACGAAACTCATTAGCCCCGGCAGGTAGACAAATTCGCTCTTCTGCCTCTTTGCCCTTAGAATTTTCCTGTTCGTTTTTTTTCACCGCGCTGCGATGGTAAGGTCGAGGGACCTTCTTGTGGACTGAACTGCGCGGGAATAAAAGAAGAAATTAAAAAAAAAAAAAAACGGAGCTGTAATCTGTACCTAAAGAGCCTCTGCTGCTGGGTACGATAGTATAGAAACAATAGAATAGATTTTGAAAAATCGCAATCGAGATAAGTGTTATTTGACTCAAACCAATCATATTATCTCGGGAGGAAACCGTCTGTGTATAGCCTCGCTCTTTTAACAAAATGTCCCTGTTAAAATTTACCTACCGCGATAGAAATTCTCTCTGAATCCACCGGGAATCCCTTTGAAGCGACACCAGATTTCTTTTTGAAACGATAAGAGTACTCTCCAAAACGAGGAAATTTCCTGTTTTACGAGGAGGAATTTCTGTCGCTGCATATTGTAATATTCGCAGTTTTCTCGGTAAGCAACTCTTTGTCCCGATCGACTACTAAATTTCTCTTAGATTCGTTTCCAGATTTCCAATCCAGATTTCGTTCTGAAGCACTAAGAGTACTCTTCGGAATGAGGAAATTTCCTGTTTTATCAGGGAGTATTTCCTGTTGTTGCAAATTTTAATAGTCATCCTTTTCTCGCGCACGCAACTCTTCGCCCCGATCGACGATCTTACGCTCGCACCGGTGGCCGAGGGTCGAGGTCGGATCGACTCGTGGGAGGGGGGAGGGGGGGGGGCTGATCGAGGGTTCGGGGGCGAGGCCCAGTTTTCACGGATTAACCCGACAGAGCGGGGGCACTTCTGGCCGATCTATAATTCACTCGGGAGCAGGGATTTAGCGGCCGACCTCACGATCCATTACCCCCGCTCCTCCGCGCTGAAATAATTACGCCCTTCGTTCGGACCTAATCGCGGAGGGATGCCACAATTACGCACACCCCTAAATGGAGACAATTAGAAGCACGGTGTTAGCACAGACAGGATGGCGGAAACTTTTACCCTCGGAGATTCGACGTCCTCCCAACGAACATCGTCTCGTAGGGTCCTTGCAGGATGGTTGGGAAAATGTATATTATATCATTCGCAGTTCAGCGTAATAATTGAATGTAGGTAGTGACGAATTTTCACGTGTTGCGTTTCTTATAAATGTCTCTTTGCTAGTCTGGAATGTGAGAAAATCATTTATTACGCGACAGTGACTCGAAATTCCAGAAATTCAGATCCTCAATTTCTCTGCCCCTCTCATGGACCGTATTTAGTCGTTCCTGAAATGATTTTATTAGTCAGGGGGATCCCATCATGGTTTAAATTATGATAGAAGGAATTGTTAGCATTTGCACCTTCAAAAACGTGATGTACCCCAAAAATTTTTTTATTATTTTGATGAGCTTTTTTTGAAAAACCCGTGACATTTTTTTTAGTAGTAACAAGTCTCTCGAAAGAATTTATTCCCAAAGTCGTCCTTTTAAATATTTGAAAGCCTTAATTTTCTTCAATGAAGTTATGTAAAAGATCTCTTTGAACTTCCTACACTCACAATGTAAAACTTCCAAGAGTCACCTCCATGGAAAGAAATTCCATGAAGAACGACTAAGAGAACGACTCCTGTCATCAGAAACTTCCCCCTTTGAAATGAAATTAACTAAACTTTGAATGATCTTAATGCCAGAGGCCCACACAAACGAACTTATCTTGAATTTATTGACATCATCAGCAACGTCGTTCATTTTTCGTCCCGTTTTGCGTGGGCTTAGTCTAATTCTGGTCACTGTGGCCACAATTACGAATTTAATTCGCCTTTTATAACCGGATCAATGCAATGGAGCCAGTAGGCAGCAGCTGTCGGCCGGACTTGAATTGAATGGATATTTGCTTCACGGGGGGTCAGCGAATCGATTACGCAAGGATGAGACTTCGCCTGCCAGCCGAATTAATTTTCATCCCCTAAACACTCTGACGTACTCGGCCATCCCGCTTCACGCTCGTTATCTAATATGTAATCAATAAATTACCTTGGAGCTGCCAGTTTTCCAATGGAGTACATCCGTTCAGCTTTTGAAGACTCGTCGCAAAGTTCAATTCTTAGATACTTCTGGTGCCTCTTTCCTAAATCATGGAGTCGCGCACGTAGATACTCAGTTCTCTGACGGAGGATTGCACTATGGCTAACTCCTCGTCATATTATCCTTACCCTCCTCTTATACTGATAATATTATTTACAATTTTACTCAAAACGAGGAAAATTCTCTATATCCTTTTCGATTCTGTCGAAGGCCTGTGAAACTCATAAGATTGAGAAGTTCTCGGATGAATGCACTGTATTATTTTCATGAAATGTACATTTAGATTACAATTTGCAATTCGGAACTATAATTTCTGGCTCATCCGTGAAAACACTCATTTGCATTGGAAAGCTAATGGTCATTCGTTGTCCCTAAACTTAGCCAGAAATTGTAGTTCCAAATCACAAAATGTAGTCTACTTTTTCACCTATTTCCACTAATTGCTTTATTGTAGCGTGCGGGATTGTCAAATTTTCGTCGAGACCTGTGCATTGAGTATGCTTACGCTGTTCATGGGTTCGTCCCTCCTCGCGTAGAGCTTACCGTATGGTTTTCATCTCTGGTTTGTCGTTCGAGCAAGTGACCTGATTTTTTTGTTTTGTCCCCTCCCCCTTTCGGACACATTTTTATAGATCTTCGACTGTAGTGTCTCCAAAAATCCCGACAGTCTTTAGTTTTTTCAAATTTTGGATCGTGTGCCGGATCCGGCCTGCTCATCTACAAGTGCGTTCCGTACACTGGAAAAAAATTGAAGTTGATTAACATTTTGGATGTAAAAAAAGTGTGCGAGAACTTACAAAATGCTGAATTAACTGCTGCAGTATAGTTACTTTAGCAATGTCAAGATGTAAAGTTAACTGCCGAGGCGGGTAATTTAGCATTCTGTGAGTTCTCGCACACTTTTTTTACATCCAGAATGTGAAATTAACTTCACTTTTTTTTCGGTGGGTTATTGAGTACCCTCTCAGTTTCAAGTTTCCGAGGAAGCTCAGGAATAGGCAAAGAATCCGAGCTGTTTTGATCAAGAATTTCACTAAAACCTTTCAGTTCTTCCGAACGATACTCGTGGACATCTTTTCATGCCATCAACGCAGCTAACGAAAGTTAATTCAGGCCACGCACGCAAGCGGCCTATACAAACATGGCAAGAAATGAACTCGCGCTTCGCCGTGCTTTGCGATATATCGATTGATCTGCCATTTAAAGCCATGGAAAAAGATCGATAAAGAGGGTGTTCGCAGCGAACACCTTAATAATCGATTATTTACCATAGCTTCAAACGGGGAAATATCGATGGATCGAAAAGCACGCCACGCCACTGGAACTCGCGCTTCGCCTCTTCTTCGTTGTTACTATTCTTACCGGCAAACAAATCAATATCGGACGGAGGAGGGGCCGGGGCGGAGGGTGCCTCGGAAAGGAAAAATCATTTTCACGCAACCCTGAAAAGCTCGCCGAGGTGAGGCAAGGGGCTTAAACATTTCTATAGCCCCGATAACAATAAAACGATATCAATTCTAATGAAATCCATTGTCGGCACTCGGTCTCGGAAAGAACAATCCATTTTTCTCCCGGCTCCCCGTGCTAATTTCCCGTTTCTATCCTTATCCTTTCAGGTATTTTATTAAAGTTGTTCCTTCCCCCCTCCCTCTCACGGCTTCCTCTCGAGCTTTGAGAGGGGTGGAAAGCGTGAGGGCGCGGTGCGACCGATTGACAGGTCAACGCACATTAATTATTCTACGACGAGTGATTGAGCGAAAGAAGGAGTTGAGCAGCCCCGTCTGCTTCCGTTTCCCCTCTTTCGTCCCGCGCCGCACACCTTTCCTCTTGCCGAAGAAAGTTTTCCTGACTGTCTGGTAGCAGGAATGTACCGGGGGGGGGGGGAGGAGGAGTGTTAACCTGCGTTTTCCCCGTATGATGGATATTTTCCGTTATTTTCAGCGAGCTGATGATTGAAATTGATAGATAAAGCAATAGAGGAAGAAAACAAATGGGAAGAAGAAGCTATTATGTTAGTTGAAACAGTAGAGTTGCTGGCGATCTGGAAAATCAGGGAAAGGCAGGCAATTTGCGACGACCGAGAATAGTAAGGGAAAGTCGAGGAACTCGTGGAAAAAGTCAGGGAATTTCTGACACATCTACTACTCGCTAAAATATATCACTGATCTTCCGTTTGCTTACCCTCGCTGGTTATTTTTCAGGCTAAGCTTTTTTTAACCAGCTACTGCATGCCTTTTTCCATAATTTGGTCTCAAAGCAAGGGAATTGTATCGAAAGACAAGCATACGGAGAAAAAAACTTCGTGCGTGGGACCCGAAGTTGAGGTCATATGGATCTCTGAAGTTTTCGGATCACGTATCTAAAAACTTGAGGTCCAGCTGCCGAAGTTCGGGTCAGACATCTGAAGCACTTTGATGTATACCGAAGGGTTCGGGTCACACATCCGAAGTACTCCGGTACATTCCGAAGTGCCTCGATGTCTGATCCGAACTTCGGCAGCTGTACCTCAAATTTTTAGGTACGTGATCCGAAAACTTCAGAGATCCATATGACCTCAACCTCGGGTCCCACGCACGAAGTTTTTTTCTCTGTGCAAAAGCCAGCGTTTTCAGATCAGGGAAAGTCAAGGAATCGAAAAATTTTGGAGTCAGGGAAAGCAAAATTAATCAGGGAAAATTTAGAGAAAATTAGGGAATTTGAAGATGGAGATAGAGAAATTATGGCATATGACTCAATTCATCAAATCGTTCGATTTTTAAAATGAAGAAAAGGGGGTCAGCTTATTCGCGCCAAAATAAGAAAATTCCATTTAAAATATCAGGAAAATCATCCTTAAAACGTGTTCTTGATTCTCGATCCGCTCTATAACTTCACTGGAAAAAAAACACATTGGATCTAGAGTCCAGACTCTTGAAAACATTGACAAGAAAAAATATTCTTGATTCAATCAGATTTAAACTTAAATCAAAAGGAAATCCGCTCAAATTAAGAGGCTTGGTTCTTGATTTAAGCTAGATTCTGATTGAATCAAGAATACTTTTTCTTGTCGATGTTTTTAAGAGTCCGGACTCTAGATCCAATGTGTTTTTTTTCCAGTGTTGCGAATCTGAGCTGTGTCCGGTTCTCCGAGAAGTACTCGAACGCCAAGAGACAGGGGGAGGGATGAAAAATAGCGCAGCGACCGGGCTGGTAGTTGGCACAACGGGAGCCGCCGCACTACTCGATGGCTTCTGGGTCGGGTCGTCGAGCGATCCGTGTCAACTGATTCATTAATCCAGTTGTGCAGAAAACGTGTCGGTTCCGTTCATTCGTCGAGAATTAATGTCTGTTTTTCGTGATGGTCGCTCGTCGTCCCGTCGGCCGCCCGGCCGCGCCGCTCAATCAACCGTCCTCGCCGGTCCGCCCCGAAGTCGATCCGCCATTTTCGAGGCGTGTTCGGAGACCTGCGTGGTGACAGGTTTCGGGAAGCCGAGAAAAAACCGAACGGGACAACATTTTGCAATAAGGAACCACTAAAATGCGCAAGGAGGCGCCGGTTAAGAGGATCAGTCGCTGGAGATTCTCAAAATTGTCTGAATTAATTTAACCTTTCCGTAGGTGCCCTACTGCGCATCGTTAACTAAACAGTTCAATCCTCAAAATGAACATGTTGCATGTGTGAGGAATTTGCGATTTGACTGGTGATTCTCATGTAAAAGTTCGCGAGAAACACGATGGTGCCACTGGTTTTCTCTGAAACCAACTCCCAAGCTCGAAAAAAGCTCTCAAGTTGCGGCCAAAATGGCGGGGATATCCCACGCTATCCTGAGAGTCCACCTCTACATCGAGACAAACTCTCCATGCAAAGATAGGGAGCAAATACATTGACAGGGCTGCCACTTTATTTGGGGACTCTAAAACTGAGAACACGGCATCACTGCTAATGTATTTGCTCCCTATCTTTGCATGGAGAGTTTGTCTTGATGTGGACGTGGACTCTCAGGATAGCGTGGGATATCCCCTCCATTTTGGCTTCAACTTGAGAGCTTTTTTTGAGCTTTAAAGGTGATTTCAGAGAAAATCAGTGGCATCATCGTGTTTCTCGCAGACTTTTACACAAGAACCAATGGTTAAATCGCAAATTCCTCACACATGCAACAGCTCCATTGCCGAAGAAATATCGTCCAAAGCCAGGGGCCCGCAGGTTCCGAGGAAGTTCCAGATCAAGCCTAAGCCATGTAGCTCAGACTGCTCCGAGCTCAACGGCCAGAATTTTTAAACCTAAAAATTAAACAGCAAGGCCAGCTAAGTGCCCCCACACTCTTCTTGAGAGACTTAGGTTTTCATCCAGGTCATTTTGTAAATTATTAATGCATAATGCAGTCTAATCCATTATGCAGATTCTCCCGCTCTTGTTACTCGTGATTTAAACAGCGCTTTATTTTTTAAAGGATTTTTTCTTGTTCCTTTATTCTCTTTGTGTTCCGTTGCATCAAGAGCCGAGCATTACCCCCTTCTCTCGCTGAAAAGCTGTATATTGAAATGAGGTTCATTCTTAGCAGTTTCTGTCGTTAGCGTCATCTTCGGCTTCCTCCCAGACTTGAAATCGTGCATCTTAGTTTTTTGATTTGCGTTTCGAAGGTTGGCAGTATCGTTACATCGAAATGTTTGAATATGAAGTCCTGTTTACAGAGTATCTAGTCTCAGGATTTTCCCAATTTTATCAGGATTTAATCTCGATTTCATCAGGATTCAGGGCCGGATTAAGGGGGTGGCCACATGGGCCGCGGCCCATGGTGGCAAGTCTAAGGGGCAGCAAAAATTTGCAATTTTCTTGAGTGTAGTAAAAAAAAAATCGGATTTAGACAAAAAAAATTACAAACGAGAAAAAGCGACAACATTTCTCATCTACTGAGAATATAGTAATTTCTAATTTTGTCGTTTTTTAGAGATACAAGAGACAGTACCTTCAATTAGTCGAGTTAAGAGAGAAACCAAACACCATTTGGCCTGGAACGGCGCGACTTAGAGAGAAATGATAACGAGGACTTGAGATGAAAAGAAGAAGCCCTTGGCGCGGCGATCGGCATGTAACACATATTAGCGCCTACAAGACCGCATGAATACTTCTCGCATTGCATCAAACACAGTGCGGTCATTGCGGTCGCCGCGAAACGGATAGCGCCTACAAGAATACATGAATACTTCTCGCATTGCGCCAAGCACACTGCACAGTGCGGTCAGCAGCGGTCGGCGTGAAACGCATAGCGCTTACAAGACTGTCTGAATACTTCACACTTTGCGCCAAACATGGAAGGCCTTGTCCACACAGAGATAGGTTTACGAAACTTAACTTTCGCGCACAGTTCCGTGAACTTTGGCTAGTAGTGTTGACAGGGCTTTCCCAAAAAATGTGTCCAACACGAGTAAATGCGTCTTATGCACCCCGCCCCCGCTGGCACGTTCACTTGATGGTTTTTATCGAGTTTCAAAACGAATAAGAAGGGGGCGGCAAAATATAGGCGGCCCATGGGCGGCAAGTAGGTGAATCCGTCCCCGTCAGGATTTAAGGAAAAATTGGTCGCAAAACAGGATTTGAGAAAAATTGGCCGTCCGATCGGATTTTTTTATCGAGCTATTTTTGTGAAGTTACATTCGCCTAATTTTTCTCCGCAGAAAATCAGGATTTGGTCGGGATTTGGATAAATTATGAAATCAGGATCTAGCAGTCAAAAATCAGGAAGAATCAGAATTTCATCAGGATTTCCCAAAATGAAAAAAAAACCAGACCAGTTGTATGATCTCATCATCACTTTTTGTACTTGATTTTTTTTGTTCCCCCCCCCCCCTCTCACTCTCTGAGCGATTACCAAGAAAGTTAACTGTTCCGAAGTGGGTAACTTGTTGTGGGTCGATTATTTATCCGAGCTGAACTCGCGGTGTCCGGAGCAAAGCTTCGATCCGGCCCGGTGAATGAGTCGAGAGTAATATTTCTTGGTGCTCGCGCTTCATTTTTTCTTGTTTTGGCCTTTTTAATCTGGGTTTTAATCATTTATCAGCAAGCTTTTCCAGAGGAAACTTTTAATTAATGGCTTCGGGCTCCTTTCCCTCCCCTTGCTCCGCCCGACCAAACCACAGACGTCGCACTGTGGATTGAGTCAATCTGAGAGGTCGGACATTAAATTTTTGACTGAAACTGCAAATTGTGATGTTTATTCCGTCACATTTTAAATTTCAAGGGGTGCTTCTAGAGGAAAATTTCACGAGGAAACCAATGAAACTTCTTCTAGAACTTCAAAATCGTGTATAAACGGAGTTGTAAGCTTTTAAAGTTTTTTGTCCGACCTCTCCTACTAACTCGATCCACCGTGCGTCGGAGAGATCGTTGGGTCAAATTTTTCAAGTAGAACTTGAGTTTTTCAACCTACCTCCCCCGCAGAAATCTTGTCCCGAGATTATGCTACTTTTCATCTTCGTTTCTCTGAGACTGACTCCGGTTTTCGGATCGACGCAATCTCGTGTTTCCACTTGCTGAACTTCAACGATTGAACTTTTTCTGTTTTCTCCCCCCGATTTAACTTCGTGAAATATTTGATTTCTCCCGGGTTTTTTCTTTAACCGATACATAGGTTACCAATCAATTCAGGTAAAAAAACAGTATTTAACTTGTGTTTTTTTCTTCTGTTTCAGGTAAGAATGTTAACCGTTGATTACACAACCATGCTTGCTGAAATTGTACCTTGATCATGTACGTATAAACTTCGTGTTCAATTTTTCTTTTATCACTTTCAACCGGGCGACATTTTGCAACTAGAAACTACGATCTTTGGCTCATCTGTTAAAACACTTAGACGTATAGGGGAGCTTATTGTACATATATTGTTTCTGAACTAAGCCACAAATTGTAGTTCCTAATTGCAGAATGTAGTCCAATTCACAGTCGAATTTTCTGTTGAACATTCATATTTGCATCCGACCTCATGATTCGTCTGATAACGTCTCAGCTCCATTCTTCATCTTCCTGAACATTTCGTTGAACCTCTCTTTCTCTCTCTTTTTCTCTTCTCGTCGGTCGTCGCGTAACGCGGCCAGGAAGCGGGCGCGGTGCGGCACGGAGCATGCGCAGGAATCACGCTCCATCAAACCTTGGGCGAATCAAAATCGCCGCCGGTCCAAGTCGGAGCGAGAGAAAGTATTTGCCGGTCGGTGGCGGAGAGGAAAAACAATCGCGGTGAGGAAGACCGAAGAGTAACAACGAGGGAAATGCAGTCCCGGTTTTCGGTGGAAACCGAGGAAATCGCCGCAACCGGTGAGCAAGCGCAATGCCGTCGGGGGCGCTGGTGTTTGTCAAGTGAGCGAGAGATCTTCGTCGACTAAATCAGACGACGTTTTAGTTCACGTAGTATCGATCAGTTTTCCTTTTTATGTAAGTTTGAAAAATCTGGAAAAATTAGGGAAACGGGAAACTTGCGAAAGTAAATCTTACGTTGACGCCATTTGCACCGAACTCAGCGGAGAGGCACTGAGAGTTAAGACACACAGAAGACTCCCGTCATACCCAAAATTTTGAATCACCCTGTATTTTTTCCCCTTTGACTTGTCGGGTTTGTAGTTGTTCACTGGAAAACAAGTCGATCTCTTGGATCCTAAGTAAATACTTCAAAAAATTGGACAGTAAAAAATACTGTAGATCCAATCGGATATTTACTTGAATTGAAAGCCTAGCCTTTTAATTTAAGCGGATTTCCTTATGACTCAAGCGATAATCCGGTTGAATCAAAAATATTCTATATAGCAGTGATAACCATAACACCTTGGCTAAAATCCTTTTCTTTCTCATACTAAAAATATTCTTGTCAAATCTTTAAGAGTCTGGGCTCTGGATCCAAGAGACTTTTTTTTACCCAGTGTTCAGGCAAATAAACGGTGGTAGACATTTTGTTCCTGCGCAGGTCAATGAAGTTGGTCCCTTTCTCCGGGCTGATTGTTGAAATTTATAGACAAAGCAATAGACAAAGAGGACATAATGAGTATGGAGCGATTGTATTTGTTACTGTGGGTGGTTCTTATAGACCAAGGCGGTAATTGATGAACTAACTGAAGGGTCTCTTGTGAGTTGTCGTTAGTTAATCTACTATCTACCTCCTTTGTCCATTGCAACCATCCTCTTGCACCAATAGGGTATATTCAAATCCTTTTTGTCTATAGCTTAGCCAATCGATTTCAACAATCAGCCCGCTGCTCAATGGAGAATTTGCACGCAATTTTTTTATTGCTTCATCTGAAAGTGCCTAATGAGCTGAGTTCGCAATATTTTTCATAATTTTTTTCTGACATGGGAAATTGGAGAAAAATTGATTTAAAAGTGAGAAAATGCGCCGCCTTGTGACGTCATCTGGCGGCATTTCCCATTTAAACACATGTATTTTAGCAGAATCGGTTATTTTGTCATATCTCCTCTAACAATCGCTCAATTTATGAATCAAGGGTATCTTCGTGTTCAGTTCACTCAGAGGATTCCACTTAAACAGGAAATTCATCAAATTTCAGACCCTTGCAAATTCTCCATTCCGTCCATTCCTTCGCGTTTGAGATGATGGAAGGTATCAATAGGCCGAAATCCAAGGAGTGAAAATGGCAAACTGCTTGCTGTCACGAGAGGAGAAAGTGATAGGCAAATCGGCACCGCGAATCGGGAATCGGTTATTAGCGGTCGATGCTCGCCGTTTCTTGTCACGTGAATCGGGAGTCGGGGCGACACACAGTGGATCGAGTCAATTAGAGAGGTTGAACATTAAATTTTTGACTAAAACTGCAAATTTTGTTGTTTATTTCGTCACATCTTAAATTTTAAGTGGTGCTTCTTGAAGGAAATTTAACGAGGAAACCGATGGAACCACTTTCAGAACTTCATAAATGTGTATAAACAGAGTTGTAAGCGTTTAAAGTTTCCAAATTTTGTCCGACCTCTCCAATTGACTCGATCCATTGTGCGACACCCGGAGACGCGGTGTCGCAAACGGAGATTTCGTCGCCGTTGACGCACGGAAAAGTCCGGAATCGGAATGCGCCCTCGCGATAATCGACTGTAAAACGCTCCGGTGCGCGCGCGCGCTGTGCGTTATTCCGAGTCGGCACTCGGTGCTCTTGTTTAATCGAACAATGGGGAGCTCGTGCCCGATGAATTTCTGTAACCGGTAGCCGAATTCGTTGGGAAATCTCCGGAAAATAAGACGCGCTACGAGGAATCGTTATTAGAGATGAGAAATGAACCGCGTTTAGTAGAAAGGAACCAACCCTGAAAAAAAAAAACTCCGGCCGTGGGAGCCGCAATCATGGGCTATTATAGACATACCGTCCGTTCCGGGCTCAAAGACCGAAAATTCCGGCTGCTAGGGCCTCCGAACCCGGAGCAATCGAAGCTACGCCTCCAGCAGCCGGAATTTTTGGCCTTTGAGCCCGGAACGGACGATATATCTAATTATAACCCGTAATTGCGGCTCCCACGGCCGGAGTTTTTTTTCAGTGAAGCCACATTAGCTATTGCCAACAACTGGAAAATTCAATTTTTTACGAGAGAACGTTTATGCGGATTCCTTCAAAAATTTTAAGGAATTTGCCTCGTACTATGCAGAAAATTCACTGAAATCCGCACAACCGTTTTCGTGTATAAAATTAAACTGCCCAATTAAATTTGGCAACAGCTGATGTGGTTCGGTTCCTTTCTGCTTAACGAAGTCTAAATAGTAGCGATGACTTCTTCTTCCAGGATAGCTTCACAGGGAGGGTATTGCCTCCTCGTGGTAAAGTTCTGATTTGCTTAGCCATCTCAAGGAGTGGGCTTGACGTTTCCAACAACACATTTTGTCTGAAAACTATTCCTAATAATGGCTTATTAACCATTTGGCACAAATTCACCAAAATGTGTTAGAGAAATCAGGGAAATGTCTTGAAATTTTGGTATCAAATTCCCTGGCAGCCCTGTACAAAATCACTGAAAATGATTGATTCCTAAGCGAACTTGCCATTGTTCATGGGTAACTCCTAGTTGCCGGACAGGAGCTCACGATTCGCCGTTGTACATGTGTAACAGCTGTTACGACTGCAGTAGCCCCGCGAGGTATCTGCGGTCGGAAAGTAGAAGAACTCCCGAGGGGGGTACATCCGGAGCTAAACCAATCCATTTATGCAAAGTGCTATCGCTGTAAAGTGGAAAGGTCGAAGTCGTAAAATTTCTCATAAAACGACACTTACACAGCGTCTGATTTCTACGGTTGATTGCGGAGGAACTGCAGGGCCGCAGTAGTTAGGAATGATAGGGACAGATATTGAGAACGGAATTGTCGCCGAGCCGACTCCTGTTACGTCGGAATCGCTTCTGTGGGTGCTGAGGGAACACTTAAAACTAGCGTCACGGCTTTTAATTCAAAGGGAGTGTAGCCTCCGCAATGGCAGCATTTCATCATAGCTAATCGCTTTTTGGACTAATCTTTTTTCCTAAATGAACTCCTTATTCGTCTTTACAGCGCTCCGGACTTCCTACTGGAAAGTGTAATAGTTCTTGGGCGGAGAGGAAAAAATGAGACGTCGTCAAATCTGTTGAATTAACTTCAGGTGCGGTTTTCACGCCGCGCCGCAGATGAACTTGAGGGAACAAACCGCACTAACGCAGAACAGGTGTATTCAATGAAAACTTTTAAGTTCCGTAAACCCACAAGTTGAATCTCGCCAATTGTTTTTCTAATAATTGCTCGACGGTAAAGCGTGAAGTTAAGTCGTTCACGCGGGGAAAGCGAAGTTTTAACGTCGTTTGCATATTTTATCGTACCTAAATACCCCGCTCCGGAGTTCTAAGACTTTAAAACACACAACGCGCCTGAAGATTCTGCAGGTTTGATGAATCGAATAATCTTCTCCCGAGCGTTTTCTTGCTGCTTCACAAAAAATCGTGAAAATTCGAAAAACTTGAAGGCACATCCATTATTCAGACGCTTCTCACTCTCGTATGATTGTAAAGATATCCAACCAATTTACGGTCCCTCTCTTTTTTTCTTTTCTCTGATCCTTTGCAAAGCTTAATACTTAACGCAGAATTTAAATTGAAAATTAAATGAGAAGTCTTAGCAATCAATTGAAATCTTAACACACGTAATTGGTGCCTCACAAGTTAACGAAATAATTTTGTTTTTTTTTTTAATTTAAAAAAAAAAATAGACGAAAGCTCAACTCACTTGCACTGTTCTTCAAACTTGGGACGCGTTTTGACACCTTCAGTGTCATCCTCAGTCCTGACTTTCAAGTTCGAAGACTAGTGCCAGTGAGTTGAACTTTCGTCTAGTTTAAAAAAAAAATAAATAAATAAATAAAAATTGTCCATTTTCCAAGAAAATTAAAATATCGCAGCCGCGGCTATGCTTAGTTTTCCAAGCTAGCTCAACGCCTGTGTATGATTCTTTATTTTCTGTGATCTGCACTGATCTTTTTTTTGTTCTTCTCTTAAATGAGCGCAAGGTTTAATGTTCATCGCGACGTATGAGCGGCGGGGACATCTGCGGAATGTAGAGGGGAGCGAAACTCTAATTACCGTCGCGTGCACCGAAACAAAAAGAGGTTGTCAAAGAAATGATGATCTTCCGAAAGCGAGGCTTCGGCACACTTTCCACGTGTTGTTGTCTCCTCTCTCAAATAAGCCTGAACAGGAAGCGTTGTTTCAAAGTGTCCGCAGAAAATCATCTTATTCGTATTGCCGTCCCGTTGCACACTGGACTGAGTCAATAGGAAAAGTTGAAAAAAAAACTGGAAACTTTGAAAGCTTTTATTTTCGATAATATGAAACAAAAAAGTTCTACAGTGATTTTATTGTGGTTTTCGTGGAATTTCCTTGCAGAAACACCCCTTGAAATTGAATTTGTGACTATTTAAGACATCAAAATTTGAAATTTTAGCCAAAAAATTCGTCTCAGACCTTTTCTATTAGCTGGTTCCACTGTGCGTCATCCATTGACGGCAAGGAGGTAAATTTTACGCAATTTCATGAAGAGTGGTCACAGAAAGGGTATAATTTGTCCTCAGTAACGATAAATGAAAGTCCGGAGAACCGAGAAGAAAGGGCGTCCAACGTCAGGGAAGAAGGTACCAATGGATGAAGTGCCAAATACCGTTTCTCCGTTCGCGACTTAGCAGACTTCTCTATCTTCTCCTTAGAAAAGTAATCAGCATACCTTCTTAAAAGCTTTTGTGATTCTTATTCTTCGTCAGGAAAATCTTCTGTCCAAATCTTTAGAGTTGGTTTCGTTTCTCCTCGAAAAAAAGAAAATTGGAGCAGAAATTTTGAAACAGCGCAATGGATGTACGGGGTCTCGCACTTTAACCATCGATTTACGGAAGATACTCTTCTAGAAAGACAAGATTTAGGCGAAGAAACAAACCGTTTATACGTAAAGGCCCTCGTCTCTCCCATTAAATCGAGGGACAATCAGACTAAATCCTTTCATCATAATCCGTTGCACGACAACTTTCGTCCGACCATAATTGTCATACAATGAATGGAGCCGTCGGCTGGAAATATTCTTGTCCTAATGGGTAATTCCGAGCTGTCAGGTTGTCCGCAAGCCAAAGGCCCAAAGGGTGGCGAACCGGAGGACGGACGGACGGACATCGAGCGAAAGGTGAAGGAACTCGATCCGAGCGAAAGAGGTTATTAGCGGCGATAAGCATGACACAGTGCGCTACGGTTATTGAATGGTCGGGTCTCGGGGGCGGGGCGGGGTCCGGGTCTGCTTGAATGGTGTGAGCAAATAACGTCTATTACGCACGGTGGATTAGGTCAGGATGCACATTTTGATGAGTAATTACGTCCCGATCAACTCGCCCGACCCGGCTCCGGCCGCGCTCCGAGCCTCGATGCTCCCTTCGGTTTTGGTTCGGTTCGGTTCGGCCCAGCGCACAGTGGATCGAGTCATTGGGAAATGTCGGACACACTGGGGAAAAAAAAAACGCATTGGATCTTGAGTCCAGACTCTTAAAAACATCGACAAGAAAAAATACTCTTGATTCAATCAGATTTAAGCTTAAATCAAGAACCAAGCCTCCTAATCTGAGCGGATTTTTTTTTTATTTAAGCCTAAATCTGATTGAATCAAGAGTATTTTTTCTTGTCAATGTTTCCAAGGGTCTGGACTCTAGATCCAAGCGACTTTTCTTCCAGTGAGTCAATGGGAAAGGTTGGACACGATTTTTTTACTGTAATAGTAAAATTAGTTGTTAATTTCGTGAAAATTTAAAGTTTAAGGGGTGCTTTCTGGAGTAATTTTTACGAGAAAACCTACAGGTCCACTCTTAAGACCTCCATGTTTCGTAATGATGAAGTAACGAGCTTTTAAAGTTTCAAAATTTTGTCCGACTTCTCTCATTGACTCGTTCCATCGTGCGGCGTGGCGCAGTCTTCAGATCTTCCAGAATATACACCCGCCGCGCCGCGTGGTGCCAGATGGATGTACTGCCGTGCTAAGGAAGATAGCCGTGTGAGTCATTAGGCGTTTTCAAGTTTCCTTAGACAAATCACGAATGTTTGGGATTATTTATGCGTTTTTTCCTTCCAATTTTTCAGAGAATTTCACTTGTAATTTGATCTGAAATATCTGAAAAGTTCAAGGGAAACTATTCATAACTGTCTTCAAAAATGAAAATAATCCGATAGGAAATTTGGCAACATTCGAATGCTCATACGGCGTTCTTCCTTAGCATGTTATAGTGTAGGATATGACTTTACAAATTATCCTGACACAACATTGACACAAATTATTTTGACATCCTCGAGGGGAACTCCACTAATCTTGCCTAGATATCCTCTTTTCTTTCTTTCTTTTTTTTCTCTTTTGGCGAAATCGAGGACTGGCAACGTTGTAACACAAATAAACATTCAACGCACTTTTTCGAAAATTGACGATGTCTAAATTAAAATCGATATCAGTCAATTTCATTGTTACAACAGGCGACGCTGAAATCAAGTTGAGGCATTCAAGAAAGAAGCAAACGCTTCACCCGTGTTCGAAAAAAGAAAGAAAACATTTATTGCTTGTAGTGTACGTAATTTTACCGACTAAATATCAAAGTGTTTCTTAAGTATCTACGGTACAGCTGCCGCAACGGCTAAATGCCGTTCCGTAGTGGATACCAGTTCCAAAATTTGGCATCAGAGAAGAAGGTGGGAAGTTTGGAAGCTCGGGAGATTCTGGAATTGGCAGCGGGCTCGGCGGGCAGCGGGAGATCCCGTTAACGGCGCAGCGCCCGATGTTCTGGTTTTCTCTCGGAGCCGGTTCGCGATGGGCCCGCTACGTGACGGGGCCCACTTGCCGAGGCCGCGGCCGGGGCCCCGCTCCCGATTCCGGCCCCGATAACGAGTTGGAGATCCGCGCTCTCGCAGGCCCGAAAAGCTCGCCCGGCCCCGGAATTCACTCAGGGAATGCCTAGAATCCTTGTCTTCCTAGGACTCAGAATTCCCAGGATCAAGGTTGTTAAAGTCAGGGAATACCGGGAAATGTCAGGGAATTTTTAAAATTTAGGAAAAACCTGTACATGTCAGGGAAAAAGACGAAAATGTCAGGGAAATAGTGTTCCTAGAACTCGGAATTGCTAGGATCAAGGTTGCCACAGTCAGCAGGGTGTCTGCAAGTCCGGAAAGTCCGAAAATAGTACTGATTTTTTAAGGACGGTCCGCGGAAGTACTGAAAAAACGCGGAAATTCTGCTAGAAGGCTCGGAATTTTTGTCATTTTTGTCGCGATTTGAGCGAGAATTCAAATTTTTGAAATTTTTCGAATTTCGTCACATGAAGGTACCTACTGGAAAAGTACTGGATTTTTCTGTTAAGGAGGTACTGAATTTCTTGGAAATATACTGAAAAAGCACCGTAAAAGTACTGATTTTTGTCCTGCCTGTTTTCGTAGACACCCTGTGTTCCTACGACTCGGAATTGCTAGGATCAAGGTTGCCAAAGTCAGGGAATACCGGGAAATGTGAGGAAATTTTAAAAATTTAGGAAAATCCTGGAATTTGTCAGAGAAAAATTGTCAAGCCATCTTTATTTGCTTTCTAGAACTAGTTTGACGTTCCGAACAACAAATTTTGCCCAAAGACTTTCTCTAACTATGTATTTTTAACCATCTAGTATACCTTCAATTATTAGGGAATTTCACCAATGTGTGTCGGAGAAATCAGGGAAATGTCAGGAAATTACATTTTTTAGAATCCTGTGGAATTTATCAGTGAAAAAGATGCACTGAAACAGCACGGATTTTGGAAGGTCGGCACGGAAGTACGGAAAATGTACGGATCGAATTCGCAGAAGTGGGTTCACCGCAGGCGTTTCTGCGGCCTCGCAAGCTCAACCATTCCTCGAGCGAATCACTAACGGGAGAAATTTTCGCGAGACCGCGGCGCGGCGAAGCCAGCATCCGGCGAGGAGCTCCAAGTTAGCAGCCAATGGAACCGTAGTTTAATCACGTTTCCGTTACCCGCTCGAATAGTTCTTGCATGTTTGCGGCACACGTTGCATCAAGGGGGGGGGGGGGGGTTAATGGCGCTAACAGACCAAGTCGTGGACGCTAATTAAACGCACCATCCCGCAGCCGCACAGTGGATCGAGTCTATAGAAGAGGTCGGACCAAAACTTAAACGCTTTTAACTCCGTTTATACTAAATTCTGAGGTTCTAAAAGTGGTTTTATTGGTTTCCTCGTGAAATTTTTCTTTTAGAAACACCCCTTAAAGTTTGAAATGTGATGAACTAAACATACAAATGTGCAGTTTTAGTCAAAAATGTTCGTGTCCAACCTCTCTAATTGACTCGATCCACCGTGAGCCGGGTCTCTTCAATCTCGGTTCTAACTATGATGGATGGTTCCGAATTGTTGGGCCTCTATCGTTTGTGCGTTTGACTTTGTTAAGTCGGTGTTCGAGCGAGAAGAACCGTGACGTAGTCCTTTACGTGCAGTAAGTTTGTACCGGGTGGGAAGTCCCCTCCCCCCCTCCCCCTCTAGTTACTTTCTTCAAGTGCCGAGATATCTTCTCTCAAGTTTTTTTTTATTTGTTTTGCAACTTGAGAATAACTTTTAACCCCTCTCTTCACCTCTTGAAATAAATAAGCTTAATTGACCGTAGGAGTACATGCTTACGTAACGGCTTCCGAAGTCGTGAGTAAGAAAAATCAGATTGCTCGTAAAGAAGGAAGTCAAGTTGTCTCCTTAGCAATGTTTCATTGCGCTGTAAAGCGGCTTATCAAGTAAAATTGTATTATTTATTATTTAAATATAATTTATATTTATGTTTGTTAAAATATATTTATATTTTATTGAAATTTTATTTGTAGGCAGCGACGGAATTTCCCTCGTCGTAGTTCAATTTTTCCGGTGATGGCTATCGCTGAAATTCCATCACGATAAGAAAAAAAAGCTTTATTTTTCGCAACTGCAATTTTTACTTGGTCTCGCTCACGACTTTTTCTACGTAAAGGGTCTTTTTTTATTTATTTATTTTTTTTTTTCTTAGCGAAATGAGAAACTGCTGAAAGAACAGAACGGTTCTCATGGTTGTAATGAATCTTTGTGTCAGTGCATTTGCTCGAGGGACGTTAGTGAATGGAAGATCGTTGTAAGACTTGTTACGGAGAGTCCCATTTCTCCGACTGATTTTCACTTGTGAAATTTATTTGCTTGCAAACGACGAAGACGAAGAAGAAATTTTCACGGGTTCACGATGAGTATTTCGTCGGAGCGGAATACTATTCTGCCGTGCTAAGGAAGAATGCCGTATGAGTCTGTAGAGGTTGCCAAGTTTCCTTCGATAAAAATTGAATTTACTGGGAAAATAATGAATATTTTTTTCCGAAATTTTCAGACGATTTTGTGCGCAATTTAGTCTGAATTATCTGCAAATTTCAAGGAAAAATATGCATGAATGTTGTCATAAATACATGTTTTATCAAGGGAAATTTGGCAACTCTCGAATGTTCATACGGCGTTCTTCCTTAGCACGGCAGTATGAGAGGTCTCCCTTTTTCCCAGCGCAGCAGCACCGTTTCGCCAGAACTGCGAGCGGAGATGCTCTCAGGTTTTAAATGGTACTAGTCGCTCCGACTCATCGCGCTTTAAATGTTTAAAAAGACGAAATCGACGTCGTTCATAATTCAAGTATTTCAGCTCGGAGTGGATTTCTTGAACCGCTCTCTGCTCCTCGCCACACCGTGGAATGATTGAGAATGTTTCAATTTGCGCAGTATCCTTTCTCTCGCGGGATCGAAGGCTCTTGTTCGATCGATTAACTTGCGCACAAGCTCGGTTTTTATCACGTTGAATTTCACGTTTAAAAGTTGAATTCATATTAGCACTAGACAAGACCTGCGGATAAAAAAAAGGAAGGCTGTAACAATTATGCTACACGAAGTATGGTGTAATATGTCCCCGGTCTTAAACATTTCCTCTCCAGTGTTGATCTGCCTCGGAAATTTTAAGGGTGCTGATATCTTTGCGGGGACCCTCCTCTGGGGTGCCCCCCCCCCCCCAACGAGCCTCAAGTCTTCCTTTATATGGGTTTTCAAATTTTGGGGGCCTTTATAGGAGTCCTGCTGGAGCCCCTGTGTCACTTGTTAGAAATTCTGGGGTGCTGAAGCTTCTTAGCATCCCTAGCCAGACCGCCCCTGATTCCTCTCCAACTAATTTGGAAAATAGGGCTGTCACCGGTGTCATTTCTTTCACCCCTCAAAAATTTTGATACAAATGATGGTGAGTGTTTTTGCAGTTTTCAGGTTTTTGAACTATGTCTTGTCCCGATGAAGTGAATTATTCTATTTTCTCATAATATCTGCGTCTCTAGCCCGGTCCATCGTTGCCCAAGTCAGCGAGACGAAATTGAAACAGTGACGTGTATGAACGAGACGCATTGTTTCGTCGCTGTGTTCAATATTGCGCCAGACGGCTGGACAGAAATTCTACACGTCGTTCTGTGGAACGTCTGTCTGGATCGACATGCAGAGAAAATCGGTCGCATACCACTTTTCTACGTGCCCCGTCGCAACGACTGGCTCGTGGTCGAACGTAAACATTACAGAAGAAGAAGAAGACGAAATGAAGGAAAGAAACAACATACACTGAAGCAGCACGATCGGGGCCGGGCCCCGAAGCCCCGTGTGCTTTCTTCTGAAAATCCCCCAAAACTAACTCTTTATACAGGGTGTCGAGCATCAGGATTTTCCCGATTCTATCAGGATTTGAGGTCGATTAGGATTTAATCCCGATTTCATCAGGATTTGAGGAAAAGTCGGTCGTAAAATCAGGATTTGAGAAAAGTCGACCGTCCGATCGGATCTTTTTATTGAGTTATTTTTGTGAAGTTATATCATTTTCTCCCCCAAAAAATCAGGATTGGGAAAAATTATGAAATCAGGATTCAGCAGTCAAAAAGCAGGATTTCCCAAAATGAAAATTAGTTTGAGGTGTTTATTTTGGTCGAATTTATTTGTTTCTCTACCCTCGTTCAGCTTTTTCTGTATCCATCGTTTATTTTTTGAAAGGGCAAGTCGGCTCCGAGATCGCGAAGGGGAGAAAGTATTCAACAGTAATGTAACCGATCCACGTCTCCCCTCCTCCTAACTCAGATGTCTCCCTCAGTCGCTCTGGCTCTCGAATCATTTCGATTCCCTCGCTCCCTTTCGTCGGAAAAGCTCCGCTATCTTTAGATCGCACCATTGCTTAGCATTTGCGCGCGAAATATTTGCTCTACATTGTTATGTGCGATGGAAGGCAGCATGTTGGCATCCTCGGCGCTCTCAGCGCCCTTTGTTCGTCCGTTTTCTTCTTATTGTGTCTGCTCAGTGGCCTCTCTCGTTTCGGTCCCTTTACTTTTTATTAGCAGGTGCCTTATTTGCGGGGGAGGGGAAGAGCGGATCCTCCACCTGCATTTTATGGTGTAGTTTTTTTTAAAAAATCAATTCCAGTCAATTTCAGGGCGTATTTGTAGATTTCTTCAAGTTTTAGCCCCCCCCCCCCTTTCATCCCCGGAAGCTCTTTCGGAGCTATGACTAAAGCTCATCTGAAGCTATGGCTTGAAACGACACCCGTGATTATTAGTTAACTCGCATGGATGTTGATGTAACTTCCGGGTTATTTGTGACCTCCACCGCGGTAGTTATCGTAACTACCGCACGGTGGCTGGCGCATTTTTAACCAGCCGCTGGTTGTGTCGACTACCCTATTTTTTGCCGTGTATATGGAGTGATCCCATTGGTGAAAGCGGGTGGTTGCGATAGACATAGCATGCAGGGGTAATCCACTAACGGCAACCCAAGAGAGAACCCCGCCCCGCCACTCCTTAAACCCCATCATTTTTCCCCCTTAGTCTAAGAGAACCACTCATTTTAACCAATCGGATCGTTTCATACTCCCTATGGCGTTTTTGTCTATAGCTTTGTCTATCAATTTCAATAATCAGCCCTCCGGTCACGGATCTCGTGCTCTCTTTCGCGGTGTTTCTTCGTGGCTCGACTCATCCGCACTGCGTTCAGGTAGGGGACGAAAGACACGAAGCACGCCCCGCAGCCGGAGTCGCTGCTCGCGCGAAGTCTCCTCGTTAACATAAATCTCTCGTCTAGACTAAGCCGGGGAGCTTCGCGCGGATTAAAGTTCAATTTTTAATAGGATAAGCCGGCGCTTATCACGTGACGATGTACAACCGCCGCCGCCGCCGCAGTCGTACGATGAAGAATCGATGCATCGAAACCGATCGTCGGCGAGTGCCAACTCCCGGGAAAAATGCAATTCATCAACCCGCTCTCATATGTGTCAAGGCTCGGTCAACGAAAATTAACGATTTATTTTCAAATCGAGGGCGCCGCCCCGCGCCACGCCTCCCCCGACCGGCCGGACGCGACAGTGAACTCGATCGACGCGCCCGCCGCCGGCCGGTTACGTTACCCGCCCGGCACGGCGCGTCGAGTCTTACGTCGTTTTCGAATGACCTTGATTGGTGAACAACATCTAGAGACAAGAGACCCTCCACTGGCCTCTTGGCGACGGGTGGAAGCTTTTACTTTCGGGGATTCAACAGTTCCATATGGACCACATGAGGGAGCAGGGCGTTGCGAGCCGCGGGACTGCCAGGGGGTCCGAGTAGGAGCGACCCTTCTATTGGGGGTTGAGTCTGCGACGGCCTACAGGCGTTTTTGGGTTCGTATGCGGATACCACTAATGCCACTTCAGTGGAACCGCTTTTGCCTATCTTATAAAATTCAGGCAGAACATATTATCAGCGATTAAAATTATTTACAGTCAAATTACTTTTCTGGCAAAATGAATACTAGTTCAGAGCACGTTTCGTAATTTGTCAATTACATAATGACCTTCCCTCACGAAGATGTTAATTTTCTTGTTCTTTCTTTTGTTTCAGGTAAAATACGATTGATATCAAGTATAACTGCAGAATTGTGTAGGCTATTATTTTATCGTGAGTACACCCTGATTTTTGTAATCTGTTCATACAAGTGCCCCTACTCATGACCCTGGCATCGTCAAGAAAGTATGTATGTTGTACAACAGACCTTCCCTTTCTTGAAAGTGGTGCTGAGCCAAAGAAGAAAATTAATAAAAAAAGCAACCCAATGATGCCGAGAGCCATTTGTAGCCCCACAATTTGGAATTAGAAGCTCTGATACCTTCCCTTTCTTGAAAGTGGTGCTGAGCCAAAGAAGAAAATTAATAAAAAAAGCAACCCAATGATGCCGAGAGCCATTTGTAGCACCACAATTTGAAATTAGAAGCTTTGATTTGATCAATTTTAGTCCATTCGAACTTGTGATGTCGATCTGCGTGTATTGCCAAACTCTGCGGAAGCATGAAACATAAGTTCAGTGCACTCATCCATCCATCTATCACACTCGACTATGTTTCCGTGTTGTGTGTGAACATGTCTGCACGTCATCCAAGTCCTGTCGAACGTGTTGAGCATATCGAGGCACCCATTCGTAAACCAATTGTGCACAGTTAGACACTCGTCGTCGTTGATTAAACTCGATTGACTGATCACTGGAATTGATCGAGTCCCGCGAAATAATCAAATCCACATCAGATGTCGTGTGATTTACAGTTGAATTTTGCGACGTTTTCGTCACCCAATTGAAGATCGGTGACTCGACCGTGGACAAACTGCAAACTATTGGATTACAGTACGTCGCTTCTCGCGCTAAGGAACATAACTCCATACCAAGGTTGCCAAATTGACTCAAAGAATTAAAGTTTTTACAAGAATGTTAACTGAGCAACTTTTTTCTCAAAACTTACAGATTTTTTTTTTCATGAGATCGGAGAAGAAAAATCAGGGAAATTTTTCGGTTAGGAATGCCCCAGATTCTCTTAGAACAAAATGGAATGTACGAGGGGAAATTTGGCAGCATTGGAATGCAGTTACGTTCTTTCGTGAGGGGAACGATGAGTATTCAAACGTTAAGTAGGGTCGCTGTTTTCGCTTCATGTGCGATGTCTCTGTCAGTTCTCGTATCTCTTAGTTCTGATCTCTACTAACAATCATTCAACTAATTTCTCACTCTGGGTACGAGAGTTTGTCGGTTTGGAAATCGGAGAACAAACTTTTTTTTCATCATTCCTTCGATTTAGTAGCTGGACACGAATCGTTCGTTGCGAATTCGATTACTATTTTACGATTAGTAATTTTCAGGATTAAGTCCTCGTTCACCTCTACTTACCACACAATAACCGGGGTGTAAATACTGAAAATATTACAAAATTGGTTTACGTTATCGAACAATCGATTAGCCGTACGCCGCGCCGTGATGTAACGGCAAGATCGTGCGCGCAAGTGAAGACAAGAGCTTAGCGCGAGTGTGACATAACGAGGCTGATGAAGTTCCTTCCCTTTTTTTACGCTACAGGAAACAATTGGTGTCACAGATATTTAAAAAGAGAGGGATAGAGAGAGAGAAAACATTGAGAGCTTGTCTGCTCGCTACCATTGTCTACGCCTCCGAACTGCAGAGCGCTGAATTCAGATTAGACAGCTGTTTATTCACTTTCTTCGGAGGAGTTTTCAAGAGAAAGCATAATAGGGAATAATGCTGAGACGGAGAGATTGGTCTGGTTGTTTCGAACTTTTTCATCTTCCGTGAGAAAACGTGGTTGGGGTTGTCGAGGGAAGTCATCGCCTTCACTGAACTCGAAATTTCTTCCTTTCGCCCGAAAGCCAACGGGGTTCTTGAACGCACCGATAGACCACAATCAGGGCAAGAATTGGACGTCCAATTCTGACCTGCTGATTTGTTAATTCCTCAAAAGTTCACGCAGAGTACCATGAACATGCCGAAAAATTCCAATAGTAAGCTCTTTCCAACATTCATTAAGTTCCCAGTCATTGATTCTTGTTTATTCTTCTCCTCTCTACGTAATATTTCAATTGTTTTCGGACTTGATTCAGTGCGACGGACAGAAAAATTTATTGTAATAGCTCCTCTAATTATTGCTAATCCCCCCCCCCCGTCCAACCTTCAAAGAGGAAAAAATGCTCCTCTCATAGATCTGCTCAAACCCCACTAATAAGGATAAAAACCGCAGGACGCGGATGTGAAGCTGCAAGACACGGTATACGAGCAGAAAATCTAGCGGCTCTAACAAGAGTACATCAAATTCAAATCAAATTAAATAATGGACGCCAAGAGTGAAGTGAAACGAAGACTACGAACGTTGCCAAACTTTTCTCGGCAAAATATTAATATTTAGGGAAATTTGAACTTTTGAACTCGAACTGAACCTTCGTTTTATAGCACTGATCAAGCGGTCCGATGAACTTGGCTCTTTCAACGAATGGTTTACAATTGGCTGACGGCTCGCTTAACTGTGCTTTTTTTCCGTGAAGACGAAAAATTACCGTACATGCCATACAATTGTAGAATATTTAGAAGAAATTTGGCAAAATTATTATATTCATAAGGCTTTTTTCTCGCGTACGGTAGAAGTCGCCGCGGTGCGGAGAGCAGGGAAAAATCTGTGGGTTGCAGGCGGGCAGGGGAAGGGGAGGGGGATCGCGGCGCTAATTTGATTCTCAACACAACGGATCGACGAGCCGTGTCTATGAAAAATTAAGAATTAAACATCGTTCACGGCAGCTCCCGGCGATGGATGGAGACCGCCACCAGAGCAGCGCAGCTCAGCTCAGCTCCGAGCAAGGAGCGTGCAAGGAACGAAATTACGTGACTTAAAATAAATACTTGCAGAACGGTAGAGGGTCGGAGGAGAGGGTGTTTAGCCCAGGTCACTCGTATCAGTCATGCGTCGGTCTCACTTCTCAGTGTGCTCATGCTGAGTAGGAAGACCTTTATTCGGTGATTTTCACGATGGCGTCTTGTCAGCTCGCTACCACTCTGAGTTGATACACAGGGACAAGTTCTTGAAAAATCATTGAAAACCGGGAAAAATTGTGGAATTTCGCCACGGAACCCTGAAATTATTATCTTCTACCTCGCTCTACCGACCAGGGTGTCTGCGAGGTCTGTTCAGACCAGAACTTCCCTATCTTTCAGTTCTTGAATGTAAAATGTCGTCAATTTCAAGAGACTTTGCCCTGAAAATTATTTTGCTCGGCATTTTCATGAAAAACCGTGCCGCCGCCCCCCCACCCATAAAAAATTAGCAAATTTGATTACAAAGGGACGTTTTTCAGTGAGGACCGTTGGTCGTAAAGGACATTCTAACTTTCATTGGAGTCAATTTCTCATTCTCTATTCAAACTTCCTTTAATTTTTTTTTCGAGTGATTCAATTAGCGGAAACACTAAGTGCCTCATCGTGGAAGAGCATCGAAAGGGAGGCAAATTGACGCCTGGCTGCGCTGTACACTCTCAATGAGATGCATACAGCGGGAACACCGCAGGAAGGGTAGATTTCTCCAGCGCGGAAAACAATCGGGCGGAAGCGGTTCTGTTCCTTCCGTCAATCGATTACGAAAGAAAGCATGAAAATCGCGAATCGAACGCTGCGCCGGTGCGAAAAAGACTGTTTCGCTAGTAATTTTCGCCAGTTGTCAATGGTTGTGCAAGACTCAGGAGAATCTCGCATTACTCGGTGGAGTCTGAGTATAGCGGAAAAATTGTGCATACAATTCGTTCTCGCACGTTTAAAAAACAGCGAATTCCAGAATCGTAGAATCCCACGCGGAACTGACAACATGTTCTCAACAAAGAAATCCTACGTGTGAGATAAAGGTTGATGGCCCAAATTGCACACTTCTCACTTGCCGCGAGGTGCAATAAACCAACTTCGAGAGGTTATCGGTACTCCTCTGAGAATTTAACAATACCGTACCATTGCGAAGAGGTTTTGCGAGGGAATATGCGCTGGGAACATTGCCAGACTTCTGACTGCTACATTTTACATTACGGACAAGTTCCCAGGTGAAAGAACGTAACTCAATATCCGAGTTAAATTTACAGCAAGGATTCCTCTTATTATACGAACGAAGGCGCACTCTCTGCCTGTGAAATCGCGTCGAATTTTTCTTGAAGTCTGTAGAAAAATGAGAGTAATTTCCAATGAAAAATTCGCGACAGTCTCCGAGTTAAAAGACGAATTGCGAGCGTGAATTTTACAACCATGAAATGAAATCAAGGTTTTTCGGCTGAGAAACTGAATTTGGACTATATTTTGCAATGGATCGTATTCGATAGTGGTTCGATGTATCATTTGGTTCAAAACAATAGAACACAACCTCAAACCAAAATCTAAAGATGTTTGTCAGACAACCTGATAATGAGAAATTTCGGGGCAATTTCACTACTCTTGGCCAATTAGTTCTCATGCAAATAAAGAATCAATCACAAAAATCCCGTTCCGTCAGATTACTCAATTGACGTTTGAGGCTATGTTAATGTTCTGAACCAATCGATATCGATACAATCTCGCTCGTTTGATGTATCGAGTACGATCTATTACGTACTGCAATTTCTGGCTCAGTTCAGAAACAACGTATGTACAATTAGTTTCCCCTTGCACATACGTGTTCTTACGGATGAGCCAGGAATTTTAGTTCCGAATCGCAAAATGAAGTCCAATTAGATTTTAATGTGTTGGAGGTACTCTTGGGGCTCTGTCTTTCCCAACATCCTTGTTGGTTTTTCCCTTTATCTCTTCCTTTTTTACCTCTGCCGACGTACCAACGGGACCAGCGACGCTAACTACGTGTCTTTCCGCGGTCGCTCAGGATGAGGGGGGGGGGGGGGGGGGTCAAGCGGAGGAGACAAGAAGACAGAATGAATGAGATCAGTTTTTCTTGCCCGAGGCCCGCCCGGGCATACGGACGTACGGAGTAAGCCCTATTTGCTCGCCGGCTGATGAATTACTCTCGGTTATTTATTCATCTCACGATGACCCTGCGGGGAAGGGGGCGGCGGGGGAGGGGGAGCAGACGGTGGCCAGCCTATATTTTATTACGGATTCGCTCTACAGTGTTAAAATTTGGAGCTTAGCCAGACCCCCGCCTCGCGCACCCTCCCCTGTATGAGCATTCGGACGTTGCAAAATCTCCGACTAATAACTGTTCTTTTTTTAAAAACACTGTTAAAAATCAATGATTTACTTTGAGTGAATAGCCGGCGTAAAAAAAAACCCCAGCGTGAAATTCGCGCCGCACTCTGAGTGAATAGATCAGAGCGTGAATATCACCAACAACGGACGAATTAGTTGAGCTCCCTCAAGTAGCGTGAATTCATAGCTACCTGATGTGATTTTCGAACAGCAAAGTGGGAACGCACTCGTCTATCACCTCCGCGACCTGAGTTCAAATCCATGCTGCGGCAGCTCCGTTTTACATTTGGCTGTCAGATTTTCACTCCGGCCAGAGCGCGAAATTCGCGCCGGGTCCATGCACTCAGAGTAACAGGTGGTCAAAATAGCAACTGAGTAAGCGTGAATTTCGCGCCGGGATTTTTAACAGTGTAGGTACTCTGGATTACATTGCGGTTCGAAAAATCGCAGAGGAAAATTCATTAGTTTTCCGACTAATTAGTTGGCACAGTTTGAATGTTCCTATGGCGTATCACCTGAGCGCGGCAGTGTGCCAGTCGGTCCTGCTTCAGTTTTCATCATCCTAAGCCGACAGCCAAGAAATTGGAAGAGGTAGACGCGTATATTCGAGGGAAAACTGGAAAGATCGCTCAATCGGCCGGCGTTTAAGTCATGGTGGAAAGAGACGGCGATCAATTGATCATTCGAAAGCTTCCCGCCTGCCCTCTTATTTTCTCTTAGTTTTGATGAATTAAGATGTGAAACAACTTGTAATCTGACACGTGTCAGAAAAGGAAATAAGTAAAATAAAAAAAAAATCATTGCCTTTTCGACTAAAATGAATATTCGTCTTTTTGACAGTCATGACTGCTTTTCTACAATTTGTTAAACATGCTACGATTAAAATTTCCCGGAAATTCAGAGCAGAGCTTTAGTTTTCCAGAAATTTCGCACCGCAACTAAATAATTTTTAGACCTCTGATAGTTTACATGTTTACAAGGCAGTGGACAACTGGGCGCATAGCGACAACTTGGTGTGCGACAACACCCACCTCGGAAATCCATGTGTCAAGCAATCTTTTGATGAGCGCGCGCTCTAAATTCCGTTGGCAGCAAGATTTCAGAGAACAGAGACGCTTTGAAGTTCATGGCCGAGTGACCGTTGGCGTCGAGGCAGGGTAGGGAGAGGGGGAGCGTGAAAAAGTTGTAAAAATGACGCCATGAGTGACGGCTCACTCTTTTCTGCCCACACTTTTCTCTTCCTCGCTGTTGAAGAACGCCGTGTGATCTTTCGAGTGTTGCAAAATTTTTACCGATGAAGTATTCATTCCCGAGACCGTTTGCAAAACCACGCGGTGTCTCCCTTCAGTAAAAACTGGAACAAGTTGGGAAATTCGATTTCATCAGGAGAATTTGAGGGAAATTAATCTTAGATCTAGAAGCTCTAAGTGCGTTAAGGATTTTTCAACTACATGCAGAAATGGAACATTAAGTTTTCCATTCATCTAATATGCTGGCTTGTAAAATCAGATGAGTGTCCGACTGTCCGTGCATTTGCGCCAAAAATAAAAAAATTCATTTAAACGAACGGAAAAATACCAAGAAAATCCGAATTGACTTTTCAGGAAACACCCTGAAACCTTTTTCCTTGAAATTTTCTCATTCAGTCGATGAGATCACCAGAGATGCAGTTTTCTGAATAATTTAAAGAGAAAAATTGACAAGTTTTCCGAAAATTTCGTTTTTTATCAGAAGAAATTTGACAACACCCGGACGCACATACGGTGTTCTTTCCGTAGCACTGCTTCTTTTCGGGTCGGCAGACGACCTTCTTGCGCACTTTGTAAGCGGTGAACCGTTTTGAAGTTGTGCAATTTATGATTTTATACGGGCTGTCAAACGGGTGGACTGTGCAAGTGCGGTGAAATAGGCGGGCACTGGCACTCGAAGCACCGCTCCGAAATTGTCACACCCGCAGGAGGGACCTTGAGACTCTGTTTCGGACGTCGGGCACAGTTTGCACTAGCGCAAAATTGAATGAATATTCTGCCGTGCTAAGGGAAAACATCGTATAAACCTTCAGACGTTGCCAAATTTCCTTTGATAAAACACGAATTCTGGTAAACTTATGAATATTTTCCTTCCAATTTTTCAGGTAATTTTGTTCGCAATTTCACCGGAAGTCACCTAAAATTTCAGAGGGAGTTATTCATATCTTTCCCCTATAATAAACACCTTATTTAAGAAAATTTGGCAACTCTCGAATGTTAATATGGTGTTCTTCCTTAGCACGGCGGTATATTTGAAGTCGCGTAATGTATTTAATTTTGCACGGTTCGGACCTAAATTTCGTAGGTGGAGCGTCCGGAATTTTGTTTTGAGTCACTTGTTATTTTAATGCCGTTTTGAGACTAAAGCTTAGGAGACGTGAAGGCGTCAAAAACTCGGGAAAACCGAGATTTTTGAGGGAACGGAAAGCAGTTGAAAAATATGGGAACCATTTTCCGCGTTAGCGTTAAAAACTAGGAATTTCTTCTCTTTTTTTGTCTGACACCGTCGTATTTTTTTTTTTAATTCTGTGGTTCGCGTTGAATCTGTCTCATCGGATCCGACAAAATATAATAACATTTGTGTATTCATACATTTTTCTGAATTCCAGAAAAAAAAAAAAAAAAAAAAAAAGATTTTACGGAAAGTGAGATGAAACCATCGATCTTTATGAAGGAATTTTTCCGTCAAAATCAGGTCCATTCCGAAAATTCTCAAGGAATGGAAGAAAATGAGAATTCTATGCGTGAAACCTCGCATCGAAATTCTGGGGGATTTTAGCCCGGTTTTAAAGTTACGCAGCTTCACCAGTTGATTCCCACAGAATTCACTATGCAACTCGTTGAAGTTTTAGGCGAGCCTTTGATGCATTTTTTCGTATCACGCTCCACGCATCTTGTCGCAAAGCAGACTAATCTCATTCTGAAGACTTTTGGGGAATATTTTCACGTCTCGGCACGTTCATAATATTCAGTTTTGACGCTTCGGAACGGGTAGAATCCCTTTAATCTATTTACGCAAGAATGACCTTGCGCGCGGGGTAAAATAATAAAAAAAAGGAGAGAAACCCCCCCTGGAACAAAAGGATTGATTTTATGAAGCTTACGTGCAGCGTCGCGTAACCGATGAATTCGCTGGATATTAAAATCGGAAGGAAAAGGGAAAGGCAAAAAAGTGCGAGGTGAAAAAAATGTCGCCGAGCTTAATTTGTCGGAGAAAGAGTGTAGGGACCGCGTGTTTTGCGATTTATCGATTCATCTGTCGTTTAAACCTATGAAAAAGGATCGATAGACAGGGTGTTCGCAGCGAACGCTTTAATAATCGATTCTTTATCCTAGTTTCAAATGGGAAAATCTAGATAATCGATTACTCACGCCTCGCCACTGACGGGGACTGTAAAGCGGGGGAGTGTCACCTCCACCGCGAGTCGGAGCGTGTGGGAGAAAAAAAAAAGGGGGGGGGAGGAGTGTGCGGGAACTGGGAAGGAAGTAAAATGGCAAGAGCCCTACTCGTGGTCGACGAAGTGTGAAATGAAATTAATAATTGGAGACAAGGCGCGATTTCGGGGCGCAGGCCTGGAAGCCGCGTTGTCATTTTAAGCGATGGAGTCCCCGCCTTCATAGCAGCCGAGAAAATTCTAGCTTTGACAATTTTCCCTTCGTTTCTCTCCTCGGTACCTTTGAACAATATTGCTTCGAAAGAGGCTTTGTGAAATATACATTGTCGGAAATATCAGTCGTCATTGATAAATTTGCGCTTTATCACTTGAAGTGAGTTTGAAATTATAGATGTGTTAGACATATTTGTGCTAAAAAGTCTAAATGAATCGAATTAAAAGAACTTGGCGTCGTTTTGCAGAAGGAAGAACGATTCTCTACTCTGAGGATGTAAAGTCTGCTTCACTTCTTTATTTGAAAGTATCAGCACAATTGCTGTCTCAAATCGCTGAAATTTTAGGCAATCATCCGCGGAAAAAGCTGTGAAATTTTTACTGTAAAATTTCCAGAAATATTCTAGTAAGAAGCGAACTATATGCAGCCAAATTTCTACCGGCCTTTTAATTTTGAATCCATTTTTTTCCCACGATACGCGTTCTCATGCTCAAAACCTGCGTGACAAGTTAGGAAAATTTGAAATCCAAAAAATTAGTCGCTCAGTTTTTAAAATGCTGCAGTTTTTAGCTGCGTGTAGCTGTAGCACCTTGATACCACTATTTCGACTCCTGAGAGACCCGTGATGCATACCTTAACCAAATGAAGGCACCTGTCGTTCCTTTATTTCCGTTTAGCCTTGGAACTGTCGCCAAATGAATTCAGCGATTGGTGGCAAAATCAATCGAGGCCAGCTTGGACCAATTTGTACTAATAATTACCCAACATTCAAAACTGAAGAATATTAAAAACCTACATCATTTAAGGAGTGTTTTAAGACAAACCACGATTGATTATCTCAATTAGGTGAGTAGATAGAGAGGAAGGGGCAATTTTTGCACTTTAGGGGGCGGGGGGGGGGGGGGGTAAGTGGAGGGGGTACAAGTGAGGACTTTTTGGAAAACACTTCTTTTGACGAATATAATTGATGTTAAAAAATTCAGCTTTTTTCTAGTTTGTTCCACTAAAATCCCTTCGTTGACTGGACTATAAAAACGCCCTGTAAATGTTTGACGGTGTATCAATTAAAAGCTAAATTGAAATTGCCGTTGAAACGGAATAATTTGTATATTTTTTTTTTTGTTTATTTATTTTATAGCCGTCTGCGTGAATATAGACGTGACAGCACTGGTCGATGTGTAAACGCCACGAGACTGGAAGCGACGAGCGAATTGAATCGCGCGACAAGAAGTGTGATTGATCCATTTCCCAGCGTTGCCAGTATTTCCGCGTAGTATCGTTTAGTTTCCAGCGCGCGATAAAATTAAATTCATCCTTAGAGTTGACAGTAAGAATTCCTAGTATCCGGGCTAATTAAACTCCGTCGGATGGTTTTAATTTTTATGAAATCCCATTTCATAATTCGCCAACCCTCCGCGGGGTCCATTCCCTGCGTCGCCGGGTTTTCTCTGAATATTGTCTTCCTCCTGCGAGTCGCTTGATAAGGGGAGTTCATAAAATACTCCCCGCTGTAATTAGGATCTGTTTGTGTTCCTCTTTACCCCTCACTTTGTAATGCACCCGTAGTAAAAGTACGTTACGGCATGTTGGACCCACCCCCTTCAAGTTGTGATTTTTCCAAAATTGATTTCGAATGAAAAATTGTCATCTTGTATCACTTTTTAATTTTTTCGGTGTTAATTAACGTAGTCCTGAGTTTCCCCGCCCGCCTCGCCACAGAGGTCCATACCCTACTCCTCCCCTATAACGGACCCATAATGGATGGTATAATCCTCTCCCCACTCGCGCTAGAGCATTATGTATATTATGAAGGGCCTTATCATCCTGTATTAGAATTGGCGTTAAAAATTCGTAACCAGGTGTGTCCATAAGTCCGGAAATAATACTAATTTTTTAAGGGCGGTCCGGTAGTACTGAAAACGTGCGGAAATTCGGCATGAAGGTCTGGAATTTTTGTTTTTTTTTGTCGCAATTTGAGCGAGAAATTCAAATTTTTGAAGTTTTTGAATTTCGTCAAATGAAGGCACTGAATAAATACTAAATTTTTTCTTTTGTGGAGGTACCGGATTGTTTGGGAATGTACTGAAAAAGTATCGTAAAAGTTCTGAATTTTGGTCATCCTGTTTTAGTAGACATCCTATCGTAACATTTGGAGCACAATGAAGTCAGTTCAGTGTTTTCAATTCACACGTCAGTAGTCCATATTCATTCGTTGACCTCCAACGCTGCAAGACCCGCGGACCGGCGTCTTCTATAACACGTCCGTTGCCATCCATGGCTCTCTCCAGGTGAAATAGGGCGTGAAATATATAGGCGGTAATTGAATTAATGAAAGTAGAAATACCGGGCGAGGTGTTCTGACCCCGGTTTTCGCGGCAGCAACGACGATTCTCACCCTGGACGGCTCCGAAGGAAACGGGCGAGAGCTGACCGCGGGCCGCGGTGGTGGAGTCGCTTTTCTACGGGAACTTGCAAATTATCGTGCCCAGACGTGCCCCGGTGACGATTTCACCATCATCGTTGCTTTCACCGGGATGAACCGATGAAGTGTTTCCAACCGCCGAAGCGTTTGAATTGTTGATAGTCCGCCCCGGCGGAGTGGTTTGAAAACGATCACGGTAGCCGAATCCACCTGCGGTTCTGGGAGTGTATGAACAGGGTGTCTACAAGTCCGGAAGTACTGAAAAAGTGCAGAAATTCCGCAAAAGGTTGCGGAATTTTCTTAAATTTTTTGTCATTTTTGTCGCAATTTCAAATTTGTGAAATTGTTCAAATTTCGTCAAATGGAGGTACTGAAGAAGTACGGAAATTTTTCCGTCGGAAGAGGTACTGAATTTCTCGAGAACGTACTGAAAAAGTACTGTAAAAGTACTTACTTTCGACCAGCCCGTTTTAGTATAGACACCCAAGCACAACCTGACCAGGGACCCTCCCGGCACTCGTTTTCTGAGCTCGCTCCAGAATTTCCTTGCCCCTCTTTTCTGTATCACAGTGAACAAAGAGAAGCCGAAAGAAGAAACATATGTCATCGAAGAGATACAGCGCGATAAATCCGTTGAATGAACTACGGGACAGACTGAAAATTATGTAGTAGACATCACTATAAGCGTATGTTCCCTCCAAAATTACATTCATAACGCGTTGAACACATTGAAAACTTTTAAAGTTGGGCCACAAGTGATTAATTAACGTCATCGTAGTTTGCAGTCAGAGTGAGTGTGCCTGCGTCATTCTAAGCGCCTTCAATCTGTGGGCTATGCAATTTGCGCTACGCTAGAGTCGAAATAGTCGTATCACGCAGTTTGTTCTCGTTTTGCGAGAAGTGCGGGTTCCTGATGTTCGCTTGTCCTGTATCAGAGGTCAAGGGAAACAGTGTATGAACTTTCAGGTGTTGCCAAATTCTTTTTGTTTAAAAACGAATTATTTGAAATCCTCGTGAATATGTTCCCTCTAATAATATAAGGAATTCCACTCACAATTAATTAGTCGGAAATCCGAGAAATCGAAGGAACTTGCTCAAAACCAAAGATCAGATCGAAGAAAACTTTCCACCATTCAAACGCTCTTACACCGTTCTTCTTAAATAGGGGAATATTGAATGGAGCAATAAATCTGGTGAAAATAATTTTAACTGATCGCCTTTTTAGATGTGGATGCGTAGACTTAACATTGACGGAGTTCTAAATTGCAAACATTTATCCGACCTAATACTTTTATGTTTCACTTCAATGTGACGAGTTGGGATCCTGTTTGTTTTTTGAGAAAACAATTCGACATGTTCTGTCTTTATTCGTTTAATATTATCTAATTTTGTTTGGCATTCTAAAATAATGCGATTTATACTTATCATGGAAGTGAAAACGGGAAAGCTTCGCCATATATCTTTTGAAGTGTGGAGCATTTTAACGAATACAGCGTGCCAGTAACGCTGAAACTAATGTCGGAAGTCCATTGTGTACGAACATCCATCATTTCATACCGTTCTTTAATTTTCCCTTTTTCTCGTTGTTTTTTTTTATTTTCGTTTCGAAAAAAATTACTCAGGACAGAGGAATATCAGAGTCACTCTTTTCATTGTCGCGATGTTGGCACAACTCGGATCTCGCCGTTCCTCATCGTTCTTTCAGTCTGAATTTTGTTTATTTGCGATGGACCGCAACGCGACGTTGCCGGAATTTCGGCCCTCAACGATAAGGATAAAAAAGAAAAAAGGAAAAGGTGAACGGGAAAAATGACTTTCATGAAGATCCGGCAATCCTGCCCTTTCACTCTGTGTGACATTTCTCCTGCCTCACGACCGGTCGACTTTTTTGCATAGGATGTTTCCTGCCCAAGTAGTTATTCAAATTTAATTCCGTCATCTTTTTGTTTCTGTTGCAGGTCAGTAGTCGTTTAATTGAATTTTGCCCATGCATTCGCAAGGCGACCTTTATTACTCGTGGTAAGTAAGAATCGTTTAATTATTCATCCCCAGCGCACCCGCCCCATCCGCGATCAACCCCAATTTATGTATTCATAATGCGCCCAGTATGCGACCGGCGAGACATTCGACTAACTATATTCCGAGAACCTTAAGCAGACTTCTAAAAGGTATTCCTTTTCTCACCTTTTTCTCGGAGCTGCCTTTTATCTCATATTAGGTATCCTTTTTAACGTTCTTTGAACACGGTGAGTTAGACAAATTTATTCCGTTACAATAAAGAAAACGGTTTCTTTGACAGTTTCTCCTTCTCCTCCGTGTTAAAGGAAACTACCTTACCGTGCCAAGCCAAAAATTGTGGTCAAGGCAACGAAAAATTTCTTGTCATGGCGATTTTCTTATCATAAGAAAGCGACCGTTTTTGTTCTTTCTCCTTTCTGTCGCAATCAACTCTCTACCGAATGCTTCCCCGAACGTCTCTGCGCTGCGTATTTTTCCCTGAATCAAGGGTCTCAACTTCAAGGAACCGCTCTCTGCGGTTAAATTAAATTATGTAACCGTCAGAAGTCCATCGCAACAGCCTCTTTACATCAAATTAAAGTGTCGCCCCTCCTCCTTTCGCAAGTCTACCCTCTCTTTTCAGTCTTCAAGTTCATCGTCTGCAATCCGTCTAAACTCATCAATAAAGTTTTCAGCATTTTTTCCAGTTGTTTCGTCAGCTCATACCCCGGTACGAGCGGACCAATGAGAACTGAATATGACGGAATTGTCAATTTGTTTCACGTTGCCCGCCAAGCCTGAAAGGGCGCCAATTCTACAGCGCGTTTCGTCGATTCCAGGAGATCTGTAGTGAAAGAGTTACCCGTGTTGTATTTTATGGAGCATAACTCAACTGACAGTGGCGATTCTACAAGTTGGCAACACTGTTTCTCATCTATTTAAATCCATTGAAAATATCGATATTAGGTGCCGCAAGCTACCCCTCCAAGAATCGACTGTTTTTTATGCGTTTAAATGCAGGAAAACAGTGTTGCCAACTTTCTAGAATTGTCACTGCCCACCGGTTCTGTCAGACATAACGATTAAAAAATCAAGACTGTCCGAGACGAAAGAGCCGTCTGAGTCTGTGCGGGTCGAGTTGTGGGAGGGGAGGGGGGGCGGGGATGCACGGCAAAGGGATGCAACGAGGGTCCGGACTCGGGCTTCCGAGGACATTAAAAATGGAGAGCGACTTGAGAGAAGCGGGTCCGATGAAGAATACAGCACGGAACGATTCGGTTTTTATTCTTAAAAAATGGGGCCGGGTCGAATAGGAGCGCCGAGGGTGAGGGGGGGGGGGGTTAGGGGGCTAAGAGCGCCGAGGGATTAGAGTGCTTAAACAGGGGGGGCTGCGGCAAACATTAGCCGACGGCGCGACGTCCGGCTTAAGCCGTTACGACCAGATTGTGAGAACGGGGCTCATCTTTGTAGCCTAATGGGAGGCGCAAGGAAAATCCACACCAGCTGTAATATTCATACCCCTGGAGTGACGAGGGACTGGCGAAAAGAATGATTTTACGCAACGATTTTTTAAATTTACTTCCGTGATACTCACGGAAACGTTTGTCAGATGAATTTACACGGAACAAAAGAGGAAAATTCCTATTAATTGTGGCAGCACCCCAATTAATTGTGGTAGCACCCTAATGAATTGTGGTTGTATCCCAATAAATTCTGGTAGTATCCCGATAATTTAGATCACAAACCCAAATGTTGCGGTTCGCACTAAACCACAATTAATTGGAAATTTGCAGATTATTCAACAAAGTTTGGTAGTACCTTAATTTTAAGGGATAACCCCTAACACATTTTTCCGTGTCCCACGACGTCGGTATGGAATGTTCAAACCCGACTTATGATGTGAGCTCTAAAATTTTGCCAAGTACCTAGAGAAATCTTCTGAATCAACTTTTCTTCACCAGAGAATCTGTATTCCAGGATCTGTTCAATCACTGGTAAAAAAAAAAAAAAAAAAAACAAATTTGATCTTGAGTCCAGACTCCTAAAAACACCGACAAGAAAAAATACTCTTGATCCAATCAGATTTAAGCTTAAATCAAGAACCAAGCCTCATGATTTGAGTGGATTTTCCTTTTGATTTAAGCTTAAATCTGATTGAATCGAGAGGCCTTTTTCTTGTCAATGTTTTCAAGAGTGTGGACTCTAGATCCAATGTGTTTTTTTCCTGTGTATCGGGGAAAAAGTCACGTGTTCATTCAGTTTCTTCCACGAGTTGAAGCTTTTTTATCAGGTCCGATCCGGCACCCGCGATCCGAGCGGTAGTTGGAAGTTGAAAGGACCCCCGGCCTCGGGGCAGGTATAAAGTCTACTAGAGGAGCTCGTCGCGAGTGTGTTGTGGAGTCGCCCGTCGAGTGGTTGCACTCAAGTGGATGACTACGTCGCGCGAGCACGCGAAGAGAAAGCGCCGAGCCGCGCCGCGCCGCGCGGAAAAAGAAAAGAAATTGTTTATTAATTTTTAATCTGGTCCGGCCGTAAAGCCCCGGCTCTCCGGGCGCCGGGGCCGGGGCCGAGGACGGGAAATAATTAAGAAGGAGAGGGTCGTGACGCGGAATGACCCGAGCCGAAAAAGGATTCGGAGCCGCGGCCAGGCGAGATGTTAACTCCTCGACGACCTGCCCATTACGGTTCAGTCAACAGGAAGGAACCCGCTCCGAAAGCCTCCCTTAAAAATAAATAGCCGGGACAGACGCCGGGATCCTTCGCTTTTCCGCGGGACCCCGGAGTGGCACCGGGTCGAATGGAGGCGATGTAGCCCCTCGTAAACGGCACTGTCGGAATTTTTCACGTCGTTCGTGGAGATATCTTGGAAGAACTTCGAAATATACACCGCGCTAGAACACTGCCGTGCTAAGGAAGAACGCCGTATGAACCTTCAGGCGTTGCCACATATCATTTGATAAAACACGAATTCCTTGGTAAAAATATGAATATTTTTATTCAATTTTTCATATAATTGTGTTCGTAATTTTACCGAAAGTTCCCGAAAATTTTAAGGAAAAATATGTATAACTTTTCCCATAAATTAAAAAATTAAACACTAAAAAGTGGCCCGAAACTGTATTTAACAAGGTGGAGAAATGGTGCTGGGTCCACACCATTTCGCGGGGAAACAAAGCCAAGAAATACCAAAAATTAAAATTAGAGTCAAAAATAAATTTTTAGAACTCTAATGCGCACCAGTATGAAACTGGGGGGGGGGGGGGGGGGAGAGTGTTCAGCTCAGGCAGTTTGCAATGGAATATTAAGTTGGAGTCACGCCGAGAGATCTTTACCGGTTTGGGCCTTATTAGACCTCATCAGAAGATCACACTCAGCAGTGAACCCAACTTAACATGCCGCAACTCCCATAAATAAACATTTTATCCAAGGAAATTTGATAACTCTCGAATGTTCGTACGGCGTTCTTCCTTAGCACGGCAGAATAGTATCGAGGAGTTTTTTGAAACTAGGTTGAACGAGCTTTGCAATGCTGCTAAGATGGTGCTAATTCGTGCACTGGAAAGAAAAGTTACGAGCTATATGTAAACATACCGTCCGTTCCGGACTCAGAGGCCGAAAGTTCCGGGTGCTGAAACTGTAGCTTGGACCGTTCGGGCTGCTGCACCCGGAACTTTCGGCCTCTGAGCCTGGAACGGACGGGTTGTCCAAACAGCTCTGAAACGCAGTTTTCACAGGCGAAGGTTTTATTTTGAGTGTGGAAATAGTTGAATTTTGGCTCCAAGCGCGCTTCTTCCGTTTTTGTCCTAAAATTTTAGGCGAAACTGGAAATACAGGAAAATTTATCCGACTTATGAACGTTATTGATTTACTTCCGCTGTAGATGCACTTCGACACACCCAAAATGTCGGACGATAATCCCTCCTCCCTGCCGCCCACCCGTCGGCCATGTCGGCCGTAAAAGAATCCCCCGCGGCCGCAGGATTGCCATCAATCGGAACGACCCCGGACGAATGCGGGATTGCGGGCGATGACGAACGAGGATGAGGCGAACAGAAGGCGACAACGGGGCGGAGCGTGTTCGCGGCGTATCATAACTCTGTGGCATGTGTTGCCGTTCAATTATGATGATCGAATTAACCGCCGAGCCCGTGTTTTAATACTTGGCTCCGTTCCCGAAATCGGCGACGATTACATTAAGACCGTCCCGTTTGATTTTCATTCATTCCCCGTGTGATACATTTTGCTGCTCCACTGATGGGAGGGCGTATTTCTATTTTCACCTGAACCCCGGAAAGCATAGAGTTATATGGATAATAGGGATCATCCCGAAATAGAGATACGCCCCTACGTCAGAGGAACGACGATTTGATTTCCGCCTCTCGCCGTCGTTTTGGTGGGTTTCGAGTGGGGTTCGAGCCTGAAGCGGTGGCGTGGGAATGGGGTAGAAAATTTTGAAATTTCACACTCTGAGGAAGGTATTTAGCATATTTTGAAAGTTAATTGGATCGAAGTCACCGTAGGAAGGAACCAATCCACGTTTGCAATGTAGCCAAGTTTGGAGCGATTCGAAATGAAGCTATTTCTGAAGCTTGACGGAAAGCTCAACACAGTCAGTAATGTAACCAGACCATTCAATGTGTCAGACCATTCAGTAATGTTTGCTCAAAATAGTCCAAATGTCAGCTCTTAACCGATGATCTTCACAATTTACAATCAACCCAACTATTTTGGCTTTTCTCTACGTATATTATTGTCACCGATTTTCATCAATTATTGAAGCGTTTCAACAGTGTGTTGTACTGATCAGATCAATCGAACCACATTATGCAGTAAAGGACATCCTTCACGCATGTGCAGATGTGCCTTTAGTTTCCGTGTGCAGATAGGTACTTTTATGCGTGAGCCATAAGTATTTAAGCAGTGGCTCTTAATATTTGCGTAGAACTGTTTAATTATAGCACGTGTAGTTCTTTTACATAATTCCTGCAAGTAAATTTGACCTGAGTGACCAATTTACAGCAACCCATCGGAAGCCCTATTTCTAAAAAAAATGTTTATCTCTTCTTCTATCTGGCGAAGTAGAAGACATATTCTGAGCTCATTTGACAACCATCCCGATGACCAGCCATCAGCCTGTAAACCTGTGTGAGGCAGGATGACCAAAGTTGCGAGTAGCGTGTAGTTTATCCCCCCCTTCCCACTCTTTCCTTCTCCAAAGAAAGGATCCTCGACGACCGGACCGGGCCGGCGAGAGTGGACCAACGACCAACGCACTCCACTTCCACGTTCCGGTCGTCGGAGGGGGGGATCGCGAGGGGGGCCCGATTTCGAGGGGGAGGGGGGGAGATTTCCTCGGAGCGCATGCGCGTTGGCGCTCCTCGCGCCCGCTCCGCTCCGCGCCGCGGCGCCCGGCGTCAGTCGAGAAATGAGCGTCGAGCGGCGTAGAGCCTCGCGCAACCGATTCCTGCTCGTGTACAAATCTCATGTGACATACCCGCGCGCGTAACGTCGGATTATCACTCCCCCCCTCGTCTTCTCTCCTCCCCCGCCCCCCGCGCTAGTTTATTGTTTTCTGTGATCTTGTTGTGTTTTTGTTGAGAATATATTTTTGTTAAATTTTTTTGTGTTTTATCCGTTTTAACTCCCGCGCCCCGCGTTTCGGTCGGTCCGGTTCTTCAAAGTTTATCCTTAGTGCAGTGTTTTATTCGTTAGTATTCGGCGCACTCACTCACTCTGTGTGCTTTCGCTCTTCAGTGCCTTATCTGGATTAGCCTCGCCGCTACTCGTTTGGATTATCACTCCGGATTATCTCCATGTGGATTTATTTTCTCCAGTGACGCAATTTTACGAATATAAACGGCTTATCCCCCATATCCTATCGTTCATCGTTATCACTGCGCAGAATTCTGCAAACAGCACCCGAGAGGCTGGCCGTTTGATTTCTGGCGCACTTGCCGCCGTGTTTCAACAGTAGCGATCAACTCGCACTGTGGAGTGGCGTTTAGATTTGTCACCGCCATCATCTACCCCCGCCCGTCCAGCCCGTCTTGTTATCTACTGATAATCGCCTCATAAAGCTTCTTTTATGAAATTTTCTGTCTCCAGTGCATCCCGAGAGATGATTTTGCCACATCAAAAGGAATCTCGAGATTCAGTGTGACAACTTCATGTTGTTGTCGTATATTTTTTTTTTTAAAAGGCCAGGAGCGCTCTCTGGTTTGAGTTCACTTCGGCCTTCGTCGTTAAAGGAACAACCACGGCGCTTATCATAATTTTATTAGATCTTCTAAGAGTTGGCTGCGGTTTTTACCGCGTCCACGGCTTTAGAGTTGATTCACGTGTTACGTTAAGTAACCCAGACCTATCTCTCAGTTCGAGTCCGTGAAGCAACATCAGCTGTTGTAGGAGATGAGAATTTTTCTGCAGTCTCTGCAAAGTCGGTTCCGTTGTGATGAAGAAAAACGCTGTATGAATATTCGTACGTTTCCGAATCTCCCTCGATAAAAAACGCAATAAAATTCTCCCAAAGTTGGTAGAAGAATATCCATAAGTTTCTCCAAAAATTCGAATTTTATCAAAGGAATTTAGGCAACGTCTGAAGACTCTTACAGCGTTCTTCCATAGTTCAGCAGAATTTGACACCCAGCCTCCTCATTACCAGTAGAGCTAATGAGTCGCAGTACCGTTTCGATTTGCGACTACGGAATTCTTTGCACTCTCTCAAATGCGCACTCGATGAGATGGTCTGCAGCGTGCGTTGCGATCGTAGTAAACTTTTGATTCATTGAGAAAGGCTCAGGGCAAACCAGTTGTCTCAGTCAATGAACCGAGCGGTGCAAGTGATTAAATTACCGCGTTAGCTAACGCTCAATAGGCCATCGGCTACCTGAGACCTGAGCTTTTGGCATGATTCTAACGCTCAATTTATCATTTTATTACTTCATCCGCGACACGTCGGGAATCAGCTGTCAGACTAGTAGCGAAAGCAGTAATTCGTAAGTGACTCGGAACTTACAGTAACCCGTATTTTAGTCCATGGCGTAGTTTAAAAAGTCCCCAATCAATTCTCGTGAAAAGCTTTCAAGTCGCCCGCTCGCTCTTTCTATGTCGTTTTTCTTACAAATACGGCACCGTTGAAAGTACTCTGTTCAATCCTGGATCCTACTGCGAGTAGAGTACTTATTTAGGGAGAGTACGTACGTATCGAAATATGGAGTGCTTAGGGTTCAAAAGGGCAGCCACCCTTCTAATACAAAAAATGTCACAGTCAATCTTCATTTTCCAATATCAAACCAAGATAGCCAAGAATGTTTGTAAATGAGTTTTCTTCCGCAATAAGGAGAAAATGTATGCAAAAACTAAGTCAAACACGTGCTTTACAAACAAATGGTCGCAACAATTGTAATAATAAATCCCTCTGGATAATTTGAATTCGTATGTTGGCTTCATTCAGGGCCCTAAAAGCTCCATGACCTAATCTCAAAATTACCGACCTAAGGCCCTGAAAGCTCCATGACCTAACCTCAAAATTACCGACCTGTTCGTACTCTCCCTATACAGGTTCTTAACTCGAGGTTCCTATTGAATTCAGAAAAAATGCTGAGAAATACTAATTCCATGCGGTTTTTCTCGGTTGTTCTCTGCATGAGAAGCCCTGAGGGAGCGTGTGGCTCGCTGAAGCCACTGTGTAGAGCGCTGTATTGCGAGCAGTTGCTCTGAATCATGGAATCCCCGACTCGATATTCTCCGCACTTCGCTTTCATAGTGCTCTGTCATTATACGAGAAAATGGGAGCGACAGTTATAGTAATTAGTGATTGAATGGGCGCTGTTGGTTTAGTTTCTACCTCTAATGCCCGGTTGTTTCCACGTGTCCACGCGTCGACCTTGCCCGCTCTTCGATGGATGTATTTCTCGCACCCAGTGCTCACGATATTTCCCCGGCTTGAGTTCCATTCCATCCCGGGTTTTTCTCGCTAGAATCGTCCGTAACAACCAAATTTTTGGAGTGCTGTAAGATAAGAAAAGCTCAACCTGTAAAAATGCCGGTTTCGATAAATCAGAACTGATCTGAATAATGTTAATTGCATCGCCCGAAGGGATTCGTAGATGATCCTTATCAAAATGTAATCCTAACCTCGAAGTATTCATATTTGATGAGCTTCTTTCGCTCGTCGGAACCGCTGCGCTTGAGAAAAAGAGTATTTTTTCTTGTAAAGTTTTTTATGAGTCGGAATTCGGGATCCAAGAGGCTTTTTTTTCAATGTGCAGGAAAGAACAAGGCAACAGAAATGTTTTCTCAGTTGAGCAAATAAATTTTAAGGTTGCCGGCCAGGTTGGCCTAGTGGTCAGCGCGTCTGACTCTAGGCCAATAGGTCCCGGGTTCGAATCCCGGTGGTGGCGACAAATTTTCATGGAACTGACGAGTGGATCTGCAGAAACAGATTCCACTCGGCCTTAATCCCTGAAAATTTGAAAGCCTGGAGCATGGATGTGCCTAAATCCCATGATGTCTAAGGACAATAAATACTGTCTATCGATGGCTGTAGGTTCCAACGGAATATAAGCCACTAAACCAGCAAAAAAAAAAAAAAAAAAAAATTTTAAGGTTATGTTTTTGTTTGGATCTGAATCGTGGATGTATCGAATGACAGTTTGGTTGGCTCTTTTATAATGAATCCGTGGAAGAGTTATACCATCGACGAAATCGATTTACACCTCGTCAGGCCTTACAAAAAATCCTCGTGGAAACGGAACAGCCGGCAAGCCTGTTGGGCTTTTTCAACACACAAAAAAGAAAACACCCTAATTATTCTAAGAGAACCTTTCTGGTTAGCTAGGCAAATCCTCCGCACGATTCCAAGCTCGTTTGGCCGACCTCTATTTAACAAGCGCAACCCCCCGTTGTCCGAAAACGCCGGTTTCTTTTCGCCGAATGAAGCTCGATTGGCTAGCACTCGTTACCGGTGAGAGTAATTCCCGCTTGTTCGGCCGTAAGAACGTATCGAAACTTCGGGAAGAGCCATATCGTCCGTTTAACTCCTCGTTTTTCAGGGCTCTCGTCGAAACGGGAGTTACGCCCCGCCGTCGGAGGAACGACAAATTCTCCACCGTAAAGCAGGCTCAAAGGACGATCCCTAATTACGTTGTGTACAATTTTGACGTGCGTAGTTGCCGTTCCGCCTGGGATTGGCATCCCTTGAAGAAGGTGAGGGCTGTATTGCCGTTTTAAGGAAAAACGCCGTATGATCATTCGAGAGTTGCCAAATTTCCCATGATAAAACATTTATTTTTGACGGCAATCATGAGTATTTTTCTCTGAAATTTTCAGGTATTATAGATTAAATTGCGTTCAAAATTGCCTGAAATTTTTTGGGGGAAAATATTAACAATTTTCTCAGTAAATTCGGTTTTTATCGAAGGAAACTTGGCAACGTCTGAAGGCTCGTACGGCGTTCTTTGTTGAATAACGCCGTATGAGCATTGGAATGTCATCAAATTTCCCTCTAACTAATATCGATTTTTAAAGAAAGTTTCAAATATTTTCCCTGGAAATTTTCAGACTTTTTAGATCGAATTACGAACGAGATCCTCCGGAAAATCGGAAGGGGAATACCTAGCCACACATTTTTCTGGAAATTAGTTATTTGTAGGAGGAAATTTGGCAACGCCTGATGGTTCATACGGCGTTTTTACTCAAGACGGCAGTATAATTGGATTTTTCCGCCCACAGATTCCGTTTCGAACATGATTAGTTCGCGCGAAGACAGGGTTACTTTAGCGGGCCGTGACCGCCTCGCACCCCCCACCCCCATTCCCCCCGAAACTTCCCTCGTTACGTTAAGCCCGTGCAGTTATAGAACGGCGTTCGCAATTTTCCGCCGCGCGGTGCGGTGCGGTGCCATCGCTCAATTTTATCTCCGGCGAGCGAGTTCTCGGTGCGAAATAATATGAAGTCGTTTTTCCGGTGGCGAGCTCCGAGGTGCGCTCCGGTTTCTGGGCGTAAGAGCCGCCCCTTTATTTCCCCCGTGGCATTGTGTAGCCATCGGCCGAAGCCAAGAGCTTAATTGAACTTCTTCCCGAAGTTGGGTAACGATCGATAAATTATTTCTGCACCGCGCGAACTGATTCGCCGCGGGTTTCTGTCCCGTCCATTGTACCCTCGCGTCCTTAGTCCCTGCACTTTTTTTCCCAGCGTGTTCTGAAATCGCGTAACCGAAGTTTTGGAGCATCGTTAGTCCTCCATGAAATGTCCTATAACAATGATTTTGGTCATAGTATATGGATGTATCCTCGAGTTTTTTCCCCATTTTAACACATTTTGCCAGCTCCTAAACTTCAAAACAATTTACTGTAGAAAAAAAACCTGTTTTGGGGTAAATTTGACTCAGAAATCCTGTTACCTGCGAGAGAACTATGTTTTCGTGCTAAGGAAAAACGCCGTATAAACAAAAATTTCGAGAGTTGCCGAACTTCCTTCGATGAAATGTTCATTTTAAGAAAAGTTACGAATATTTTTCCTCACAATTTTCAAGAACTTTAGATGAAATTGGGAACAAAATCATCTGAAAATTGGAAGAAAAATATTTCTAAGTTTATCGACGAATTGGGGTTTTGCCGAAGGAAATTTGGCAACGCCTGAAGGTTCATACGGCGTTTTTCCTTAGCGCGGCAGTATGGTCCTGGCGAAAGTAATGGGTCACCAGGCTTTTTTTCTCGTTTTTTTTCGTGCGTTCATGACCCCCATTGATCCAGGTCTTTTCGATCGTGGTCGCGCCAATTCCAAGAATTCATTCCTTTTCTTTTCTTATCATTAGTTCAGGTGCCGCCTATTTGTTACGATGGCAACCGAAACTGTCGATTCTTTACCTCCGACCTTCCCGCGGGTTTAAGGAAACCGTCGAGGATCGAATAATGAAAAATCTGATGCGAGCGGCTCCATCTTTTCGCCTCATCCGACCGCCCCCCCCCCCCCCCCTCTCGTTGCCCCGCAGTCGGAGAGACATCGCCGGGCTGGATTATTCCGGTTCTCGTCAAATTGGTTTTCGTGCTTCTCCAGCCGCACGCCCTCCCGTTTTCACCCCCACCCCCTTCCTCGCCCCCCGTGCCCCCCTCATCTTGAAAAACCCGGGGCGCATTATCTCGCGAACCCGCCGTCATCTTATTAGTTCCGTTGCAGTGTTCCTCTCATCGCAACTTTTAATACCGGCAGCCGAGAGCGAGAAGTCGCGGAAGACGCGGAAAAGCCGTAGAAGACGCGGAAAAGCCGTCTCTCCGCGCGGCTTCCCGCGTCTTGACGGCTCCTGATGATCGCCAACTCCGACCGAGATGAATGTCACTCGGAGGCGTTTAATAACAGATCGCGGAAAAGCGGGTCTCTCACTCCGAGAGGACCTTCCGCAGTTTCTTCTGCTCGTTCGACGTGAATTACGGGTGGCCGAACCTCTCCAGGAATTACGAGAGCGAGGTTTCCCTGACGCCAACTCCGATGAGGGAGGTGGAAGGGTTCCTGAACGAGGTGTCGCTGAGTGGTTTTTAAATTGAGAATCTTGGCCGACTCGTTCCCACGGAATCCCTAATTGGGCCGTTTTAGTCGGCGGTTCGGGCTCTCGCACCTCGTTCCCGGTGAAAGTCGATTATAAGTTTCGGCGACTTGTAATCGGGGTTGCGACGACTGTGTCGCAGTTTTATCGGCGGCGGCGGTGCTAACACCGCTGGTCCGGGTGTTTCGCCCCTCGAAGTTTCATCCCTCCCGAGCTTTTCGTCAAAGTTCTGAAAGTCGGAACCCGACGTCGGAAGGCGACTCGGTGTTTCCCTCGTTTGAATCCACCGTGAACTGTTGATCGTCGATAATGATACGTAGTATTATTGTTTTACATATACTCCAACGAAGGAAAAACAATGTTGCCAACTTGGTAGGATTGCTACTGGACTGCGCATCATTTGGACCGCGTTTTGCAGAAAGGAACCGAGGCACATCAGCTATTTACAAATTTGACTGGGCAAGTTAATTTTTAATAAGAAAACTTTGTCGCGGATTTCTTTGAAAATTTTGAGGGATTTGCTTCGTGCTATCTAGAAAATTCACTGAAATTTTCATGAAAATCCGCTTAATTGTTTTCATGCAAAAAATTCGATTGCCCTATTAAATTTGGCAGTTGCTGATTTGCCTTGGTTCTTTTCTACATAACGCGATCCATTTCAGCAACCGGAGTGAATGAAACCAAGTCGTATAACGTTGCGGATGAATGCCATCTACCGCGTTCTTCAAAGGGCGATGCTTTTAATGACACCAGGCGCTGGAAGGACCCTATCATTTTTTTATTATTTGTGAGATTCAACGACTGGACGACGGTGATGAATGTGGATTTTCGAGGTCTTCCGGTTGCCGCCGAGCGAAACTTCTCGGGTCGGTCGAGGTTGATGACCGGTGCATTTACGACGATTCAGTACCGGTCAGCGATCAGCGCTGCACGCTCTCGACCAGGTCGGCCCGTGTTACTGACTCATGGAATATTAAAGCCTCTCCCCTTGAGACGCTTCGTTGCGGTCAGCAGCGTCTTGCTCCTTGCTTCCGTTTTACCGGCCGCTTTTCCCACGTTTCCTGCCCCCGTACCCTGTTGCCAAATCATTCATTTTAATCGGGATCAACCGATAGTCGCCCCTAGCCGTTCCACGAGACTTAGGATGTCGTGAAATTTGCGTCACTGGGGAATCTAATCCGAGCATAGACTGCTCCACTTCTGAGTCTAACCTCGCCTCTTTTCTTTTGTTGCAGCATATAATTTGAAACCAAATATTTTAATTTTATAACCGTTACGAAACCCTGTGAGCTAAACATACCAAAGATATCTTCCGAAAATTCCTCCCAAATAGATAAAAAAAAAGCAAGTCAGATTATTTTTGTCTAAGAAAAATATCGAAGAGTGCCTTCACGTGATCGTATCTGGTTTGCGTCTTCGGTGCAGCACAGCGTCGCGTTCCTCTAAGTCTGAAACAGTTTTATTTTTAACAAATTTCGTAGTCTAGTTGAGCCAGTTTTTCACTCAATTCTCACGGTGGACCAATCCTCTTCCCCCTCGTTTTTTACCCGATATTTTTGTAAAGTTCTACCCCGGGCATCGGTGCAATTACTCGCGAGTCGATATCTATTTTAGAAGCTTATTTTTAGTGCTTTGGGAAGTCGGCCGCGGCGGAGCAGTCAGCGGCGGATGATAGATAGCCTCCCGTCGGTCGGGACAGTTGCCGGTCGATTTAGCCCCCGCGACGACCCGGGTCGAAAATGAAGTGTGACAGTGCTACCGTCGTGTGATCGCCATCGCGTTCCGATCGGGACCAAGAATCTATTTCTGTGATCCATCGACCCTACTCTCCACACCTGTTCTCCGGATATCATTAGCTCTTCGAACCATTTTAGTGTCAACCCAGTGTGATCATCCCTGACGACTCGTCTGGGTGATGTTGGTATCGTTTTCTGTCGGGAGTGTGGACCTGTGATTGGATAAGTGGTGTCTCTTGTGTGATATGCCGATCTGGGCCGATTCGGGCGCGCGGCTGACAAGGTCGAGCGCCTCGCCCGGTGACCAGTGATGGTGGTTTTGGAGCCGGTGACGCAGGAGGCGGTGTCGGCAGCGGCGGCGGCGGCGGCGGCGGCTGCCGTGGGCCTGCTGGACCACCCCCACCCTCATCACGCGCACGCCCAGCACCCCGCGGTGGCGCCCGTGCCCCAGGAGACGAGCGCGGCCAGCGCCGTGTCGCCCGTCGTCTCGGCCCGCTCGTCCATGAAGATCCTCCCCAAGCGCTTCATCAACCTGCACCAGTGGCTCACGCCCATCTGCCCCAAGCAGCTCAAGGAATCACTGGTGAGTCCCCCACTGACCAGTCGGTCACACGCTCAGCTTATCAAAGCGGAAGCTCGGATTCCAAGTTCTGAACAAGTTCAAGCCTGCATATGCGTATGATACTCTAGATAGGGTGACTGATGCGACTATTAGTCGCACAGTTGGACTGCATTTTGCAATTTGGACCTATACATTCCGGCCCGGTTTAAAAACAACGTATGTGCCATTAGTTTCCTTATGCACATAAGTGTTTTTTCAGATGAGCCAGAATTTATAGGTCCAAATTGCAAAATGCAGTCCACTTCGTCGTTTCTCTGACGTGAGGGCTTATCACCATGTTCTCCCCCTGGTAAAAGTGAATCAGCCTGACGTCAGGCTATGCTTCATTAACTATCCCGAGTCAGACTGATTCAGGCTGATGTCAGACTGATGTCAGCCTGATGTCAGCCTGAATCAGTCAGACTCAGGGTAGTTTATGAAACATAGCCTGACGTCAGGCTGACTCACTTTTACTAGGCAATTTCCACGTGAGCCTCCGAAAATAAGGAGTTGAATTGACAGAAGGGCTCGTCTCTGAAAAAAGTACGCCCTCACGACATAGGTGCGACTAATCGTAGAAATGCTGTACTATGTCGTCATATTTCAATTTTAGTCTTAAAATCGTCGTTGGAAATGCCGGAGCCATAATTTTATAAGTTAAAATGCACAATTTCGCATGATATCGTAGTTTCCTTCAAAGTGTATCGTAGTCACGTCCAATGTTGCTAAATTTTCCCGCGCAAATTGCATTTTTACCAGAAAGATCTTAGGACGTTCTAACTGGAAACGTAACTGTTTCCTCTTCTGATCTCATGTAAAAATCAGGCAAATTTTCAACTAAAACTGCACAGGTTCATTCTTGCGAAGCATTGAATTGATTGTGTCAATTTTGCAGCCTTGGAATGGAGTTAAGTTCCATCGTTCTGGAAACAACGTTATAAGGCTGTACACTACTATGAAGTTAGAATTCCTCTCACCCGGAATTCCGTCAATCAGCTGACGAAGCTGGATCATGTTTTACCGAGATAACGTTCGCTTAGCTCCCGACGATCTTACAGTCTAATTTTTGCTGCCTTTTCACTTCACTTAAACTCGGAGACAAATCGCTATCCAAGTGCTCCTAATTAACATGTTAAGCGCTCCATTAATGTGAGAATGCCGAAGACAAATGCCCCGAGGCATAATAAGCGAGATATTCGTTCGGTAACCGCTCTCTAGCGTCTCCGGTCGAATATTCATGAGCCTAGAATAATGGCGCGCAGTTGCTGCGACGTTCGGTAGTTCCTCGTCGTCGAAAGAACGGAACTCGGTCGTCAGTCGAGATTTTTCGGCTGTTCAATGCGACAACAGCGCAATTGGAGCTTAGTTTCCCTCCGGCGCAGCGTAGCTCTCAAAAACTGGAAAAGGCCTCCTCGCCCATGATTTTACGCCTGTTGACATTTCAACTGGTCGTTCTAATTTTTCAGATATTGTCATTTCCTCCTCAAAGGTCAATGTATTCGGCTTTTAATTTCGTTGGCAACGATTAGACTACATATTGTAATTCGGAAGTTCGGAACTACTGTTTCCCTCCTTCCAAAAGGAAGCGTCTTTGCATAAGAAAATCAATGGATTTTAAGTTGTTTCTATAATTAATCAGAAATAGTAGTTCCCTATTACAAAATGAAGTTCAACTGTTCCGCTTAAATTCGGGCATAGTGGACAGTGCTCAGCGAAAATGAACTTAGTAACATGGACTTGGAAAGGGCAGAAGTTGGTTCCAAGTTGCATTCCACCATAATGCTCAGTGTAAAAAATTTACATCAAGGCAAGTTTCCGCGTCCTTAATATTTTTGTGGGCTCAAATTCTTTAGCAGCTTATTGAGTGGACGGAATTGAACAGGCTGGAGGCTAGTCACATTTGGGGAGAAAAAAATTTGGAGTAATTTGTTCCCTAACTAGTCGCACATTTTCTTCGGAATTTAAAATCGATACAAAATATTTTGGAATGTGAATAATATGCATTGAATTTTGTGTTTATGGAGGAATAACTGCTAACCTCCTTTTTCTCGTTCGATCTTCATCTTATTTGGTTCTTTTCTATTGCGCTTGGTCCAAATATGCTCCAAGAGAGCCAGCCCAACTCAGGTGTTTTTTTTTGTTGTTGTTAGTTTGTGTTTTTAATGTCACATGGTTTACTGTTGCTAAACGCTCTAAGTGGTAGGCAATTTCTCAAGTCGATCAAAATTCTCAAGTAATTACAAAAAAATACGATCCATCAAAACTTAATTCCTGGTTTTTTTTTTTTTTTTTTTTTTTTTTTTTTTTTTTTTGCACGGAGGACGGTTCGGTTCTCGATCGTCTCGGACTGATCCACGAGGCAGCGCGCGTTTCCTCGGGAGAAAGTGGTGGAATTTCGAGTGCGGAGCCGTCGTTTCGAGTATCATAACGCTCTAAAAAATGACGGTGCGTCCACGTATGTAATTTATCCCTGTTTGGGCGTGGGTTGCGTCGTATGAGAACGAGCGTTTTGCGTTACGGTTGAGTAACTTAATTGCGTCGGAATGATGGTGTTCTAGTATTTCCATTTACGATGAATCCGGCCGGGTATCTCGATATCCCACAGCCGATTTCGTAACGACGGTGACCCCGCGAAAACTTGGGATATTCAGGCCCGTCCTCGCGTCCGTATCCGGAGCATCGCGGCTACGTTTTCGTGAGCTTTTAGTACTTACTCATTGTGGGATACCCACGCTCCTTCTCGAGGTGCGATTTGATGACGATAGGCCTCCAGCACCAGCTCTGGTGCGCCCGTCGACTTAATTGTTCATTATCGTTCTCTCTAATGTTGGACATGCTTATTTCCAACTCGAAGGAAAAAAATGCGGCGCGTTGAGCCCTATGGCAACGCCTTTCTGCGGTGTTTTAGGAATCCTGTTCAACGAAGACCTGGCAAATGGAGTTCAGCACTCGAAGTGGTGTATTGGTTGCAGCGGATGATTATCTCTCAATCAGAGCTCCTGAAAGTAGCAATCCATCGATTTCAAACTGTACAAGGATCAATTTAAAAAGAAAAAAAAAAAAAAAAAAATATGTTGAACTCCCGATTTGCCACTACACTTGATCTTTTACTAGAAACCGTGTATTTCGCAATTATTCATTCCCGGCATGTGTGCTTTCTGATTCTTCCGAAATTAGACTTTCCTCATGGGATTTAGGTCAACTGGACTACATTTTGCAATTTGAATCTACAATTTCTGGTTCAGTTTAGAATAACGTATGTTCAATTAATTTCCCCTATGCTCACTAGTGTTTGCACAAATCAGTCAAAAGTTGTACATCCTAATTGCAAAATGAAAGTCTAATTTCAAGGTGTTTTTGATTGTTTGAGTTCGCCCCTCGAGTAAATCCCCCCTTACCCCCTCGATGACTGTACTGCACTCCTCGGCCCCCTCCTCCTCCATCCAACTGTGATGGAACCCTTGTGCTCGGCCGGCGAAACGATAAATCAAAGCCGAATCGAAGGGACACATCGTGAGGCGTCGCATTCCACCGGTTTCAACTCACGCTCGGATCGGCTCTCACTGGGTCGATCAACCCGGTCCGATCTCTGCAAAACCGCTCGTAAATTGCACCGATACGGGTTTCGCAAGGTGAGCGGTGGGGGCGAGCTACGAGCTCTCGCGGATCGGGCCCTGCATCTCCGGGATCGGGCGGGGAGGGGGGCAGGGGGCGGCGTCCCACCGGTCGAGCGCTTTTGCATTAACCCATTTCTGCTCGGCTAACGGCGAACCGGTCCCGGCCGGCCGCGGTCGGGGCGTTTGCATCACCCGACGGGTGCACTCTTCGCCGCCGCGTCGAGCCGGCCGGGAGCTCCAAGCCGAAAACCGCGTATCCGGAGTGGTTTAACTGCTGGCAGTTGCGGGGTTTCGGATATTGGCGTCGGATCTCGGTCATCCGACTCTCCGACGAGCGAGCGGATCGCGCGGCAGAAGTAACGCTTTTTCGACTGATTGCCCCACTTCTGGTTCGTCTTCGCGCGGGATGACGACTTGGGCCGACGCCAAGCGCGGTGGCGGTCGAGAGCTTTTTTCCGAGATGGAAGGAGAGCGGCTCGGGGGAGAGGAGACTTCGCGTGGCATTTCTTTACCCCGCGAATATTCTTCCACATCGAAAAATCCTGGTACTATATCAAAGAATCATTGAAGTTTCTAGCGGGCTGATCTTCGAAATTGATTGACAAAGCGATAGACAAAGAAGACTTAGGGAGTATGGAGCAATCCTATTAGTTGAAATATGGGAGAAAATGATGGACTAACTGTGAGGTCTCTCGCGGGTTGCCGTCAGTTAGTCTATACCTCATTGTCCATTGCAACCACCCGTTTCCACTAATAGGATCCCTTTATACCCCTTATGTCTTCTTTGTCTTAAGCTTTGTCAATCAATTTCGATGATCGGCTCATTGGTGGTGTTTTTTAATGTCTAACATGTTCTTGTTTTTTTACCTGCTCTAATCTTCGCCCCTCTGACGTAAGGGCGTATCTCAATTTCCTCTTGAGCCTTGTTTTACATATAAAGTCATGCTTTCTGAGGTTCACGCGAGAATCGAGATACCCCTTTGCGCCAGAGAATCATCGAAATGCATGAATCTTTGCTTAGAAGATAGGATTGTCTTGAGCATCATCAGCACAAGTGCGTACATCGTTGCTTTTAAAAGAAACAAAAAATGAAATCGAAATTCTCCAAAAAATATGACTTCAAAATTGAAGAAAGGTTTATCTAAGGCTTGAACCCGGTCCTCGGTCTCAGATGCAGCACAACGAGCGGGGTTTTGTCATTTGTGTGCAGATATTTTTCGATTCCTAGATCCACCCTCTCGGTACAAGGGAGCAAGGAGCAGCAGACTACCACGCTGCGCACCTTAGCCTTGGCCGATGTCGATGTTATTAAGAAAATTAAAAAAGGTCCCAAACTTGGCGAAGAAAAGTCAACAGTTTACTGGAACCGTGCCAGCGTCATTCCCGACGAATCGAAGCAACGGAACCGCCGAGAACCAGACGACGCTCTGAATCGGTGGCAAAAATCGAACGGAGCGGTCTCGCCTTAGCCACCGACGAAAAGACGAAACCGTTACCAGAAAGCATCTTTTCATTCCCTACATTAGATCTTCGGATGCAATTCATTTAATCAAGGTAGAGACCTACATTGGCAGTTAGTTACATACGTGGAGTTACATATATATGGAAGAAAATAGAATAGTGTACCTGTCAATAATCTAACAATAATTTTAGTTGGGCAAATCAAGATAATTATTTTGATAGATGTGTTCACAATTTTTTTTTTATTTTATTTATTTTTCCCCTCTTCATTAATTCAGTACAAGAAAAAATTGGAGACGAGGAAACGCACCTATCAAATTTTCCGGAAATCAATTTTCCGGAATCAATTTCCCGGAATTTTGCAATCAAAATACTACGGTACCTAGTATTGAAAATGTTCACTTCTAAGGTGAGATTTTCAGTAACCCTCTCAAACCTAATACGACCCTGTAGTTACTTTGGGAGACGTAGACAGTACTAGAATAAGCCCTAAAAACCGTTTGACTTCAACATTGGACAACATTTTAGATTTAAAAACCACCACTTTCGGCATATTTTAGAAACAACTCGCAAAAACTTTTTCTTCCATGCAGATAAGACGCTTTTATGAACGGACGGTGAAAATTACTGCAAAAATGAGGCCACATGTTCCCCACTCCGCGAAGGATTACAAACAGCTCTATTGTTATGAGGAATTAGTAGCTTCGCTTCTTCGGTCAAACATTAAGTGTAGCTTACTGAATTTTATTATCATTCGAAACATTCGTAATTCGGCAAAAATATGTAAAATTATACATCCAGATAAGCCGTAGGGGTTTTCCTTCTCAAATCCAGATGAAAAAAAGGAACGATCCGAACAATACAGCGAAGGCAACCTGACCCCCGTTCCTTCTCGCCTCTTTCCCGGCGATTCCGGGAGCCGAAAATTCCGGACAGCCGATGGGATCTCCGTCACCGCGCGACCGGGGCCAGGCGATCGGGGCACCGAAAATACGCCATCCATCACTCCTCGGTGCGACGATGGCCGGTGAGGAGGGCGCGCGGGGAGCCGGGGCGCTTGGCACGCGGGTCCCCGAGAAATTAGTCTCGGAAAAATATCGCCCGAGGAGCCGAAACAAAAAGAGACGGAAAAAGGGGGAAAAAACGTTGATTACACTTGCACGGGGAAGGAAACCGGGATAAAAATAAAAGCGTGACACACGCCCAACTTCGCACTCTCGAGTTCTGCGTTTCGAACACGAGTCCAGTCCCGAAGCGTGAATTATCGCCTATCGATATTTTCCAGTTTCGTGCCCCCATCAGTGGCGAGGCGTCAAAGATTGATTATAATAGTTCCCTATTTGAAGCTGTGGTGAAGAATCGATTATTAAGGTGTTTAGATCAATCGATATTTCGCGAAGCATGCCACGCTACTAGTGCCAATTGTAAAGAATCGATTCGAAAAGTGATCGCTGTGAATCTAGATAAGCGATCCTTTTCCACAGGTTTAATGAGAGGTCCGATCGATAAATCGCAAAGCATGAGTTGCGTCGCCTCGCCTTCTCTACGATGACAACGTTCGCAACTTTTCTGCCGAGTTCGGGCCTGAATTATTTACACCAAAGAAGGAGGAAGTTTTAGGAAGAAACAAAATGAAAATATAGAAAGAGAGCGATGGAAGTTGGTTTCGTCGTCAGCGTTTGACAAGACAGGAAGGTGACTGACCCGTCCTACTTTGGAGGACACTTGTTGCGGTGAGCGAACGGCACTAGGCTTTGATTAATTGGACGCCAATTTTGGTCAGCATTTCGTACAGAAGAAGAAGGGGGAAAAATGAAAGAAAACAAAATCTGCCGATTTTGTGGGAAACAACCGTCAGTTAGCTGCGTCAGCTTGGAAGTGCTTGCCAACTTGATCTTTGATTATCATTTTCTGACGCTCCGTGGAATGGCCATAAATAGGAAGTGTAATGTGGTTTACCAGACCTACCATCTCTCTCTCTCATATTCCTGCAGTTGACTTGGTTCTATTCTTTTTTTTCTGTAATTGAATCAGCGAGAACGAAAGCACACCAACTCGGTAACTCGAAATTGCTGAATTTTCATAGAAGACAGTCAATTTTTACAAAGGTCATTGAAATCGGCGCATCTGTTCCAACTTGGTATCTATCGGCACCAAAAGTATTTTTCTTAGACCAACTTCTTCACCTACTGTGAAGTCTTGTGTGTTTTGATCATTTTTCTTTTTTTCGAGTTGCCGCATGTGTTTTCGCTTTTACTGATTCATTTTCAGACAGGATTCCTCTTTCTTCCCTGGCCAGGAAAATGATCTAGCTAGTAGAAAAGCCGTTCAAACGGCGCAAAAAGCTCTTTAGCAGTAAAATCTCTCTTGTTTCGACCGTATCGCAGAATCAGATCCCGATCTTGAGTAGCGCAGCTTTTTGCGATAATGAAAAAGTCAGGTGTCAATCCAGCGCTGCACCTAAAGTTCTGTCCCCAGCCTGAAAGCTCCTAGCGTCTCTTTAAAATTGTAACGCACGATGGCGAAATCACCATCTCCCCAGCTCTCAAAGTGCAAAGGTAATCCGTCAATTCGGAGTAAACGCTGGTGGTAAAAGCTGCCGCGAACGATTCAATTTTCTAAAGGCCGAGTCAAGTTCTCTCGGGTCCCGACGCACAACGGAACGAGTCAATGGGAGAAGTCGGACAAAATTTTGAAACTTTAAAAGCTCATAACTCCGTTTATACGAAACCGGACGTCTACAAGTCCGGAATTTCCGGAAATAGTACTGATTTTTTAAGGGCGGCCCGGAAGTATTGAAAAAGAGCGGAATTTACGCAAGAAGGTCCGGAATTTTTCCATTTTCGTCGCAATTTGAGCGAGAAATTCTAAATTTTGAAATTTTCCGAATTTCGTCCAATGGAGGTACTGAAAAAGTACTGAATTTTTCTGTTGAGGAGGTACTGAATTTCTTGGGAATGTACTGAAGAAGTACAGCAAAAGTACTAATTTTTGGCCAGCCTGTACTAGAAGACACCCTGACAAAACTTTGAGGTTTGTAAAGTGGTCCAATTGGTTTCCGCGTTAAACATTTGTCTAGGAATACCAATCAATACTGAAATATGATAAATAAAAATCAAAATTTGCAGTTTCAGTCAAAAATTTTATGTCCGTCCTCTCTGATTAACTCGATCCACTGTGCGGCGCTGCGTTTTCTCGCGATCCCTCGGCCTCCGAAACGGGAGGATTTATACCGGATTTGACAGCGCCGCGACTGCAGTTAGTTCCCCGCGACACGGACTAATGTAAGCGAGTCGGAGCGGTGGAGGTGCAAATTGAGAACACGGATATTGCGTTAAAGTCTCCTCTCCCGAGCGGTGGCGAGGCGTCAACGCTCGATTATCGATGTTTCCCTCTTTGAATCCATGAAAAAGAATCGATTATCAAGCGAACACCTTTTTATCGATCCTTCTCCGCAGGGTTAAATGGCAGATCAATCGATGTATCGCGTCGGGTCATACGGGAAGCGTTATCGGTTTGGGGGAAACGGAAGGTCGAAGCGACTGGAATTTTTCGCCCTCCCGTCGAACGGTAAAAGCACGCCACCAGCCCTCGACCCCTGCCCCCTTCCCCCTCTCGACTACCTTTTTTGCAGCCTCCATTCGCAGCACCTCGCGGCCTTACCCTCATTTTATAGTTTCACCTCTTCTCTCCCGCTATTTCTTTCACAACAAGTTAAATGGATAATTTTTCTATCAGTAGCGACTGGTATTATGTATTTTTTTCGTCCAGATTGAAAAACCATTTTATTTTTTACTTCGAGTTGATACGAGAGGATCAGAGCTGACGGACCTTAATTGCAATGTAACGTTGCAAATTTTCCCTTTAAATCTTCCTTAATTATTCATTAACCTTTGCTCGTATTAGAGATTAAACTCGCGGCGAATTTCGATACATCACGAAGAAAATTCACATATATTGTGAGAGAGAATTTGTAATCGTCCTATAAATGAATCAAAGCATTTGGCAATATGACCTTTTGAAAAACTGTGATACAGTTAGGCTTCTCACCGCTTCATGTATACATCCACGTTTCCGCAAGGGTAAATGAGGCTCGAAAGTAGCTCTGTTTTTCATCTGCAGTTTTGCTGCCGCAATTATTTGCAATTCTTCATCAAGTTTCGTCCAGTCAAGTGGACACGCATTACGTTAGGTTTTTCCCTCATTCGTTATTTTTTTATACATTTTGGTCATTCATCAGGTTAAAAGCGGCATGGTCCTCGGAACCTACATAGCCTACATGGTCCCTAGAGCCGGTCCATTGAAACACTTGAATGATGATAAACTGCGCAAAAGAGTTGCGAATAGCAGAATGGCGGTCGCTAACTCTGGTCCAAGGTCGCCCACTACGGAGGGAACTGGAACTCTCATCCGACACAGGATAAGTGAAACTGAAGCGTTCGGCCGGCCGGCATGGCATACCCTCTTAACTGTGCAATTGAGCTTCAATCTTTTTCGCATTGATTCTTGCTCGAATTTCCAACGGATTTTTGCCAGACTCGACAACGCCAATGTCTGGCCGAGCTTTCATCCGCTCCGAAGTCGGCCGGAAAGTTGGCGGAAGTCATGTCCACTCGTCAAAAGCGGTGGCATGAAATGGTTCATCCACAATCCACGGTGATGCGTGCCGATGTGTGTTCGTGTACGAGCGAGAGAGGGGGAGAAAGGGCTCATTTCTCTCGCTTGCATTCATTGACGAGGCTAAACTTCCTGTCCCGCGTTCTACCGTGCTAAGGAAAAACGTCGTATGAGCCTTTATACGTTGGCAAATTTCCTTTGGTAAATCACGAATTTTCGGGGAAATTTGTGAATTTTGATTTCCCTCCAACTTTTCAGATAATTTTGCTCGCGATCTCACGTAAAATACCTCAAGATTTCAAGGAAAAGTATACATGGCTTCCTCAAAATAAACATTTTATAGAAGGAAATTTGGCAACTCTTGAATGTTCATACGGCGTTCTTCCTTAGCACGGCAGTATTTGCGGCGAGGGAGAGCGAGTTCATGAACGCACCGGTCGTTGAGTCTGAAAATGTTGCGTTCTGTACAACTACGAAAATATCATTCTCTCTCGGTGAACCGTTTCGTTTTTGTTTGACATGTTTCGCCTGACCTCGACTGACGAAATCAAAATTGCAGTCCTGGGATGCTCAGGTATTTGTCTCATTGTCAGTCTCGCGTAATGATGCTTGGTGAAAAGAAGATAACGATTATGACCTCCACTCACTAATTATCCGCTCAGTTCGGATAAGTGTGAAATCTGGAACTCTAGCCAGTTCAAATTTTCTTGACTCGAAAATCGGCTAAGGACGCTTCGGCGAACTGATCGTTTTCGAGATGATTTGATGCTATCGGTGTAGTATCGATATCGATGAATACGAGGTCAAGGATCATCGAATTCCTCTGCATCGATAACACGGATTCTATCGAATAGATTCGATAGTATAAAAGAAAAGTTCGGGGTGAAAAAAGGCTTTTTAAGTCAGACCTCAAGTTGTGTTTACGAAGTTGCGAACTTTTCGTATCGTAAAGCTTCAATTTTCCTCTCAGCTAGATCCCTATCAACGATGTTGAGCAACGATAGCGACGGACCCTTAAATGGACCAATCACAGAGATTCCAGCCAGATTCACCGAATCCCTAGTATTTCACGGGGCACAGTTTGAATCCAACGTTGACCCCGGTGAGCACCGACCATCCGTTTGGTGATCCCTCATAAAAATTGCGGAAAAATGCCAATTTACACAATCCTTTCCATCCAATGTGAAAGGAAAGAAAAAATACTCCGAACGTCGTGATATTATTCAAACCACCACCACCACCCCACCCCCTTCCCAGCCCCTCTCCTCACCCCCCGTGGAATTTTTCGGCGAAGGAGGGCGCGGTAGTAAACCCGATCGGGAACCTAAAATCGGAACCAGTAACGAGCGGGGCCTCGGAATGGGAATTCGCGCGAGTGTTGTTGTTTTTTTTTTCGCCAGAGATTCTTCTCGATATGACAACAGGCCCGGCGTTGCGAGAGTGGAGCCGCGGTTTTTGGAGGCGCTTTTTGCCTGGCAGCCGGGCCTCGGCGGGGCAAGTTTGGCAGCCCCCGCGACGGAGCGGGGAGCGCCATCATCTCATCAACTCGGCGTTCGTTGACTCAGAGTCGTCTCGTCCTTGAGCCGCGACCGATGCCGATGCGATGGAGCCGGGGGTTCTCGCGGTTCCTCTCGATTGTGCTCTCCACCTCGCGGATCCAGCCGTGACCGACGGACCGACGCGCTTCGCGGGATTTCTGCGTTTCGCCCGTCGCGGCCGTGCCGTGCCGGTGATTCGTCGTGGAAAGTCGGTGGGGAATTCTGGATGCCCGGGACGTTGAAGAGTGGGAAATTCTAGATGTCTGGGACTTTGAAAAGCGGGAAATTCTGGACTCCTGAGGCTTGGAAAAGCGGGAAATTCTGGATGTCCGGGACTTGGTAAAGCGGAAAATTCTGGATTTCCAGGACCTTAGACGTCCGAGGCTTCGAAAAGCGGGAAATTCTGGATGTCTGGGAATTGGAAATGCGGAAAATTCTGGCTGTCCGAGGCTTGGAAAAGCGGGAAATTCTGGATTTTCAGGACCTTGGTAAAGCGGGAAATTCTGGGTGTCCGGGAATCGGAAATGCGGGAAATTCTGGCTGTCCGAGACTTGGTAAAGCGGGAAATTCTGGATGTCCGGGACTTGGAAATGCAGGAAATTCTGACTGTCCGAGACTTGGTAAAGCGGGGAATTCTGGATTTCCAGGACCTTGGTAAAGCGGGGAATTCTGGATGTCCGGGAATCGGAAATGCGGGAAATTCTGGCTGTCCGGGACTTCGAAAAGCGGGAAATAGCGGTAGGATGGCGACAGTCAGGGGGAGTCTTGAAAATCAGGGAAAGTCAGGAATTAAATGAAGAAATTATGAAAACCACTCTGAGCCTAAGATTTCAGCCCGCCAGAAAATTAAAAAATTCAAAATTCTAGCCACGGAGTTCAACGTTTGCACACACGCTGTATGCTAATGTTCGAAGGAAGGACTCATCAGCGAATGATTCATTTTTTCAGTAGTTTTTCCTCAATTAAACGTCGAGTGAGCACGAAGCACAATGTGCAATTTCCAAGATTATTTTCACCTCGATTTTTTTTCCAAGATGTAATGACGAGGACGAGCTTCGTTGTGCATAAAATCGGCGAACGACGAGCTTTCTCTCGTCTCTCCGAATTTCGCAGATTCACCGCGCGAGACGCGAGACGAGACGTTTCGCGCGTCTGAGGAATGTGATCCTGTAGAAATTTCAAGCCGTACGGAATCGTTCTCGGAACCGATGTTTTCTCGTGAAAGTTGTTGTTTTGCCGAAAAGTCCTCGGCCGGGAGGAAGATCCGAGTCATAATTCGGAGGAACCGCGATGGTGGGGGGGGAGGGGCTGTTTCATGTATGATGTCGCTTGAAACGCCGCGAGCTCGCCGACGGACAATGGGCTCGTCGGTGAGACACGATAATATGGCTCCATTACATTCCGTCATGGATTGCCTCCTGTTTCTGTCTGCTCGTTGAATTGTCCGCGTTGTTCGAGAAACGTCCGAGCGTTTTCTTGAAATGTGTCATACGTGAGACTTTGAAAATTTCGGACGTTCTTAATCAGGTTAGAAACGAAGCGTCGAGCAATATGCTGCCATGCTAAGGAAGAACGTCTTATGAGCATTCAGATGTTGCCAAACTTTCTTAGACAAATCATGAATTTTCGGGGAAGTTTCTGAGTAGTTTTCTTCCAAATTTTCAGGGACTCAAGTCTGTAAGTTGATCCAAAGGGTCGGAAAATTTCAATGAAATTCATTTATATTCATCCTCAAAAATTGGTATTTTCTGAGAGTAAATTTAGCAACATTTAAATGTTTATACGACGTTTTTCCTCAGCACGGCCGTATGCACAGTAGCACTTTGTTTCCGAGTTGATTTTGGAAAGTTGCAATGATTTCTCCAGGTTTCTGTTTGAACCACTGACGAGGAAACAAAAACAGTAGCTTGGATTTAGAGTCCAGACTCTTAAGAACATTGACAAGAAAAAGTAATCTTGATTCTATCCGACTTTTCCTTGAATCGAAGAGCCGAGCCTCTTGATTTAGGCGGATTTCCTATTGATTCAAGCTGAAAGTCCGATTGAATCAAGAGTATTTTTTCTTGTCAATGTTTATAAGATTCTGGACTGCAGATCCAAGCCACTTTTTTCCAGTGAAATATCTTTTGCGATGCTGTATTACCCTATCGAGTGCTCCATTGCAACTTCATCCAGACTTCACCGCCTCAATTCGTTTCCATTCTCATTCGGACGAAGCTCATTTCGCACGGATACGGCAACGTGAAACGGATTCCGGCTTGACCGGAAGTTCACGTATCGCCGTCACCGGAACCCTCTCACCCCCGCAGCTCCACTCGTAATCGCGGTTATCTCGCACGATGCTTTGCCCCCCCCCCCCCCACTATTTTTACATGATTCCTGTCGATTTTTCCTGTTTATTTCTCTCCCCTACCCCTTCCCCATTTTCCGCGCGGCGAGTGGTTGAATATCGGAGCTTTACGCCTGATATGATATAACCGCAGTGTTGTCACGTGTATTAGTATCGCTGCTTACTCGTTTCGACTCTGTGGTGGAGCCCCGATGAAGTGGACCATATTTTGCAATGAAGAACGGGTTATCGTTAAGACCCCCTATCTGCATAGGGAAACGGATGGGCATCGTGTTGTTTCTGAAAATGAGCTGGAAGTACCTAGTATTTTCTCTTATAAAAGTGCCTAATTGTATACTATACTGCCGGACTAACGATAAACGTTGTATGAGCCTTCAGCAGTTGTCAAATTTCCCTTGGCAAAATACGGATTTCCGAGAAAATGCGAAATTATTTTTCCTTCAAATTTTGAGAGAATTTTTATCTTACTCTGACTTCAAGTGTCTAGAAATTTCAAAGAAAAATATTCCCAACTTTCCTCAAGAAATCGAAATTTTTTGATTGAAAGTTTGGCTGAGTCAAATGTTTACACGGCTTTTTTCCTGAGTATGGCAGTATATAGTCCAGCTGTTAAACCGTGCGCCTTTCGTCCGGTGGACGGCCTCGGAGTCGTAAGCTTTAAAATTGGAAAACTTTCGTCGCGAAATAAGTAAACTTTTACGAACATCCTCGGGCTGAGAATGTGTTTGTCACCTTCATCTCACCAGGATCCAGCTTATTATACACTTGAATTAGGGTCGATTACTCGCTGACAAACACCCCCCCCCCCCCTCCAGCGTTAATTTTTATTCGTTCCTTCCCGTTTCAGAGTAACTCCGTGATTAAAATCGGATTACTTCATTTACATCACCGTCGCCAATTTGCTAGCTCTGCATCCTTGTTTTTGCTTCATCTCGCATACTACGTTAAAATACTTGGATTTTTTTTTTTGACAAACCACTGAAGGCTAAAGTGCAAGCGGAATAGTCTTCGTGATTTTCGGGCAAACTTGCGAATCACGACACCGGCGAATTTTCATTCGTTGCGCCACACAGTTTCAGCTTGTTTCTTAGCCGGATCAGGATACTTCAATATTCACGGCCGACTGTCCGATTTTTTGGCTAAATGCCCGAATCTATGATAAAACGTGTCAATTTTCTCAATTTTCTAAAGTTTTGAGAGGGAGAAAAGAAATCGTCATAATATTTGAAAATTTCCTGTTGACCGAAAATTTTCTTCCCGTTTACTGCAATCATAGGATCGGGAGATCGAGCATTTTCTGCGTCCCTCCTTGAAACTATTTCTTATCATCCCTTGGTCTCTCAAATTCAGACAATTTTCTCTCATATATTCTAGGGAGACCTGAAAACTCTGAGGACTTCAGTTCTTGATTTCCTCGGCCACCCTCTGTATTTACATGGGAATTCGTATTTCATCGGAAGGAGTCGGGTTGCGTTAGAACGTACGTATAACGGTTTTCGTTAACAGGGCAAACACTGCTGTGTCTCCAAAGAAAAATACCCCGGTGCAGATCATAGCTGGGTTCAAGAACCGACGGCGCTCGTGGTCTGAGCTCTGGGTGCGGTTTCAATCGCTGCAGGAAATACAGAGAAAATGAAACGTGTGCCACTTTCCGCGAATCCGCTGAGCTTGGCGTTTGATTCTATTTTCCCTCTTTTCCCCGCTTTGTATAGAGCTTCCTCTTTGTTGCATGTATACTTTTTGTCCCACCATTGTCGTGTACGCCCGACTCGGCGAGACTAGGCTGTAGACGTTGTATTCCTCGGCCGATTTCGGCTCTCTTCAAGTTTTAGTCCGGCTCGCTGCACGAAATTTTCCATTCGGATTTCGCCGGGCACTCTTTCAAGTTTTTATTCATTCTCATCCCTGGATGTATAGTGAAACACATCCGCAGCTCGAGAAATTGTATGTCCTCTACGGTTAGATATTGGTTTCAAAATCGGTGTGTTGCAATTTTTAGCTAGAGCGAAAAGGAAAAGTCGCGTCCGCTGGAGAATGGCCCCAAAAATTAATACATTATCAAGTTGCCTGCTTCGAAAATTCTACCACATATTTCGATACTTTTTTTTTAAAATAGACAAGTAGCCATCACCTGCGGGGCAGAGACTCGGAAAATGTTCTTAGTTTGAATGAAATTTCTACTAAAGTTCTCAGATTTGAAATGCGGGAGAGGCAATGTCCCTGCTCAATTTTATGGAACAGCTGGCTTCGTCGGTATGACCAAGTAAATATTGGAACGAAAAAAGTGTCTCAGTAGTGGTTTAATGAATGTTAAATAAATTTCCAATTAACTTGAATTTACTTGTTAAGCTTCAGCTTCGAGCGACAAAACTTTTCCCCTCTTTTCTTTCTGTGGCGCCTCGGAGTTTCTGAAAATTTAAAAAAGATTGGTTGAAATTTCACGCCTGAGCACCAAAGCGGAAATCGGTTTACAGAGAAGTTCAAGGGATCGTGTCGCGATCTTTACTCCGCGTTTTGAACTCGAATACAGATCAGCCCAGAATAGCGTTGAATCGCAACCATAACGACCAGAAATCTCCTTAGATAATTGAATCTAACGGCTCTTAATGACTTTCTGCTCGTTCGTTATCAAATATTTCGTCCCTAAATGCAGTCGGAGTTGAAACTCATCGCTATTACTAGCGCTCAGAGAACTGCATCTTGCAGGAAGGAAGGGTTAAGTAACGTGCATTTTGTGGAAACGAAATACCAGCATTCTAATCCGGCAGAGATTTTGTAACTTCTTGTATTGTGCGTTTATAGCCGGAAGATAACATCGGATGTTTCTATTCACACTCCAAACAAAATCGTCCTGTAAATATTATTTATTGATCCGCTTTTTGTTGATGTATTCGCACGAGCGAAAAAGTCACGCAATCCCATTGTCAGTTCAACTGTAGTGTTTCTCGGTGTTTTTTGCATCGTACACCCCAGGCATCAGAATTTTTAACCAAATTTATTAATTCTCGGCTAAAAATTCCTCGCTGCCGAGTCGGAACGCGCCAACGGAACAACAGCTCTCGGATCAAAGCAACCCCATTAAAACGGCGGAGCCCCGAAACAAACCGTCGAAAACCGTCGTAAATTTGCAGCCTCGTAACGCGAACATGTAAAGGCGGCGGGCGGAGGGATTTTTCTCTAATCCATCGCGGTATTTTCACGCTCGCACCGCGCGGGGGTAAACGGGAAAATAGTGGGGAAAAGCCGCCCCCCCCCGCCCTACCCCGCGGCCCGCGGAGCATTTTTGAATCAAATGCTCGGGCTCATTTTTACGCGTATTTATTCGACTATGTTTGCTCGGCTGGTCCCAATTACGTGACAAATGCAACCCCCCGTTCCGACCCCCCGGTCCGGCGCCCGTCAATTGACGTGCGACGCGGGATCCCGGCGTTGCCACGCTGACGATGATCGTCCGTGAGGCTCGAGTAGGGTAGGAACTCAGAAAAAATTTAGATATTTTAAGAAAAATCTCGCGGTGATGGCTTGATTCCACACGGAGAAAAAAACTTCGTGCGTGGGACCCGAAGTTGAGGTCATATGGATCTCTGAAGTTTTCGGATCACGTATCTAAAAACTTGAGGTCCAGCTGCCGAAGTTCGGGTCAGACATCTGAAGTACTTCGATACATACCGAAGGGTTCGGGTCACACATCTGAAGTACTCCGGTACATACCGAAGTGCCTCGATGTCTGATCCGAACTTCGGCAGCTCGACCTGCTCAAGTTTTCGGATGCGTGATCAGAAAACTTCAGAGATCCATATGACCTCAACTTCGGGTCCCATGCACGAAGTTGTTTTCTCCGTGCAGGAGCGGGGTATGCAACCTGTACCAAAAAATACCTAACGACACAAAAGCGTTAGTTGTAAATTCATGGTGGTGCCTGTAACATAGCGAACCTTTTACGCCAAGAAGTCTCGTGAAAATCCACGAAAATTCATTTGGTGCAGTTTTGCATCCCTGGTGATTGGTGAGGTGCTATGTGGTGCCGGGGGGGGGGGGGGGGGGGTTCCGAAAAGCGCACGAATCGAACGTGATTCCGTTTCGCTTGGCGATCCGCCGCCATTTTTTGTTTTGTTTGCATTAAACTGAGCATGTTTAACGCGATCCGCCCGCTGAAGCCAGCACACTCGACGATCCGGGGAAACGGGTGGAAGTGCAATTTTGATTTGATAATAACTCCACTCCTCAGTCCTCACTCACTGAATCGTTAAATGAAAAAAGTAAAAGTTCGATTGCGGAACAAGTTTTGAAAGTCTGCTCGCACGGGGAGAAAAACGAAGCAAAAACTCATTCGTACTACTAGAAATTTCATATGATTTGAGCGTTCCTCCATTGCTGTTGCAGCTCTAAATTGAGGGAAGTAGACGATTCGTTTAGATTCTTTCGGGAAACTTTTCGGAAATATACTGAAGGGTATGTTTCTGAAAAGTCAACCCTACGTAACTCAAGAGGGGGGGGGGGGGCGGCTCCGATCATGCAACTTTCCCACCCCTGCGTCTGCCTCAGCTCTCGGTGACGTCATCCACAAACCTCGAGGTAGGTTAGCCTAGTCGAGTTAGCTTCCCCTAGCGGCGCCTGTACAGGATATCGAGGATATCAGCACTATTCGTCGCCCTCGTGACATAAGGGCGTAACTACACTGGGCGATGAACCCTGTCGTCCATATAAATCAATGCATTCCCGGGCTCATCTCTAGGTGTAGTTACGCCCTTATGTCAGCCAAGCGACTTATTACTCCATCGAACGATTTTCAGGGAAGATGCTCGGCCCGGAATCAGGGCTCGGCCGTCAAGCCGCCTCCCCGGGTCGGTGCATAAAACGGAGATTTTGTCGAGGCGATGCAGCGGAGTCGGTCTCCTTTACGGTCGCCCGCGCGTCACCGGAGCTCAAAGGCGCTCTCTGTGCGCTCTCGTCGCACTTATCGGACCCTCGGAGCGTGTTATCACGCTCAAATCACTCTCATTACGGGCTCCGCGGGCTCGGGCTCGGATCAGGGCTCGGCAGATGTTTCCACCGACGGCGGCGGGCGACGGACGCGGACCGTGTAATTTCCCCAAGGCCGCCTCGCATGCGGGATAAGTTACACTTGTTCGCTCGTGAGGAGGCGTGCAAACAAGTGACGTCCGCCTTTTCCAAGACTCACAACCCCGGCTGGGAGCGGAAACTTTCGGAGGCGCGGGTCGGACTCCGGGCGGTCGCGGCCCGGGGAACCGCCGAAAGTCGCGGAAAAACGGGGCTGTACTATCATTCCCGTAAATTTTCCGCCCGAGAGTTTTTACCACATTCACTGAAAAAAAAAACACATTGGATCTAGAGTCCAGACTCTAGAAAACATTGACAAGAAAAAGGACTCTTGATTTAATCAGATTTAAGCCTAAGTCAAAAGGAAATCCGCTCATATTCAGAGGCTTGGTTCTTGATTTAAGCTTAAATCTGATTGAATCAAGAGTATTTTTTCTTGTCGATGTTTTTAAGAGTCTGGACTCTAGATCCAATGTGTTTTTTTTTCCAGTGTACATTTATTTTTCTCCTAAGAATCGAAAAAGTCCGAGAAATTCTGGTGTTTCTCGTGAACAAAATGTCGTTTGCGGGGTGGCTACAGTTAAGGAAAACCGGAAAATGTCAGGTAATTTTCAGAAGTTAGGGAAAATCTGGAAATATCGGGTGAAATGATGAAAGTGTCAAGGGAAAAATTGTTAATTCACCGTTATTTGCTTTTTATAACGGGTTTGAAGTTCTGAACAACATTTTTTACCTGAAAATTATGTCAAATTTTGTCTTTTTAAGTATCTGGCATATCTTTGATTGTTAGGGAATTTTACTCAGATGTTCCGGGAAAATATCGGGGAATTTAATCTTCTAATTCCTGTGGCAATCCTGAATATAACGTATGGCAACGCAACGCAGGGGTCGATAAAGTTCCCGCGCTCCACGATTTCGCGCGAGCCAAAAAAGTTCTTCCACAAAAACTAAGTGCGTAGGATTTTTCGGTCGAAATCGGAACCCCCCATCAAATTTTTGGAGACAGTTATTATGGGATAATATCAGTGTGAAGTCGGCGCACTTTTTAGTTATCCTAGAGTGGGTCATTCTTACTCCGATTTTTCATTTTGTTATTTTTAAATGACTAGCCGCACCGGTACCCCCCGCCGCATTGTTCTGCCAACAGACTGCACACACGTTGTATTTTATTAATGATGAAAGTTCCCAAGTCATTTCCTCGCACAAATCAAAATCCGAGAGCTCTCGTCGTGTGAAAGCTGAAAACTTCAGTCTACCCTTCGCCGCCCATCAAAACTTCAGACACGGATGATGATGTGAAAGTTGAAGTAATTTTCCGCTCATGCATGTGAGATGAAGGCGAGGCCTACACACGATCCTGCAGCGCGCGATTAAATTGAAGGAGAGCTCTTATTGCCTAGAATGAAGGAGGGTGTAAATGCCTCTTCAATTAAGCCTTCCGAACGGAACAAGGCTGTGCGGATCTCAACTCATACATTTTGTCTAGGTCTTTTTTGCGGTCCCACTCCAACTGTCAACGATTTATTATTCCATGAATTTTATGAAATGCTGGAGCTTTTTCGCCTCTCCGACTTTTAGTGTGTGTTTCATTCATCTTTCAGTTGAGTAATTTTCTTTCTCTTTTTCTGTTTCAGGTAAGAAAATCAAAAATCTTGGTCCGCTCCATCTTGTGAACGTAATATCGGGTTGTGAGTATCAGAATTCATTATTTTTGAGACGTAAACGAGAAGCTAACGAAAATCCACCGTCTACAGCACTCCCGGGGGTAAGAGGGGGAGGGGGTTAAAAGTTTTGTCGCTCTCACGTTTGTTCGGTATATTCAGGTGATGTTTTCACCCGGAAATTTTCGCGAGGATTTATTGGGCGACGCGCGAAGTTCTTTAAAAACGCACCCGAATGGCATCTCGCTTATTCTGGTTCTGAAGTTTTATTTTTATATTAAAATTCCCACATTTTATCGCTAGCTTTCAGCCGCTGCGTCAACTTCTTAACCACCACTCCCTCTTACCCCCTAGCCGTCCCATACCTCCCGTTCGGTTCAACTCTGTTGAATATCGTTTTACTTTTGCATCGGTAAATAGGAGAATTTTTTGAGGATTCTGTCGGAATTTAGCGCGGGAAGAGAATGGTTCTTTGAAAGGGTAACACGAAATGGAGCCCCCCCTCCCCCGTATTATTCCCTCTCGCTGAGTTTGCCCCCCGAGTGCTCCAATTTCGAACAGAAGAAGATGCAAAGCGTGAAGACTCTGCGGCAGTAATAATGCTGCTGTATGCTTGCTTATGCTTAAGCTAGTTCATGTGAGACAAAGCTGCCTTGCACTTCCGGTTGCTGAAATGCAATTAACTCGAGCTCATCTGTGCAGAACGCGCCGTTCGCGTTGGTCGCTCTCTTTATGATCTTACGTTTTGGCGGAGCGTTAACTGTTCTGCCATACGTTCTCCACTCTGAAATATCGAACGGAAGACCCCTGACGCCAGCCAATGTTCGACCCGAAAGTTAGGAGTTCTTTGCTCTGTATCTATTCAGCTATTTTTACTCCTACACGGAGATAAGGTAAAAGAACGTCATGCTCGGTTCAAAAACGAAATATATCGGGCGGCACCATCTCTCCGTGCCTACGTCATTTTTCCAGCAGACAATTCTCATGTTGATTTTATTTTACCTGTTTCTTTTTTACCCGAACGTCACAGTCAAATAAAATGTAAAATCAAAGCAAGTTTAAAAAAACGGCATACATGAGAATTATGCCTGTTGCTTTCTTACTTTTCTTCTAGATGGAGGGGGGCGGGGGGCTTTAGTAAGCCGTGAGTAGTGGCAGTTAAGAAAAACTTTGAGAAGACCAGGGAAAAAACTTCGGAAGTTGGAAGGGGCTCGAAAACTGTTTTCATGTTTGGAAAAAGCTGTACTGCGAGTGAGGCTCACATTTCTAAAAATATAGTAGTGAGGATTATTTTTGGTTTTGTTTTTAAATCAGGCAAATTCCAGAAGTGTCCGTAGATTAGTCAGTATAAATGATTATGAAAGTCAGGAGATGTTTGAGTTCAGTCCTTCGCTACTCCTAAGTTCTCGGGTATTATGAGCGCTCCCGAGTTCCGAGCAAAAGTTAAAACACACTCATTGTCAGTTTATGGTTAGGGGGACCGCCTTGCCATGGTAAGGAAGAACGCCGTATGAACATTCGAAAGTTGCCAAATTCCCTTTGATGAAATGTTCATAAATGAGGAAAGTTACGAAGATTTTTCCTTGAAATTTTCAGGAACTTTAGATCAAAATACGAAGAATATTCCCTGAAAAATTGGAAGAAAAATATTCATAAGTTTACCAGGAAATTCGTATTTCATCAAAGAAAATTTGGCAACGCCTAATGGCTCGTACGGCGTTTTCCCTTAGCACGGCGGTGTAGCTCGCCACGCGAAACCGGGTTAGGGCTCCCAAACGACCATCCCGCTTGAGGTTTCCATTAGTAACCGTGCCGCGCCGTTTGTAAAACCCCATGCATACGAGAGGGTTACAAAACTGGGAAGAATAAACGGAACGACTGCCGGCGAGGGGGTATCTCCGGTTTCACACTCGGTTTCGCTGCCTCATTTGCATGGAACGGCGTGTAAACACTCGTGTAAACTTAGAATGTAATGCGAGAAAAGGCCCGAGACGCGGGTCGCCGGGGGGCGCATCGCCCCCCCCCCCCCGGCCCCCCCTCGGAAACTCGCGAGAAAAACAAAAGGCCCGCGGGGGCCGCGCCGCTTCAAATTTTGTCACCGCTCTGCGCCCCGTCATCGCATCTCGTTTCGTCCCGCCGGTTCGTGACAGCCTCGGTTTTTCTGAAAACTTCGGGATCGGACTCGAGGCCGGAGAATGGTATTCTAGATTTATTGCATCTTCTCGTTCCCTCTTGTTTCCGGAGATATGGAGAGGCAAATTTTCTGATCGATATCAACATAGGTCATCGCTCAATTCAGTGTGGCTTTAGTGAAAGAAAATTTGGAAAACCGCCAAAAAAAGACAGGGTTAAAGGCAAACTGACCGAAAAGAGAGGAATAAAGTTGTTTTTACGTATTTTTTACGTGTTGAGGTCGAAGAGGATTCCAAATTTTTCGTAGGAGGGGTCTAAAAATTAGTCACGGAAAATTTGGAAAATTGAGGCAAAAACAAGAAAAACCGGTTTATTCGTTTTGTTGAACATACGCTGGGGGGAAAAAACACATAGGATCTAGAATCCAGACTATTAAAAATATCGACAAGAAAAAATACTCTTGATTCAGTCAGATTTAAGCTTAAATCAAGAACCAAGCCTCTTAATTGAGCGGATTTCCTTTGATTTAAGCTTAAATCTGATTGAATAAGATTCTTTTTTCTTGTCAATGTTCTTCACTAGAGTCGGACTCTAGAATTAGAGTGTAACTTTTGTTCAGTGCACCTTTGAATCAGAAAATTTACTAGTCAATGTTCAGAGCGCAATTAAAGATCAATATGATTGATTATATCAGAGAAACAATTAAAGCACGACGATGGTCTTCGACTATCACCAATAGAGATTGGCGCTTCCGTGATTCGGAAAATAATCTGTTCAATTCTGATTTGCGTCTTCGAGATGTCAGAGGCTCCACCTTCGCACCTGCTCCGAAGAACAAACGGATCCGAGGATCCGGGGCTAAGTCGATCCGGCGGCGGCCTAATCTCCGGCCTAATCCGTTTTTACGACTCGGGATCGGAACCGTCATGAATTATCGCCGCTGGCACATGATTTAGACCGGCGCGGTCGCTCGCGATGCCCGAATTTCGGACCGGAGGAATCCGAGCCGATTAACGACTAGCTGGGGGGGGGGGGGGGGGGGGGCGTTCTTAAAATACAGCCGTCAAAGTTGAGGCTGCGAAAGCGGATCGGACGAGAGTCGTCAGGGGTGCCGCGCGGGCCGCGCACGGATCTCAGAATTCTCGGCGACGTCTAAGGAATAACATTGTAAGAATATTCAGATGTTGCCTAATTTCTGTCGTAAAACTCGAATATTTTTAATAGTCTAAGTGTAATTTCCTTGATTTAAGTTCAGGGAGCCAGCTACTAGTTGCTCGAACATTTAAATTCAAGTCCAACACCTTTGTTGGACCATTTCCCGAACGTGGATTATCAAAATTTCGTCCGAAAAAAATTTAGCAAGTGAAAAACATTGTCAAACTGTTGATTATATGTAACAGGGCATTCCACAAGAAGAAAAACACCCTAGTGAAGGATCTGAAGGATCTCATGAGGTTACTGTTGCTGCTGATCTGCTGGTTGTGAGCTAGAAAGGTTTAAAAACCGGCTAAATCGGGAAATTTCAAATTTACGAGATATGTATCACCTCTTAATTTCAATTCGTATGAAAACCTTCCTAACGTGGATGGTAAAAATTGGATGGAAAGAAATGTAGCAACCGGAGAATGTTGGTTGTCCCATCGCCAGGCCGAGGGTCGGCTGTCCGGGATGACGTGCGTGAAAGATCGCTGGCGCGGCGACCGCGGTTCCGACGTCGTCGTCGTCGTCGGTCGGACCCGATCGGACGTTGGACGCGCGCGACGCCCAAAGATGCGTCGCATACCTCGACGACCGGAGGTGCAGCGGTGCGGTGGAGGTGGCGTCGTTTTGGCAGGTGAGACCGGTGCACGGGAGGACTGCTGCCCGCGCGACGCCGCGAGCCGATTTATTTTCGACGGCGGCGCGCGCGTCGCGGTGCGGTGTGGCATCCGACCCTTGTTCGGTCCCGCGTCCGTCGCCGAAAATAGGACAGGTGAGAGAGAGCCTTGCGAGAAGGGAAACCTCCGGATCGGATACGTGTGAAAGAAATGCCGGGCCAGGCTGGAGACCGAACTGAAGGTTTCCTCCATATGATCAGAATCTCCGTATCTAGTCACTTGGAGAGAAGATGATTCTTGGTGATCGCAAAATATGAAAAATTACTAGGATTTGAGAATCGGTCTTGAACATGCGGCATAATCTCGTCTACCGTTCCGGGACTATTTTGTTTTTACTTTCTCGCTCCCCTAGGGTAGAGAGAAAGTATTGTCATCCTCCAAGAAAAAAAAAAGAAAAAAAGTTGAAATTTCATCATTTCTAGTTAATTTTGGTGATCCGTTGAAGTTCGGTTCTGGAAAAATATCCGAAACATGATACAGAATCTCTAAGTTTGCTCTTCCATTCTTTTTTTTTTTACCAAGTAAGAAAGGACCCGTCTATTTTCATTGGGAATGTTGTTCCTAGAATCAAGGAAATATCAGGAAATGGAATAACTTCATGAAGTTTTTCCGTGAAGTCCACGGAAATGCTAGATGTTTCCTCTTACTCTGTATCCTCGGTTTTACAAGTTTTCTCTGACCGTCCGGGCGAAGATCACGGAATGATTCACTGGAAATATTGAAAAACGTGAAAATTACGCCCTTTTTTTCTTACCAAAGTCTGTAAATAATTGATCGACTAAGTCGGGGAGTCTAGTTAGTTGACATTTTGGCCACGGAAACTTGGTGTAAGTCATGAAATTTGTCATTCTGAACTCCGAATACTTCCTAGAAGAATGGTCCGGAGGCTGTTCGTTGACCTCTCAATCTGTAAAATTACTCATCGGGCTCCACGACGATTTTCACCAAATAATGTCTCGTATAACTGACTGATCAGCATGTTCAGCTGTCTTTTTCGCTCCGGAAAAGACTTCGCCAATAATTTTGACATCGTCATTTTGGAGAGGTTTCATTCATTATTAAATCTTCGAGAGGTCGGCAGCTCCGTGCAACGAATTTAAATTCCACTCCTCCCTCCATCAACGCAAAAAATTTTCAGATTAAAGTCTCGAGGTGCAGTACTTGCCATCCGTCATTTCCCGGTGCACTCGCCTCCCCCCGCTCCGTCCCCGACCCGAGCGCCATCCGGTGGAAGCGCAATTATTTGCCAAAGCCCCATCCTCGACTCCGACGAAAATTTTGGCCCCGCCCGGGGATTGTGATTAAGTGCGAAGTTCATTTTTGCAAGTGTCATTAAAGTCATTTCGCCCGACGATCGAGAGGAGGAAACGTCGGCAGCGCCTCCGAGTCGACGCACAGTGGATCGAGTCAATTGAAGAGGTCGGACAAGATTTGGAAACTTTCAAAGCTCATAACTCCGTTCATACAGCAATTTGAGATAATAAAAGTGGTTCCTCGGGTTTTCTCGTAAAATTTGCTCCAGAAACACCCCTTAAAGATTTTAATATGACGAATTGGACCGCGTTAAACAGAAAGGAACCAAGCCACATCAGCTATTGCGAAATTTAATCGGGAAATTTAACTTTTTACATGAAAACGGTTGGGCGGATTTTCGTGCAAATTGCAGTGAAAATTCTCTATATTTTGAAGTAAATTCCTAAAAAATTTCAAAGGAATCCGCACAAATGTTCTCTCGTAAAAAATTTAATTGCCCAGTTAAATTTGGCAATAGCTGATGTGGCTTGGTTCCTTTCTGTTAAACTCGGTCCAATTAAACATCAAATTTGTAAGTTTTAGTACAAAAATTCTTGTCCGATCTCTCTAATCGACTCGATCCACTGTGCGGCGAGGGGAGGGGGCGGAGGTACAAGATGCCTCGCTTCAATTCTCGAAATATTAAAGCGACAAGTAGTCTCCGGCGTGCTCGACTTGCGCTTAATGTTCCATCAAACGATGACTTATCGCAACCCTCGTTAACGGTTCTACCCCCCCCCCCCTCCGGTCTCCTCTCCGCGCTAATTTCCAATCGTTCGTGGGGAGGAAGGGGGCTCCGGGTCAATTTTCCGCGGGTCATTAAAAAAAGGCGACACACTTTAGCGGTAAAATTTGAGAAAAACGCTATCTCGTAGTTGGATCGGAGGCGTCGGTATTCGTCCGTAACATCACAGAAATGGCAATATTTCAGCAAATCGTGTGATATTTCTTTGGGTAACATCATGTACACTTTATTTGAGTAATATCATGCAGGGCGGGATTTAGGGGGTGGCCACTTGGGCCGCGGCCCACGACGGCAAATTTTGCAATTTTTTAAATGTAGGTACGAAAAAAATTGGATTCAGAAAAAAATTACAAACGAGAAATTAAAGGCGACAAAATTGCTTATTTCCAGAGAGTAAAGGAAGTTCTAATTTTGTCGTCTTTTGGTGATGAAAGAGACAGTACCTTTAATTAGTCGAGTTAAGAGAGAAACCAAACACGCAATTTGTCCTGGAACGGCGCGGCGCAGAGAGCAATGATGACGAGGACTTCAGATGAAAAAGAGTAGGCCTCGGCGTAGCGGTCGGCATGTATATAACACTTATTAGCGCCTACAAGACTCCATGAATACTTCACGCATTGCGTCAAACTTACTTAGTACGTCAGCAGTGGTAGACGTGAAACGCTCAGCGCCTACAAGACTGCATGAATACTTCATGCATTGCGTCAAACACGACGCGGTCAGCAGCGGTCGACGTGAAACGCACAGCGCCTACAAGACTGCATGAATACTTCACGCATTGCGCATATCATGTTATTCGAGCAATATTCTAAGTCCAAGCAAGGTCCTTTAAGATGAGGAGCCTTTTTTTTTTGTAACGTTTGCAACGGCCTGTTTTGGCAATATGGCAAGGTCTGAAGGCTCATACGGGGGTTTTCTTTACCACGGCAGAGTAAGAGATTGCATAGTCTTTCACAGTTTCGTGATCGCTCTTTCACAGTTTCGTGATCGCTCTAAAGCACTTAGCGTCCACGAGCCGATTGATTCCTCGGAGACTCAGCGTCGAGTGATTTCGGCGCCATCTTAAACTCAAGAAAACGTCAACGAAACAAGGGGAAGAATGAGAAAGTAGGAACTGTTGATTAACTTGACGGAAGAGATTTGTCGAAGGCGTTTTAGTTCCCGAATCGAAGTTAGCATTCCAAGAGGAGCACGACATCTCTGAGCGATGCACGCGTCTCATCTCTCAGCGAAATTCTGGTCAAAATGTATCGTCACAAGCGAGCCAAAAAAAGCTCAGCACGTATGTAACTGTTCGTTCAGTAGAAATCGCATTCTCCAGGGTGTTTACCGCCAGTAATAACTGGGAAAACCGGAAAATATCAGGAAATTCAATGTCACGCGGAAGAATTAGGAAAATCGGTTATGGGTCAGGAAATTCTGAGTGCTTCAAGGATTTTTCAAACATTTGACTCAATCTATGATTTTACAAATAAATATAAATGGTTTTTTGTTTATATGAAATCAGACGAGTGTCGTTTTATTCGCACTAAAAATCAGGAAATTTTATCTAAAATATCCGGAAAAATCAGGAAAGTATCTTGAAAATTCGAAATGAAATTTTCGTAGACACCCTGTTTTTACACTCATTCATGTCTAAAGCTTCATCTTAAGTGTGTTGCCCTCTTTGAAATGGATGGTCTAATTTACTAATCGAATAATAAGGACGGAACTGCACACTGGAAATTCGCTTAAAAATCGGAGTTCCGGATAAATTAATTGGAAGCTCCCAGTTCGACGATAGCAGGGTATGGGTGCTTGATGGAGGGTTCATTCTGGAAACTTTTAATTGAAACCCATAAGTACTCCGCTGGAACTTCAAACGAAAATGAACAACACAGGTCCGCGGCAGCGCTCGCGGTCTTTTTGCGATTCCTCCGCGTCTCTTCTCGTCCTCCTCTTTCGGCGCATCCCGAAATCGAACGGGAAACGGAATTTCAGAATTTTATAATCGCAATTCGCTCTCAAGCAATGTGCTCTATAAGAAATCACGCTGACTTGCAGTCTGGTTCTATGGCTCATCGGAATTAGGCCGTCCGATCGAAAGCTCACCAATTTTTTGCATTATTCAACCTGAAATGTGTAAGAAACGTTCGTAGATGACCGTGCCAAATACATTTTTGAAAATTACCATGGGAAAGCTCAATGACCTAACCTCAAAATTACCTTCATGCCCGTACTCTGCCTATCCAGGTGCTCCAGTTTCCCCCGTATGATTCGACTGCCGTGCGAGAACTTGGAAGCTCGACAGCGGTGGCCGTTGGCGATCCCGTTACGCGATAAAGCGCCGGGGCCGAGGATGGGTGGTTATGGGGGGGGGGGGGGGGGTAAGGGGAACAGGTTCTGCTCCAGAGTGCTCCCGTCGTGCTCCTGTTTGTTTTTAAGCTTGAGTCAGGATGAGCAGCGATCCCGGTCGGACGAACGGACGCCTTGCCCAACCTCCGAGTCGCTTCGTTCATCTTCGGCGACTCCATTCGCTTGCAGACTCGGATCCAAGAGACTTATTTTTGCAGTGAACTGACACAAATGGAAATATTCTTGAAAATTTTGCGGAAAATCAGCACACTTAATTCGAAAAAACCGTGAAAAGTAAAGGGGGAGCTTCGATATTCATACGCGAAGGAAACTTTACACCCTGCTCAATTTTTCCTGTGATAACACTGGTAAAAAAAAACCTCTTGGACCAATGCCGCATTGCATTGACTTAAGATTGCAGTTTCTTGTCGCCGGATTTAAGAGTCTTGAACTCTTGTTTCAAGCGGATTTTGCATTGAAACAAGAGTCTAGACTCTTAAATCCGGCGACAAGAAACTGCACTCTTGAACCAAGAGGTTTTTCTTACCAGTGAACCCCTCGATTATCGCCGAAGCGAGCGACTCGCGAAAACGGCCTTTTCCAGGTAGCGAAACTTGGCAAAGCGAGATGGCGAGTACCGAATCGGAGATCGTAAGTTATCCGAGATTTGGCCGATGGTCCCCAGGGGAGTTATTTGTAATCTGTAGTTCCGCACTCGAGCATCCACTCGCATCCTGTCCCTAAGCGAGCCGGTTCTGACCGGGGCTCGGTTCTCCTCTTTTTCCTCCCCCCCCCCCCCCCCCCCGGCCACATCCTCCCTCGTCCGACCCGGCAGTCATCCTACTTTAACTTTATAGCTTCTCCAACTTTTTTTCCGTGAGATATCGGACCCTCCTCGTTCGGACCCGGGATCGGGAAAATGACGCGATCTCGCCTTTTTAATGAGATCCGTCCGGCACAAACTCTCTCGCCATTTCAATCGTCGTCTGTACTTTTCAGCCTGATGAGTTGTAGCATAGTAATTGTCCGACAGATGTGCACATCAAGACTGGCTCTTTACCGTACGATGGGGCACAGTATTTTGTACTTATCATCGTGTGCAATGAACTTTAGTTTAGCATCGTGCCCGGCCGTTCAACTGTGTTCGGTGTCCCCCACCCCCTCAATATTGTTACATACTTCCTCAAATCAGTGTGGAGCCACAGTGCCCAATGGAATGGATTTTTTTTTTCATTTGGGCATTTTGAAGAAAGTCGAGAGAGGTGAGGTAGGGGAAGAGCATCTACGAAGCTTCGCTATCCCATTTCCTGTCCGTCCGAAGAGGTTTTGATGTAATTTACCGAAACCGGTTCAGCGATTTCGGCCGCACCGTACCATCTCGATCCTCGGGAGAGAGGAAGGACGGAGAACCGGTATTGCGATCCTCGGTTTGCGGGTCAAATTCAGCGGGTTGAAAAATTCCTGGCGTTGAGACCTCGTCCCCGACAGAATAATCGGAGGTATCCGTTAATCAATCGATCGTTTATCTTCGATCTCTCCGTGTTTTCCTTGGCTCAGAATATCATCTTCGAAACCCAACTGAAATTGTGGGATTGCAATTCTTGACTGAAGTGCCGATCTACAGAATTTACACCTCTTCCCTCCTCCTATATCGAATACTCGGCATGTAGCGATTGAAGGAGCCCAGGGAACATCATAATGCTGCCGCGCTAAGGAAGAATGCCGTATAAACATTCGAGAGTTGCTAACTTTTCTTCGATAAAATGTTTTATGAATATATTCTCATGAAATCTTCGGATGGCGTGGATCTAATCACGAAGGAAATTCACCGAAAAATTGAACGTAAAATATTCACAAGTTTTCCTCGAAATTCATATCCAATCAAAGGAAATTTGGCAGCTTAAAAAGGTTCATACGACGTATTTCCTTAGCACGCACTGGGAAAAAAAAAAAAAAAAAAAAAAAAAAAAAAAAAAAAAAAAAAACACTTTGGATCTAGAGTCCAGACTCTTAAAAACATCCACAAGAAAAAAAAACTCTTGATTCAATCAGAATCTAGCTTAAATCAAGAACCAAGCCCCTTAATTTAAGCGGATTTCGTTTTGATTCAAGCAAAAATCCGATTGAATCAAGAGTATTTTTTCTTGTCAATGTTTTCAAGAGTCTGGACTCTAGCTCCAATGTGTTTTTTTTTCCTGTGCGACAGAATGCCCCTTTTAAATTTCCTCCGCTGAAAGCCAGTCAACGGCGAGCACTGCACACGGGCGAGTCATTGAGGGACCTAAAATAACACATGCACCTTTCAACTTCACGCCTCGTGATAGCATCACTTTCACGCTTAACCTTCCCCAACGGCCCGAGTGACTTCTGCCCGGCTTCGGCTTTGCATGGACTGTAATCTCGGCAAAGGGCCAAACAATGCTCTCGTTGCACACTGGCAGCTCAATGACTCTCTAGATTTGAGATTTCCGGCCGCGACCGACGGAGTTAACCGTCTGCCGCCCCGTCCGTCCGTCCGTCCGGGCCCCTTAACAGATCCGAATTGATTGCATAACGCCCTCGCGCCCAGCACCCGCATTCTGCCCTCCTAAGGAAAAACGACCTACGAACCTTCAGCCGTTGCCAAAATTCCTTCAATGAAACCCGGATTTACGGGGAAATTAGTGAATGTATTTTTTTCCAATTTTTCAGACAATTTTGTTCGCAATTTAATCTAAAATATTTGAAAATTTCAAGGGAAAATACGCATAACTTTCCTCGAAATACACGGTTTAATCGAGAAAATTTGGCAACTCTAGAATTTTCATACGACGTTCTTCCTTTGCGCGATAGCATTGAGGAGCTTCTCGGCTCTGCGTCGCCTCTTCTCGGGTTCAATGAAGATCGCATCGTCCAGTCTCGGAAAATAAATAGGATTCTCACCTCACTTTTTCCATAGTTTGTCTGTCTCTGACGTAAGGGCCTATCTCAATTTCCTCGTGCCCTGCGGAAAGTATGGAGTTACGTGGACCACAAGGCTCGAGTGGAAATTTAGGTATACCCTTGACCCTAACGTCAGTTGAACGCCGAGCTGTGAACGTGTATGGGTAAAGAGACCCGCACGCAGAAAAAGGTGATATTAAGATAGTGGTTCCCACTATGCTCACAAGTTAGGGTAAGCTCTTAACATTTTGGTGTATAAAATCCAGAGACGTGTTCTGGACAACACTACAGTGTCTTGCAGGTTATTGCAGTTTGAATTACTGAAATTTTCTACAGTTCGAGTAAAGAAATGTCAGGAAAAATGACGAGACATTGTTTCTGGAACAATGTCAAGTCACTTTATTGCCCTCTGGAATGTGTTTGACAGTTCGAACAACAGATTTTGCGTGGAAACTGAGTTCAAATTACGACTTTTAAATCATCTGGCATGTTCACAAATGCCAGGTAACTGTACCAAAATGTCTTGAAATTCAGGGAAATGTCAGATTTCATTATCTAAATTCTGTGGCCACCCTGAAATTAGCAAACTGTTCAATTCTGCAGAAATTGGTCTCCGCGATTTTCATCCCTTGGTGCACAGACCCATAGAGAAAAAAAGGAGGTGTTTGCATCTTGAGGTTTGTTTACCAGTGGACGTAGTTCGTACACTTGGCCAGCGAAATCCGGAATTCGAAGTATGAAAAACGGACCACGATATCCGCTATTTTTTTTTTTTGCTCAAATCAACTCATGATATAATTTCAAGCACTTTTCGTAGAATGAATTTTTTCCATAAATTACACCATTTCCAAGAAAATCGATGACAAACTCGTTGTACCGACCTACGTCATCCAAGATGCCCGAAATGCAAACACCTCCTTTTTTCTCTCTATGCTACAGACCATTTTTCCGTAGACTACCACATAAGTTTGAGGATTAAAAGAGCGCAGAGCTAAGAATCGCAGCACTCAGGCTGCTCGGAGCTGGGATTGACGCAGTGCTCTCGAGTCTGGTCCTCGTCTCGACTCGGGCTTATTGACTCTGCCGGTCGCCATGTCGCGGGTATTTGTCGCAAAACCCCGCTCCGAATCGGCGGAAGCGTCGGCTCCGGGCAAGGATACTCGCGCGGCCCCTTCTCGACCCCAACCGCCTTAACCGGAATCGGCCAAGTTTACAAATACGGTCAAGTTACATGAAAGCTCCACGCGTGGCCTAAGCTGCCGTGAGATCGCCTTGTTGCCCGTTCCTCCGCCACGTCTTTTGACGTTGCAGTTTGTAAAGATATCTTAAACGTTGTTAGGAGTGCAGGGTTACCACAGTCAGGGAATGCCGGGAAATGTCGGGGAATTTTCAAGAGTCAGGGTAAAAGACGAAAATGTCGAAAATGTCTCGGAAAAATTGTCACGTCATCTTTGTTTGCTTTCTAGACTAGGTTTTCTGTTGGCGTTGCAGTTAGTAGGGTTCTCTTAAACGTTGTAAGGAGTGCAGGGTTGCCACGGAATACCGGGAAATATTTAAAAGTCAGGGAAAACAGGGTTGCCACAGTTAGGGAAAACCGGTAAAAAAGAGAGAACTTGCGTAATTTGTACATTTTTTATTCTGCGTTTCTCTTCTAATACTTATATACTTTTACTAATTGATTCCGTTTATTCTGTTACAGGTAAGAATCAGTTGCCCTTCTTGTCGTGCTCCCTTGATCAATCATAAATTATTGTACGTAAGTTTTTATTTTTTCATCGTTGAGTCTTCAATGTCCCTGCGTTCAAATCTGAACTTTTCGTATCCTCGTATTTGTTACCCTCACTCTGATTCTTTCGGGGGAAGACTCTCGATTTTTTGTCCGATTTTAGCCCTTCGTTCAGGATAAAATCTGGATTGCTCTCTAGTGTTCAGAGCAGACCTGCTTTCCAATTCTGATTAATATCTCATTTGTAAGTCGATGCAGGTCCAAAGCTCGAAAAGCAAAAGTTACGATTCCCAGATGGATTTACTGCACTTCTCAAAAATGTTGTGTTTCGTGAGGAGCCCCAGCATTTACCGGTGTTTCGGGTCTTTGACTTCGTGTTTCGGACGCATGAAGTATGTGTCCTCTCATCATTTTCAATAAAATCGTCTTCTTCATCACATCAGAAGCTGTTTCGTTTCACTGCCCTCCGTGATGCTGTGAAGAAAGCGATGAGGAATCGAAGTGATCGGTCTTCGGTCGTCTCGTCTGACAGCAATGTGCGCAACAGGAGCTCAAGCCGGTCGCCGATACACGAAAGATGCTGCTGCCCCATCCGTCCTTAAACCGCGCAACCCGCACTAAAATCCCCTCCTAGATCCGCGGTTTTCGCGCAGCGGGGCCAAGAGGTTCTGCTACCGTATTCCCTCCATCCTCATGCCCACCTGGTCCGAACCATTCTTACGTCGCTGCACCAGTACCTGCTTTACCTTTTACGGCTTGCCCCTCCTCTCCTGTCTTTCGCGGCCCCAGTGACACTGCTTTCACCGCAATGCCGTTCTCAGGAAAAACGCTGCATGGACATTCGACGTTGCTAAGTCTCCTCTGATATAACGCGTATTTTCTTCCGAACTTTGGAAGTTTGCCCTTTGACATTTCTTGCAAATTTTGTCTGGGCTTTTTACTGCTTTATCGGAAAATATAAAAATTAATCATTTGTAAGTTTCTTCTGAAATGAATATTTTATCGGGGAGGGAGAGTCTGGCAATACCCGGCTGCTCTTACGGTGTTTTTCCTTAGCACGGAAGCGCAACGATCCGCGATTATTTTCCGAGAACGGCTATCGCCATACTCCGGTCTGCTCGGTCGTTCAACTTCTCCGTCGACGAAAGTTCAGAGCGTGATCTCTCGAATTGCCGTGGATCGGCATCCATGAGTGTTAAAGGAAAGAGGGGGAGTGTAGCTTTAAATTATCTTTTAAGAATCATGGGCCTCAGATCATATAGAAATGTCCTCAGGTCTTGGAAATTCAGTCTACATCGATCTTCTGTTCTGAAAGTCCACGTTACGGTAGTTTTCTTGCCGTTTCATTCATTATCAGCTTGAGTGTTACGGGGCCGCCAGTAAATGAATCGCTTTCTGTTAGACGGGCGTAAGTCCAAAACCTCGTGAGTACTTCAGCGTCCTCCGTGATCAGTGAAAGCCAGGGCTCTCGGTTTCCGGGACCTACGTCCGTCCAACGTTTTTGTGCTTTTTCGTCCGTCTAACGGAAACCGATTCAAATAACGCCTGATTATTGTCTCGATATTTTGAGCCACCCCTATTTTCCTCCCCTAAATGTCCGATGTCAGGCACCTCTACAGCTTCCGCTCCCCACATTCGAAGTGTCTGACGTCATTCATATACAGCCCTTGACGTTGGGGCCATGCTCGTGTGTTCCCAGAGGGCGGAGGGTTCGGAACACTGCCGTGCTAAGGAAAAACGCCGTTTGAACCTTCAGGCGTTGCCAAATTTCCTTCCATAAAACAAGAATTTCCTGGTAAACTTATGAATATTTTCCTTCCAATTTTTTAGATAATTTTGTTCACAATTTCACCTAAAGATTATGAAAATTTAAGAGAAAAATATTCTTAACTTTTCTCAAAAAAAAAACATTGCATCGAAGTAAATTTGGCTATTCTCAAATCTTCATACAGCGTTCCTCCTCAGCACGGCAGGACAGCTCTCGCCCAATTCGTGTGGTCTAAATTCACGCGTCACGGTGATTTTGAATAAATCGACGAAGGAGCGAGCGGATGAGCGAATGAATGAATGAATGAATAAATAAATAAAAGCGGAGTGTAATGGTGGCGGTCGGTTGTTTCGAGAACGGCCGGGGTCGTTGAGCCAGTCGACCAGGATCGAGGAATCCGAGGCTATCGAAGAGCGCGGAGTATGCTAATCCGCGCTTCCAAGCTGCGCCCGGCCGATCCGATCGGGGACCCGGGGGTCGCGGGCACCGCGCGGCGACGACGTTGCAAGGAGCCAGAAACACGAGCAATTCGGTCAAGTGTCACTGTTGCACCTTTCGCCTCTCGTCGACTCCTTCAACCTTCATTTCCCCTTGTCCAGGCGTCGTTACTCTCTTTCCAGCGTCGTTGCCGCGACGCACCTTCGTCGTCGGATCATTATCGCGTTTTACACTGGAAAAAAAAAGAATCTTAAATTTGCCGCCAAGAAGTATTTTTTCTTAGATCAAGAATTTTTCTGGTTAATATAAGCTACTTTTTTGCTTAACCCAAGCATTAATTTTCTTGTATCAAGAAAAAGTCAGCTTAAAGCAAGAAAAAAAAAATTCTTGGCGGCAAATTCAAGAATCATCATGCTTGATCCAAGCTACTATTTTTTTCAGTGTAAGCTTCAGGAAAGACGAGTAGAGACCCTCCACCAAGCTTCCCTGCGATAGGTGGAAAATTCTGCTTTCAGGGCTCCGCCGATCGGACGTAGAATGACCCTCTTGACGGCTGTTAGCCGCGTAAGTTCGCTGAAGTAATGGAATCTGCTTATTCAGCGCACACCACGTCGCTGGGTCGTCTATTCTTCAATTTCAGTTTTGCTCAGCAAATTCTTTTTCACTCGGAGCATTCTTTATTCTTTTTCGAATGAGATTTTTACTTTTTCTAAAATTAGTTGTATAATTCATGACTTTTCGAACAACCCATTTTACTTGAAAACTATTCTTTTAATGTCTCAATAGTCATCTGGCATAATTATCTTCAATCGTCAGGGAATTTCACCAAAATGTGTCGGGAAAATGTCAAGGAATTTCATTTTCTAAATTCTGTGACAGCCCTGTATCATGTGGAAAAGAACGAATAAAATCCGAGCTAGGGTCATGTTCTAGGTATCCCTTGAGAAACGTAGTAAATCAGCACTGAGAAAAAACTATGGCTTATAAACCTATTAGAGGTAAATATGGAACACCACTAATAGTAGTACCTCTAATATAATAATAGCACATATACCTTAGTAATGGTCTCTGTACCTTAATTAGGTACAGAGACCTTAGTATGGTTCACAGACGAGAATCATTAGTTTATTTACGACTATTATAGGTGTTCCATATTTACCTCTAATAGGTTTATAAACCATAGTTTTTTCTCAGTGAGGTGCACATGATTATCATCCTCCCCCTCTTTCTTCCTTCCCCTCTCTCCTCCAGATTCCCTAGACTACTTTCATTTTCGAAAGAGCCGGAGACATCCACTTATTTTTTACCCTCACTTGTACACTAATCCGAGTCGGGGAAGTGAGGAGCTCGGAGCAAATCTGCATTTCGCTCCAGAACGGAGTTCTCGCATCCAGGAAAAAGGCGGCTGGTGAATCATGGGCGGTTGACGTGGAAGCAGGATTTTTATCAGCATGTTGAGTAGGCGAAGGATATGGTGTCTGCTGATAAAATTATGGATGTGCCTTGCTTCCCCACCCTCCCTCCCTCGCCGCGACCGATCTCCGTTTATCGTTTCCATGTTTTCCCTCGTGTATCGCTGTCACTGGGGTCCTTATCCTGAACCGCCTCCCTCGGTTTCAAAAAGTGATGCTAAACGGGGCTTTCTCTGCCGGCGTTGGAGAGAAACGTTCACTAAATTTCTCTGCAGGAACTCGGGATTTTCCTCCCTCTTGTTCCCTCGGTAAATAGGTCAGTGAAACAGAAAACTTCAAAACCAAATCCTTCAAGAAACGGCCACAAATTTTGAATGGGAAATGCTAAAAAATGTTAGAAATGCTCTGAAGTTTCTATTCTTTCCGAATTCACCCGTCTTGTCTTTGCACATTGATGCTATTTTTCGTGCAGCAGGATTTTTCTCGCTTTTGTTTTCTCGGTAAATAGGTCAGCGAAACAATGAACATCGAAACGAATTCCTTCTTGGCTAACTGTAGAAACGGCTACAAGTATTTATTGGAAAATATGGAAAAAAAAATGTCAGAAATGCTCCGAAGTTTCAATTCTTTCCGAATTCACTCGTCGTGTCTCAGCATTCTGATGCGATTTTGCACGCAGCGATAACGTTGAGAAAACGACTCTGGGACCTCCCTATATTCAAGGCTTTAAAAGACAGCGGCAACTGTAGTAGAGACAAGGGGATAACCCTTCGACTCGTTTTTTAAGCTCGAACATTTTTTCAAACGAGATCCGTCGAGTCGAAATTCAACCAACACCAACGGTCGCGACGTGGATACTCCTGTTAATGGAGGATTAGTGTGTGTGCGGAGCCGGAGAAATGCTCCATTGGCGGAAGTAGGACAGCAAGTGAGTTGACAACTTCAAATAATGAGAACCGAAACAATGTGCGCTTACAGCAAAGCGACGTATGACTCGGTTCATTGCTTCTTTGCAGATGGATGTCACCGTGGGAGCCGTTGCCAATTCTCGCTCCCCTTAACCATTCGTCACCTCGGATCGTCTTGTTTCTCGTCTGGAAAAAAGACGATCTGGAAATTCTATTCTGGAAATTCTAGAAAAAAGGGAATGCTCCCCACGCCAAGTGTAATTTTAGTTGTGTCTACTAGATTTACTTTATCACGACAAGTGTACTCTCATTGTCACAGCTCAAATCGTCGTTCCTCTCACGAAAGAACAACTACGTTTGAATGTTGCCAAATTTCCACTCCCGAATTGCATCTTCTTACGAAATATCTTGAGCATTTCTGGCTGAAAATGTTGTTGATTTTTCCTCTAATCGCATGTGAAAATCAGAAAAAGTTTGGTAAAAAAATTGCCCAGGTTTTTTCCTGTAAAAAATTGAATCGCTTTAGTCAATTTTGCAATCTTGGAATGAAGTTACGTTATTTCGTCCCGAAAACGACGATATTTCACTTGACGTATCACGAGTCTTTTCTTCAGTACCGTAAGAAACAGTTAAGGAAACTGTTTTCACCCCAATTTTCTTAGTATGAAGACGGTTATATACTAGGCCTACACCTATCTTGTTATATGCCATGAGCATGTGCCTTGTTTCCTCGTGTTAATTAATTAGCCTCATTCCCAAAACCGTGCCAAATTCGGCAACTTCTTCCGACCAGACGACTTTACAATCGCGAGAAGAGATAGCACTCTACAAAGTGTGTCAGCGGTGAAATCCGCGAATGCGTTGTGTCGCTAATCGTAAAAGAACGACAAGTTAGAATTTTTTCCTAGAGAAAACATTTACGCTCACTTATAGTCGACATTTCGCTCGTACAAATGGCGTGAACGATCGGTTTGACAGTTTACGACGGCCTCTTAAGTTATATCGCCTTTATTGTCATTTGAACTGTCGTTTGCTCGCTCGTCTCATACACGGGCTCAAGGGGCTTGGTCTTTTCGTTCGAAATTAGTTTGTCCAATTATGTTAGACGTATAAACCGGTGAACATGTATAGTGGATGAAAAAGGGAATGTCATTTTTAGGGGGAAGGGAGAATTGTGGGGTTTCCGTAGCAAGTTGTGTTTGGACAGTACACGTCATGAATGGCAGTAATATCATTCCAAATCATAGATTAAAAAGCGAAGAAGGCAACGCGTATAATAGGCGCACACTTTAGACATAATTTGATACTCCACTACCAAGAGCCTTCCTCTTCTGCCGGGCTGAGGAAAAAGGCCGTATGAGCCTTCAGACGTTGTCAAATCTACTCTGATAAACTACGGATTTTCCGGGGAACTTGTGAATATTTTCCTTCCAATTTGTTGTGTATTTTTATTCGCAATTTCATCCAAAATATCTGAAAGTTTCAAGAAAACATATTCATAGCTACTCTCAAAACTAAACAATTAATGACGAGAGACTCGGCAACATTCGAATGTTCATACGGCGTTTTTCAACTCCGATCCTACTCTGCGGCGACGAAATCAGCGGAGGAATTTTACAACTCGGATGACACGAAAACACTGACCAGTAATTTGGTGTTGTGTTCGCAGCTTGTTTTCCCGCCCTCCTCTTTCTCGTTCTCCTTCTGCCAATATCCGGAGCGAACCGCGCGAAACCGAACGGACGGATCGACAGTGAGAGAGAGGGAGAGAGGAAAAATATGACAAAATTAATAACGCAAAATTCTTGAATGTTGTGACTGAGACACAGCTTGCTCTGCGAATTCCTACGTTTCTTTTCCCCTTTTTTCGAGCTAACCGAACCGAGTTTGTAATGAATTGATTTTCTGGAACACTGCAAAGTTTTCCACTTACACAGTCCATTACGAGCTATGATCGGGCACTTCCTACTTCGCCTCTTTGGTGACTGAAAGTTTTCCCATCAGTTCGTCATCACCGCTGCTGGTACACCCTTCCCGCGGAACCGTAATAATTCCAAAGAAAAATCCAAGATGTAACCCCTCTTGCCCTGAAGTGGCCCTTGAAGCGCCATGCGCCACCTCAAATATAAGAGAAATGGAACCGAAATAGAGCATGGGAAAGGATGCGCGTTGATGACGGCGCAGAGATACAACTATTCGTACTTGATGGATGTCCGTGTTGCGTGCGCATAATTGAAGGCGCGATGGAACGAAGCGTTGACTCGCAATGGTTCGCTCTATGCGGCCAGTTATGGTGTTGCTCCTATTCGGGAGAAAAGTTTAAAAAACGGGCTTACATCTCTTCTGTCTTCGGCGGTGTTGCTCACGTAGCCCTTGAAGCACCATACTATAAAATTAAGACGTTCGGTACCATCACAACATGGGAATAGAGCAAGAGAAAATGACGCGTGTTGATTACGGCGCAGAGATACAACTATTCGTACTTGTTGGATGTCTGTGTCGCATCTGCAAAATTGAAGGCGCGTCGGCACGTGGCGGGAACTCGCAATGCTACGCTTTAAGCAACTTATGCAGCTCTCATGCTTACGTGAATCTCTTCTAAAATCAGGACATTCTGGCATTCAACCTGAATTTTTCTCTCACGTCGAAATTACTGAATAATTTTGATTACACTCTAGCTTGCTATAGGCAGGGCTTAGAATGTGCTCCGAATAAATCCCTTGAAACTTATTTTGATGTTCAAAATCTGTGACAGGGTAGGGTAGAGATCGGTAATTTTTATTCAAAGACCTTGATAATCTGAAGGAACTTTCGTTAATTTAAAATCTAAGGAAACTTGTCATCCCTATTTTCTGTCGTTATCATCAAGGAAGAGAAGTTATTCATGCGAGGCCAGTAGTCTAACCCTTTTTAGAGTGAGGGGAAAGGGGAGTTGGATTTTGTGCAGTTTCTCCACCTAGCAAGAAGGCAATTTGTCCCTTTCGTAAACTATTCGAAACACGGGCGACGCCTCTCCCAGCGAGGCTCATCATGTCATCGCTTCTCGGACAGAGGATCGTAACTCCATAGCAAGGTTGCAAAATTGACTCTTTCAACAAGCAATTCCTGAATTTTCTGAATTTTTTTGAATTTTCTACAAGCAATTACCTGCGCAATTTTCGTTGAATTGTGTCTAATTTTTTTACAAGATCAGAAGAATAATCTGTGTAATTTTCAGCTGATAATTTCCAAGATTGTTCCGGTAAAAAAACGATTCGCGTGAGAAAATTTGGCAACGCTAAAATGTAGTCACGTTATTTCGTGAAAGGAACGACGATTAGAGTACCTATATACGAAGAGTATGGACAACTCGTAATATGTAGCTCTTGGGGCCAAAAAAGGTAGGTAACCTTTGAAAACGAAACATGTCACTGTCAATCTTCAGACTCCAATATCAAACGAAAATGGACGAGAAAATTCATGAGTAAGCATTCTTACGCAAAAATGAGTAAGTTTATGCAAAAACAAAGTCAAATACGTACGTAACTAACGATAGTTCCCAACAATTGTGATTATGAATCACTCTGGATAATTTGAATTCATAGTGGGGTCTAAGAGCTCCATCACCTAACCTCAAAATTTTCGACTTGTCCATCGATGTGGCATCCGCGGTGCATCGCCGGGCGAGCTCTAACCGGATTCCGGAAAGTCGGACAGTATCCAGTGCAGTGCAGTGTGGCGATATTAATTATGTGACGTCATAACGATATCAAGCCGAAGCGCGTCAAATAATGAAACCATCAAACCCGAGCAAACCCATTATTCATCCGCGCTCGCCCCCGGTCGCGCTGCTGCCAGACTCGCTCGCGCGTTATTGCGCCCGCGAACCGCTCCGTTAATAGTCGCCATCAGTCGTCAAGTCACCGGAGGGATCCTCCGTTTTATCCGATTGGATCCAAACAATATCAATGACATAACCTCTTACGATACTGGCTACCAACGAGGATAAATCGATGAGTGTATCGCTTTCGCGTGATGAAGTACCGAAAGCGCCAGTAACGCTGGCGTCTTGCATTCGTCTCACGTTTTAGTCGGACAACGTTTCGCAACTGGGAACTACTATTCTGCCGTACTAAGGAAAAACACCGTATGAACCTGTAGACGTAGCCACGTTTCCTCCAGTAAAGAACGAATTTACTGGGAAAATTGTGAGTGTTTATTGAAATTTCTTGAAATGTTTTTCACGATTTGTTCGGAATTTAATCTAAATTATCTGAAAATTTCGAAGAAAAGAAAAGTCGGCCTGTATTTCCTCAAAATTAGTATTTTATCATGGATGATTTGGCAACGGCTGAAGGCCTATACGGCGTTTTTCCTTAGCCAACAGTGTTTCTGGATCATTCCTAAAAACACCCATCTGTATAGAAGAAATAATGGCGTGTACGCTGTTTTTAAAATGAGCAAGTCCTTTTCGCCAAAAATACAGTCCGATTCAATTCCGACGCAGTGCATCCGATCAGAATATTTGAGTTCACCGGATCACGGAAAGGGAGTCCCAGAAGTTCATGCTTCACTTTCCAAAATCTGAGAATACTTGATCGCAAATATTGTTTGATTCCGCGTAAGATTTCTCATGCAGCATAAAAACTTTTGGGTTAGAATAATGTTCGTAATCTCAAATGACCTTGAGGAAAACAGGGAGGAAGGCCATGAAACTACACATTTCGCTCAGGAAAATCGCCGCACAACGCGGCAACGGGGCCCAAGTTCAAAAGTCATCGGGGTTGGATTTTGTAGCGTGTCACGGCGATGAGGTTGATGAAGATGAAGGGGTAATTGGTGGTCGGGAGATGGGGGGGGGGGGGGCGAGCGTGTGTCGGAGGTGCAAACAGAGCTCGGGACCGGTGTGTGCGGCGAGAGGATCTTAGGAAAATATTTACTCTGTCGTGAAGCAGATGAACTCCACCCCCGACCCCCCCCCCCCAAACCGTTGTCGCGGGGCGCTCGGGGGTGGCTCCGGCTCCAGGACGAACCAGAGCCCATTCCGACGTGCATCTCATCGGGGCTTAATTATTTTGCCCGTCCCTGCTGCCGCCGCCGCCAGCGCGACGGCGAAAACCCGCGTCCAAGGGCGTCGTTAAACGGAGACGAAGGGCTCCGCGGGGCAGGGTTGCAAGCGCCCGTGAAAAACTGAAAAAAAATGGGCAATTTTATCTTCAGTAGGGAGTTACCTTTTTTGGGGGGCGGGGAGAGGGGAGTTTTCAAGGCGTTCGCCGTAGCGGAAATCGAACTCCGTTGTCATCTGAGTATGGTAGAAGGGATTTCATTTCTGCCGGGTTGGCAGGGAATTTGTGTGTAAGAAGTCATGAAAAATTGACAAAATCAAGAAATTTCCGTATTTGAATAGCCTGAGAGCTGAAAATATGAACAGGAATTGAGAACCGTAAGATAATTTTTGGAGAATCCATTGCAATAGTATAATGGAACACAGTTGTTGTTTCATTAAGGTGACGGATATTTTTATTTTCTTCGAAACTGTAAAGAATTCCGGCGCACATCGTAGAGGATTTTCCCTATGAATCGGGTAGTTACGGAAAAGTTAAGGATTTTTCATTTTTGGATTCTCAAAACGCTGAGAATGTTTATTGGGCTTCGAGATTTTTGGGGAAAATTTTTATAGAATACACTGCTCTGGGAATTTGGATGTCCTTTTTTCTGATTCAGGTATGATGAATCTCATTTTCTCCAAAACGTCAGATAATAGTAGTCTGCAAAGTCAGATGAGACGAAACAGATACTCGGAAAATGCCGGGACCCTTTGAATAAGAGAAGCCCATTTTACAACGAAAAGTGGAAAACTCCGCGCAAAACAGCCGGTTCTTGAGAGGGCTAATTCTTTCTTGTTGTTTAATAACTTTGGCGTAGGTTGTGACATATTTTGTAGTAAAAGTCGGAAGAATTGGGAATTATTCCGAACTCGCAACCCTGCGTATGCTGCCAAGGTTTCAGTTCTCAATGCTCGATGAGTTCCCAAAGACCCAATTAGGAGAGCGTTAAATATTAAACGACGAAGAATTTTAATACGAGTCAGAAGCGTAACGCGTCGTGTGAAGTCTGCGGCGGAATTAAATAACTCGGTTTGGCGACCGGGCCTCTTTCCGAGTTTGATGAAATTAACGCTACCCACAGCCGCAGGCCCGGGATCAACCGCCGCGCCGTAGGTACACACAATTAGAAGAATCCGACGCCCGGCTGCAATTAAGGGTTTCCAACAACCTTGGTTAAAAGTACATCCATCGCTCGCTGCGAGAAAATAGAGACCGTGCCGCTTTCGCTCCCAGTCGCTCTTCGAAAACGTTACCCAGGGAAATAACCTCCACATTTTTATTATTTTTTTTTTTTAATTAAATGAAAAATCAATTTAAAAATTCTTGTTTTTTTTTCAAATTTCCAAATGACTAATTTTGTTCGAGTGAACCCAACAACATGCACACAACAACATGCATGCAACATGCATGGGGATCTCACAACATGCACTCTCAAATGCTTTTGTACGGTTTGAAAGAAAGTCGCTTGTCAAAACGTTATTAGGGCAATAATCTCATCATTTTTTTTTTTTTTTTTTTTTTTTTTTTTTTTTTTTTTTTTTATTTTTTTTTATTATTGAATGAAAAATCAATTAAAAAATTATGAGTTATTTTTTAAATTTCCAAATACCTAATTGCTTAAGTGAACCCAACTGGGATCTTGCAATTAACAATGCAACATACACTCTCGAATGTTTTTGTACGATTTAAACGAAATTTACCAAACGGTCGCAGGTTAAGGTCGAATACAGGGTGTCTACGATCGGCTAAAACCGAATAATATCAGGAAATTCGATTTTATCAAGAAAATATCGGGAAATTCTGGGTGCATCCAGGATTTTTCAAAAATTGTTTTCATTTTATTAAATATTTTTATTTTTTTACCACTGCCCATTCGTTCGCGCCAAAAATCAGGAAATCTCGTCTTAAATATCAGGAAAATCCAAAATAACATTCTAGTAGACATCCTGTAATACGTTCGAAGCCTCGATCTCCCGCTCTAATTGGAAGTTCAAATCTCAAAACTTCGGGAAGTATGGCGAGAGTTTGAAGGGGGTGGAATGGAGGAGGGGGAAGAAGTGTTGTATTTTCCGACTTTTCTCTGCAGAGTTCATCTCGAAGCTCACAATCCACCACCGGCTCTCGGTCGATGAAAGTTGGCGCGCGATCACGCTCCGTCGAGAGGTTATTCACACTCGAGGAAACGTCCACCACGGTGACCGACCACCAGAACCGGTGCTGCCGTTTACGGTCCAACCGATTCTAGTTTCAGAGCGTGCTCTCTGCGCTGCTCCTACCGGCCCACAGTGGATCGAGTCAATAGGAGAGTTCGGACAAAATTTGGAAACTTTAAACGCTTTTAACTCCGTTTATACAAATTCTTTGGATTTATGCAAGTGGTTCCATCGGTTTTCTAGTGAAATTTCTCATTGCAGGCACCCCTTGAAATTAAGAATGTGGCGAAATAAACGTCAAAATTTGCAGTTTTAGTCCAAAATTTAATGTCCGACCTCACTAATTGACTCGATCCACTGTGCGGCCTCGCAGTGAACTCAAAGCATACGTCAAAATGAAAATGCTCTACGGCATGTCTTAACATCGCGTCTTCGAAACTCATCGAAAACCGCTGTTGCTCCATCGACGTTAACGTATCAGTTGTGTTGGTCTCAGGATCGTGTTTTGATGATGCTTGATTCTAGTAGCTTAAGTTGCTCTTTTGTCTTAAGTTGGAGAAAGCACCGGGGCCGAATTTTGTCGGCTTTTTCACACGGAGTGCAACATCCATCGATGAGTTCAAACTGCGCCTCCGGCCAATTAGAAGCACTAAGCGGGGCTTAAGTGCAGTCGAGACCCGTCCCATGTATATTTAAGTACGGCGGAAGGACCGACAAAATTCGGCCCCTAAGTTTAATACAGTCGTGGGAAAATGGTGCTACATTGAATGTCTTAGAATGCATGCAAGATCAACAAGTTTTTAATATTACACACTTGCACGAGTAAAACGAAGATCATCCTGAAAGTTTCATTTCCTCACGTGCTGTTGGTCTTTTTTTAGCATTAAGTTGCCCGATCTCAGGAACCCGCCTATGCCTTGGGCATGAATTTACTAAACTGTGCGCTCAATTATGAAGAGCTGTTCATTCAAAACAAAACCGTGAAGAAGTAAACAGAAGACCATCACTGATTAGGGTGCTTTACACTCAATACCGAGGGTCTAGCGGTCGAAGAAGTTTGAGGATAATTGTCGCGGATTTCTTCATGAAAAATGATACGAGCCACGTTATTACGGTAACGACTTCGGAAGTGGAACTTTAAACGAGAGATAAGAGAAGGGAAGCACAATCCCATGAATTGGTTTTCTCAACAAACTTGCAGCGTTTCGAGAGTTCACTAACACGGAATTGCGCCGGTCTCACCGCGAGCTTCTGCCCGGCTAGTCTCAACTTCTTCAAATCCCACTTCAATCCTGCCGAATAAGATTTTCCCGACGATTGCTTTTTCTATTTACTCGTTCGAGTCGCCCGAAACGAAATTACGGTGATTTTTCAAGAGCAGCTGAACTCTTTGAGTCACTCCGTAACCCGCCATTCATTTTCTCGAGTATGAAACAAAGAGCGGTTAACGACCTTGCGTAGACGTCGCGGTTCTAAAATACCGTCCATTGAGACAGAACATGAGTCGATGCAAACTTAATAGTTTTAAGCCAAACGATTGTCGTAGGATTCACCTTACGAGTTGGAACGGCATCTGCTCACAAAATCCTCCAAGCAAATCAAATGAAATGTACTGCAATCCAGTTATCGTTACGGAATCAGTATGTAGATCCAATGAAGGTTGTGATTATTAAGAGGAAAATGCCTGTAAAAGCTACTGTGTACTTGAGAAGAAAATTAATCTTACACTGGTTTATTATTAATGAGAAAGCCGATTATTCCCCTTATTAAAATCGGAGGAACTCGATGTATCGTGTAGATCCAAGTCGATTTAATCGATAGGTACTTCAATTAAGACAGAATCGACATGGTATGGATAGTGAACTCTTTCGCCACGATAAATGAACAGGTGTCACTTATTTGCTCGGCCATATCATTTCGTTTTTATTTCACTCGCGTTCGTTAATGCTTGTGGGTGGAAGCGGCGGCGTGCGTTATCCTACGGAAAGCGAATACCGCATGGTCATTACATTTGTATCAAATTTCCTCTGATGAAGAATGTAATTTTTTTTTCCAAAATTGTCAGATACTTGAGATTATTTTGCGGATAAGATGGTAAAACATAGGAATGAAAAGTGACATGTGTTACGAGAAATTTAATCTTCTGTTGAGCAGCGATTTTCCTGCACATGGCAATGCGCGGTCCTTTTCATTCTCTATCTACGGCCTGCAGCGAAATCGTGCGCCCACTTACATGCAAAAACTATACAGGTGCAACCCGTGCACGCTTCGTAAACGGTACAATGCGAGCTTTCAAAATCCGAACTGCACCTTCAAAGGACACTCTCTGCCCATCTTGAGATCGCACCTGTTTATTCTGCTCGGAGCGCATACCGTTATCTCGGTGTAATTGGCAGTTGCAGCTCTGGCTAGTTGAGCGAGCGCACGGATTACATTTGCTCCGTCCGTGTTTACTCGGAGCCGACGGCAGAGCGCGCTGGAATCGACGAGTCGTCGAGTATCGGCCCCGGCCGGCGACCGCGTTACAACATTACACTTAATTATCACGCCGTTACGACACGAGAGCCCGGCACGGCTCCGTTGACAATAATGAAACAATTTTCCGCAGTTAAAACAATTATCACTCGGAAAATTACGCTGTGATCTATGGCCGTTGCACAAGTCAGCCGTCCGAGTGGAATGCCACGGTCGGTTTCAACCCTCTTCGCTCCCGGGCACACGGAGGAAAGAAATCTTCGGATCAAGCGAACTCCGCTGTGCTAAGGAAAAACGCCGTATGAACATTCGAGAGTCGCCAAATTTCCTTTGATAAAACGTTCCATTTTAAGGAAATTTATGAATATTTTTCCTTGTAATTTTCAGGAACTTAAGGTCAAGTTGCGAACAAGATAATCCGAAATATTAGAAGAAAAATATCCATGAGTTTACCAGGAAATCCGTGTTTTGTCGAAGGAAATTTGGCAACGCGTGAAGGCATACGGCGTTCTTCCTTAGCACGGCAGAACTGATAACTTTAGTTGGCACCTTTCTGTTGAGAGGATTGAGCCTTCTATTTGGCGAACTATTCTCTTTGTTCGACAGGAACCGAACTTCAGATTCGCTAGACTCTTAGAGGGGTTGAAAACTATTCATTTAAAACGAAATATCGAATGCACCGTGAAACTTGGCGCATTCCGATCTTTCCGTCGCTTTGACGCGATTTTCTCAGAATTTTCAGTGGGCAGACGTCCTTTCGCTTACGCCGCGCCGCCGTGACCTTATTTTCACCGTTTTCCCACCTCGGTCGCCTCGAAGGGATCCTTTTTATCATTTCGTCGGTTAAAATATCCTCTTTCCTCGAGTCGCCGAGGACAGTGTATACGTATGAAAGATGATACTCCTCCAAGCGCATTCACCCCTTCCTCCGAAAGCGCGGAGGCTTTTTCCGACGCGACGCCGCACAGCGAATCGAGTCCGTGCGAAAGGTCGGACAAAATTTGGAAACTTTACAAGCATACAACTCCGTTTCTACAAAGCAGTGAGGTTTTTAAAAATGGTTCCACTGGTTTCCTCGTGAAATTTTCTCTCATTAGCACCCCTTAAAATTTAAAATGTGACGAAATTAGCATCAAAATTTGCAGTTTTAGTTGAAAATTTTATGTACGACCTCTCTCTGATGGGATCGATCCACTGTGCGCCGCGCCGCGGGCGAGCCATGCCAGAAGGGAAGAATAAAGGGCATGCTCGCTTGCCAAGAACGAATCGGAGCTTCTTGTGTCATTTTCGGAACCACACCAGCCACGGACCCGATCGTTCACTTCTTGAAGCTCCTCTGGCGTTAGGGCGTATCTCGATTTCGACCGCATGAGCCCTAGAAAGTACGGATTCATATATAAAATACTAGGGGGCTACGCCCCCTGGCCGCTACGCGGCCCAACCCCCTGAAGGCGCTCCGCGCCATCAATGGGCCGCTTCGCGGCCCTATTTTTACCCTCCTATCAGCGTAAGTTTTATTTTTACCCTAAAAAATTACGATATAAGGTATACTTTAATTTTAAACTTTACTTAAAATTACTTTAAAATTAAAAGGACGCGTTTTGGAATGACTGCTTGATGAAATATTGCAGTAAAACAATGAACTATGGTAAAGTCAAGTAATAAATTAAATTACTTGAGTCAGGGATCGAACCCACACCGAGTTCACAGAGGACGCATTCGACGTCTTAGACGACTCAGCCACCTCTCGACATGAAGTCCCATGTGCGAATCTTGTGTAGATAAGTGTAGAGTTGATGCGCAGGCTACACAGCTACTGCGCAACCTCCTCGACCACTGCGCATCCTCCCGCGCATAGCGGTAGCAGTACCGGAGCATTCTGTAAACTCAGTCACTTTTATAACGTGATTTTAAAAAAACCTGGGTCCTTTTTCCAAAATCTGATTAAAGCGGGCTCATCTAGGGCCAATTACCTGTCGATTTACGCAAAAATCATGGAAATCGGCCCGGTAGAACGCTCAAACGAACTATGACAAAAAGTATAAATTTACATTGTTTAAATGGGAGAATTCGCAACTTTACCACGTAATATAAAAAAACCTGGGCCATATTTCGAAAATCTGAAAAGAGTTGGCTTATTTAGAGACAATTGTCCGTCGATAGCCGCAAAAATCATGAAAATCGGCCCGGTAGAACGCTGGAACTAAGCGTTACCAGTTTCGCAAAATTAGGAGGTCTCGGAGCTTATAGTATAGATATAGATGGCTCACGTGGCACTTGATGTACGCCCTTTCGCCAGAGAGGCGTCGTTTTGTCGCTAATGAGCTGAACCAGCATCCGGACCCGCACCAAAGGCCGACCGAATTTCCACCGGAGGTTTTATGACCGTGAGAGCTTGTCGTTTTTCAGAAAGCGGTGAGCGGTGGTGATTCCCGCAAGTTATTACGACTGTTCATCAGTGTCCTTCTGTTTAAATTATTAGATTTTAAATGAGGTACCCCTATAAATTGTTGACAAACATTTAAATGGGTGGATTGGCGCGCTAAGCAGGAAGGAACCAAGCCACGTCAGTTATTGCCAAATTAATTGGGCAATCTAATTTTTTACATGAAAACGGTTGTGCGGATTTGTGTGCTAATTTCAGTGAATTCTCTGCGTATAACAAAGCAAACTCCTTAAAAATTTCCATTCTCTTACAAAATTAATTTGCTCGGTTAAATTTGACAACAGCTGATGTGGCTCGGGTTCTTCCTGCCAAACGCGGTCCAATGGTGTTGCTAGCTTGCGATGATCGCCACTGCCTCCGGAGCGTGAGCAACTTTCACGACTTGGCAGCTTGGCCGGCATAATGCAAACCGCTCGCCTGAATGGCTGGCTTTATTACGTTTTTACACTCCCATAACGGTCTTCATTGTTATTTCTTCTTTTTATTTTAGTCTTTATCGCTGTGTGCATTGCATTTTACTCGGCCACGACCTCAACTCAATTTTAACATGGTTTTAATATTTTTCGTTTTTCTGTTTGTTTCAGGTAAGGGAAATTCAGAGTCTAGTTTTTTACTAACTGAAGCTGAACGCAACATAGTGAGTATTAACGAATCTCCTGAATTACAGTCTGAAGTGTTGGCGAAAGGAGCAGTAGTGACCGAATATCCGGAACAGTAGCGTGGCGTGCTTTGCGGTGTATCGATTGTTATGCTGTTTAAACCTTTGGAAAAGGATCGATAATCAGGGTGTTCGCAGCAAACATCTTAGTAATCGATTCTTTACCATAGGTTTAAATGGCAGAACAATCGATTTATCACAAAGCACGCCACGCCGCTCATCCGGAATTCAGTTCTCACACAAATTCCACTGTATGTAATGCATTATTTCGCATTAACAATCAAGTTTGTCGCATTTGCCAAAATCGATAGTTGCGATGAGAGGATATTGAGCACGCAAAAAATCGCTTCTCGACTATACAGCAGTAAGTCATATTATCCTGCGAGACATTACTTCCTAAACCGTCAATCTTAAATGAAAAAATCAAGTCCCTTATTTTTATAGTCCGAGACAAAATTCCTCTATTCTCTCACACCTGAACACATAACTAATCTGAGTATTGCGCATGATAATAATTTTACCACATTACACAATAAAGAACCACTATTTCTGACTTACTTTAGAAACAACATATATACAGTCGGTTCCCTTTTGAAGAAAAGTGCTTTTGTGGAAGAGCCAGAGATTGCCAGAGATTGGTGGCTCCTTATTGCAAAATGTAATCCAGTAGATAGTTTCACGGAAAAAGGAGAATATGTTGAACGAAAATTTCCGCCATGACTTTACTAGGTCAATCCTTATAAGTTTTCCTTTTTGTCTTCACTGCTCTCAGTAGTAACACGGCAGCTCTCTCCTTCTATGCCCGCGAGTTTTGCCAGTCTATTGACGTCAAACGTCGGCGAATCACAATTGATGATTTCGTCGATTGATCGTGGAGTGTGCGCCCGAGGCGGTGGGCACAATACAATTGCTCCGAACGCTTTTTAACACAAGTTTGATCGCGTAATCAGGGCCGATAGACGCATAGTTAATATCCACCCGGTCTGAAATCGACTTGAAAGAGGTTCGCGGGTCGGACCCGCAGCTGTGGGAACACCAACACAACGTGCTAATAACGAAACGAACATGCGTCCCGACGACTCGCCGGGTCGATTCCTCATTTTTTACACATGATTCTTTTCATCTGTTCTCCGCACGAATCTAATGGCGTTGCTACGGAGCGTTTATTTGATCGCACGCGCGGTTGCCTTGCCGTCAGGAAAAAAACATGATTCCCGGTTCGGACACGTCGAAGTCGAATCGAATCGGATCTGTTCATCGAATGAAGAGTTGGGGGAGGGGGGGGGGGGGTTATAGCGGGCTTGCAAATTAAAACACGAGTAATTTCCTCCGAATCCAATTCAACGCTTAGCTAAAACAGCTTACCTTCGGGTAAATAAATAATTTGTAGCCCCCCGTTTGTTTAGTACGTGTACATGGGAGAGTATGAACATGTCAAATCGAGGAGCTCTCAGCGCCCAATGAGGCAATCAACCTCTCAACACGAGAAAAACTAGATAAATGCCGCTGCCAATCATCAGATTTTAATATCAAACTAAGATAGCCAAAAATGCGCATAAATGAGAGTCCTCCCGCAAACATGAGTAATTTTATGCAATATCTAAGTCGAATACGTGCCTTTTGAATGGTGGATCGAAACTGTATAATAATTAATCATCCTGGTCAATTTGAGGTCTTACCGGTTGGCTGCCCTTTTGGATGACCTAACCTCCAAAATTACCGACGTGTCCCATGTTGGTACTCGACCCGGTTTTCCTCGTGTACGATAGGCGTATTTACGGAGTGGAAAACTGACTGTGCGCGCGATGGTAGTTTTCTTGAGCGCCAACTAGAATGACAGGCCACTCGCATCTTCTTCGAAACTCTAGAAGAAGTGAGCGAAATCATCGCTGAGATAGTTTCTGATCACCAACTCGGATTGAAATCTATTTTCTCCCGATCGTTGTCCCCCACCGCCGCACAGAGGATCAAGACAAAAGGAGAGGTTGGATAACTTTCGGATTTGGAAACTTCCAAAGCTGAAAACTCAGCACTTACAAAACTTTGATGTTCTGAAAGTGGTTCCATTGTGAAATTTTCTGCGTAAAACACCCCTTCAAATTTAAATTGTGACGAAATAAACATCGTAAATCGTTGTATTAGTCAAAAAGTTCTTGTCCGACCTCTCTAATTGATTCGATCTACTGTGCGCCGCTGCAAGGTGTCGAGGATCGGTGGGAACCGATGAGGATGCGGCGGTGATGGTCCGTCCCCCGCAGTTGTTGGAGGTCGTCGTCGACGCCGTCCGTAAGCGATGCTAAATGCACCGGGAAATCGAATACGATCGGCTGCGTTACCGAAGAGAACAGGATCGCACAAATGTTCAAAATCAAGTTTCATTCATCGAACCACTAATTGAATTTTAATGAACTTATAGACACAGTTAAAACAGTAACATTCGTTTTACTTGCGAAAAAAACTTAAAACTTCCCCTTATAACATCTTTCAACTGTCAAGCCTTGTTTTTCTTGTGTTCTAATCTAATTTAACCAACCATACGTGATCCAGACCTCTCCTGTGCTCTTAACTTTTTAATTTTACTTATAAGGAAGATATTTTTTTGTTTGTTGACACCATGATCAGGGCCCATTTTTGCGTTTTACTGCCTGAGCACGACGTCAACAATTTGTTGACTCCATGATCAGATTTTAGGTTTGTTGACACCATGCTCGTTGACACCATGCAACGTTACCTCGTGGAAAGGGAAGGCGTTTTTCGGGGTTTTCGATGAAATCCGGCAGTGGTGCGAAGTAATGAGTTTTATTTTCCACGGCTGCGGACTGTACGTCGACGGAGGAGGGGGAGGAAGCATGACGGTGGCCGGAGTCTGCGCCGGAGCCTGGTGGCTGATGGCGAGTTCTCTTCGCACCGGAACGCTGACGCTGATTGTGAGCCGTATTACTCAACCTGGTTTGTCAATCCGACACATTTTGAGTCTATGCGAAGATCAAAAGTTTGGCATAAAAACACCCAAAAATGTCGAAGCGAAGCGGAGCGAAGACGCTTTGAAATTAGAAATAAAACCTTAATTCTGCGGCTTACATATAGATAGTTTTGATCCGCCGTGTTTGGTTCTCAAAGCTCTGATGGGAGGAAATGTTTTGAATTGGAATTGTGCTTCGATTTGCCATAGTCAAGGAATGCCGGGAAAACGTGGAAATGTCAGGGAATCCCCCCTACAAAAGGAAAAGCCTGAAACAGTCAGGGAACATGACGAAAGTGTCAAAGAAAAATTTTCAGATCACCTTCGTGTGCTTTCTTTTAATGGATTTTACGTTTCGAACTACAAATTTTACCTGTAAACAGTTTCAAAATGCTTTTTTTACCATCTGGCTCATCTTCAGTTGTTCGGATATTTTACGTAACAGTGCTAGGAAAATCAAGAAATGTCAGGGAATTAATTTTCTGAATTCTGCGTCAACCCTGAATTGCTTGGACGTGGTTTAGTTGATACAATGAAACACGGCCGGAAAAATCTCAAGGAATTTTGGCGAATAGGTCATCCCATCAAAATTTATTTCTAGGCCCAAGTTTAAATGGGTTCAACGGTGCTTTCTAAATAGCTATCAGGTGAGCTCAACGATGCTTTCCGAACAGCTATCAGGTGAGCTTGGATGAAGTGACGCAATTCTTCCTCGCGGGAGTGTATTCAAGCTCGAGACAGTGAAAAGTCGAACGAGCCCGTCGAACGATTAATATGAAAATTTCGAGGGTCTAGCAATCCGAATGGGACGGACGACGAGGAGGAAGCAAGAGCCAGTATTCCGGGCTCATTTTTCAAAAACCGATGACTGATGGATCGACGCCGAGGGGTCGCCGGTGCCAACCGGTGCCTACTCTCCCCCGCCCCGCCCCCTCGCGGTCGTCACTGCGGTGACGTTGACGTCCGCACAATAAGAGATGCTCCGCGGCACCGCGTATTGTAGATGCCCGACGTCGATAGGACGTCTGGCCCGCGGAGGGAAGGGGGGGAGGGAAGGCCGGATCGGCCGGGGCGGATCCGATTCGAGATTCGCTCCGATTTCGTCCGGTCGGCCATTGCCAGTCAGTGGGGCCCAAATTTGAGTCTACGTGCGGCGAGAGTGGATCGCAGAAAAATAAATACGTCGAAATCAGAGTCTCTCCTTCATTGGGGAAAAAAAACACATTAGATCTAGAGTCCAGAGTTTTAAAAACATCGACAAGAAAAAATACTCTTGATTCAATCGGATTTTTGCTTAAATCAAGAACCAAGCCTCTTAATTTGAGCGGATTTCCTTTTGATTTAAGCAAAAATCCGATTGAATCAAGAGCAATTTTTCTTGTCAATGTTTTCAAGAGTCTGGACTCTAGTTCCAATGTGGTTTTTTTTCTAGTGTTTCGTCTCGTATTGTGCCAAAGACCCAGAAAAATTGGGTTTCATCGGGAAAATGGTACCGCTAACTGGAGATGTGCTTCTCCTCCGATGCCATTTTGTTCGTAAACTTAACTATCTGCGTTGGTCGTTGATTGGACGCTACTTAATAATCCATAAGATTGAAAAATACCGAATAAGATGACTCGCTTTGATTTGCGGAGGGGGTTTTTTTCCTCCCATGGTAAATTTTTGAGACAAGCGAGGGAGAACTCCGAGTTTCCGTCGATAATTCGTCAGGGAGACGAATAAAATCAGGGAGACGCCATAGAAAGAATAAATTTGAGATTTTTGGACTGAAGATCTGAAAGTCTTCCGGAAAAGTCAATTGTCGGAAACAAGAAATCACCAGGGAACTATTGGTGACTTTTCGAAGATGAGTGGTCATCGTGCAATGGGTGTGTCTTGCCGTCGAATTTTTTTCGGGGTCGGAGATTTTAGCCGAGAATTTCTGGGAACGAGAGAATTCCCCCGTTTATTCCCGTTCGAGGCACCATGATCCCAACGTAGATCGATCCCTTTGATGTCGTAGCTCGAAACGCCGAGGACTTCCGAATAACTGAAAGAAGTACAACGTGAGTATTTTCTTTCTCAAGAGTCCTCAACGCTATCACACGAAAGTTGTCATCATTTCCTCACGCCTTGTGAACCTCTCGAGAGGCAAATAGATCGTTTGAAAACTCGGGAAACCCCGCCGGAAAAGCCTTCGGCACTAGAATTTTAGGCACCCTCGAGGAGAGAACCCGAGTTGAAGTGGCGGAGGCTGAGCTCCGGTTGTTAGCGGACGCACAGTGGATCGAGTCAATAGGAGAGGTAGGACACAATTTGGAAACTTTAAAGCTTGTAACTCCGTTTGTACAAAACTTTGAGGTTCTAAAAGTGGTTCCATTGGATTCCTCGTGAAATTTTCTAACTAAAGCACCCCTTGAAATGTTAAACGTGAAGAAATTAACACCAAAATTTTCAATTTTTGTCACAAATTTCTTGTCCGACTTCTTCAAAAGACTCGTTCCACTGTGCGATGGTGAATGGAAGGTGAGACATTGTTACGGCGTGTTTATAGATCTGGGACCGGGCGCGGCGACATCGCACCGCGGCATATCGCCGCGCGGTGGCGGCAGGAGCGAACACAATAAGTCGTAAAGGAGGGCGCTGATGCTGAAGAGGTCGCCGGCTAAATAGCGCACCAAAGGAGAGCTGACAAGGTTAAGGACGTAACAACGTAACAACCTTCGTTAATGTAAAGCACTTGGGTAGTAGCGATTTCAAGCACGCTTGGAGCACTCCCCGAGTTCGCAGCCCGTTTCGGCGCTTGCCGCGCGCTCCGTTGCCGCTCTTGGCTCTTTCTCTTTGTCGAACGATGCCACGATGGAATACCGCATAAGCGGATCCAGACACTGTGAACCGGGGGGGGGGGGGGCACTACCCCCCGATTTTTTTTTTCAAAATATTGAAGCATCTAACATGCAGTTTGAGTAATAGGCGTCCCTCCTTCTTCTGTCCACCGTCCTTTCCTTCTTTCTATTCCCCTTTTCTTCCTTTGAGTGAAGGGGGTGGGGAGGGAGCAAACGCCTCCATCGGTCGGTATGGACAGTATTGCCACTGTCAGGGAATACCGGGAAATGAGAGGGAAAATTACGAACATGTTAGGAAAAAATTGCCCAGTGACCTTCATTTCTTCCCCAGAATGGGTTTGACGTTTCAAACATCAAATTTTTCCTGAAACGTATTTCAATTCATGTCTTTTTAAACATACGGCATGTACTCAATTTTCAGGGAATTTTACCAAAGTGTGTCAGAGAAATCGGGGAGATGTGAGGGAATTTCAATTTCTAACTTCCGTTGCAACTCCGGGGATACCGCGAAAACCCGCCCTGTGAATGTCATTGTGTCAACTAGTGCCTAGTGATGTGAGACAAATTCTTCTCTGAGCTATTTTCCATGATGGTTTGTCAACATTGCTGCAGACTTTCAGTGTCGATCCTTGAAAATAACTGCAGAGGCCGCCATGAGCCCGCAGAATGTTTTATTTTATAATTCGGTGGTATTTTATGGGATCTGAAGAATCTCGCGGGGCCCCTGCAAGTAGTTGAGTGGAAGAGGATAAGTTCATCGGATTAAAAAATGTTTTCCTATGATTTATACCCCTGGATCGTCACTCCTTCTGTTTAGGTCGTATTATGTTTTCAAATAGCTTTCATTGCTTTAAAAGGAGAACGGTTCTGCGCTTCTTAAATTTCATCGCTTTTTATCGGTCATCTGGAAATTTAGGTACATAATTTTTTTATCATCCAAGCTTTACTTTTGAAACGTCATAATTTATAGCGTGGCATTTATAGAAATGTTCAGCTGACAATTCGCCCACAAAAAGAAGAAGAAATAAAAATTAATCTGATAAGCCTCTTCAGCTGAAATGCTCTACACATTCCGTAACCATTGAATTCTTGGAATACTATATAGTTCACGAGTTTTTTGATTACTCGCTGTAACAATATTTTGCTACTGATCTAGTTCAGTAGGGATTTACACCGCGCAAGGAATACCGCCGCACGATCTCACTACTTGCCTGTGCCGGCTCACAAAATGCACGTTTCGCGAAATGAAAGAGAGCTCAAGAGCATCTTAGCATTGCAAATCAAGCATGCTAAAAAGTGTGCCCGTCCGCTGAATTTTAAATTTGCGCAGCAATAAAGTAGTCGGTATTTTGAACACCCTTCGATCCTCCTCCTTGCAACCCTCCTTGAACTCTCCTTGCAACCCTCCTTGAACTCCTCCCAGTCTTATCGACACTCTCACACCAACGTAGCTTCGATCAGGTCGCGCAGTAACAACACCTCTCTCATCTCCTGAATCGTGCAGTTAACGATATTTAACTTGAAATAGTAGAAAATATAGTGCCATGTGGATTTTAATTCAAAATCAACTGCGCTAAGGACGATTTTACACGTCAGGAACGTAACGTCTAGAATAGATAACAATTGCAGCACGGGGGATATCGTCTGCATGGCCTATCTGAAAAATGAAAGGCAATTCATAGCAATGTGCGTATCCTTAAAACTACCCTCTTCCTCCAAATTTTGAGCCGGAAAACTCCGTTGTCATATGGAGCTCATAATTCAATAGCACTTAGCAGCGTCGCACGGTGGATCGAGTCAATTAGAGAGGTCGGACATGAAAATTTTGACTAGAATTGCAAGATTAGATGTTTATCTCGTCACAATTTCAGTTTTAAGGGGTGTTTCTGAAAGAAAATTTCACGAGGAAACCAATGGAACCACTTTTAGGACCTCAAAGTTTCGTATAAACGGAGTTGTAAGCGTTTACAGTTTCCAAATTTTGTCCGACCTCTCCTATTGACTCGATCCACTGTGCGTCGTCACAAGCTTCAATCTCTACAACCATCTTCTCTCTTTCTTAAGTTACTCAAATACGGACGGTTGACTCGAATCGGCAACCATGTCGTCACATCGGTGGCTCTCCGCGTCCGAACTTGGCGCGAAAGTCCACCCCCCCCCCCCCGGATCCTCCCGATCCCGAGCTTTTGCGCTTCCTTCTGCTCCCGTCGTCGTCTTGCGGAGCCTGGAGTCCGTCACGCAGCACGCTTAAACAACGATAAACTTTTGATTTAAGCGCTTCTCAAGACCTCCCTCCCTGCCTCCGCGCCCCCGGTTCCTCCGCGAAGCTATACGCGGCTCAGGACACAATTCCATTTCGCAGTGGATCCGATCCCCCCCCCCCCCCCCTCGCTCCGACCATTTAACTCGCATTAAAGCCGGCGCTTTTCAACGCCATTTCCGCCGGCGCTGCTGCAGCGCTGCACCACTCCACTCCTCCGGCGGGTCGGCGCTCAGCGCGAAATTAAAATACGACTCCGGGAAGTCGCCACTCGGCGGCGCGGCGCTTGGAAGCTCGGGAGCTTGTTGAAAGCTCCGAGTTGGCGACGAAGACGGAAGATGGTGCTCCGGCTGACTAGCGGTGTCTTGGCTGTGTTGCGTTGGCTCCGATACTTGAGCCGAATCTCTGCAAAGGTTCTCTTCCCTGAAAAAAATAGTCAAAGAACATTTTCCTCATGAAAAGTTCCTTCTTTCTTGAAGGGGGGAGGGAGCAAATAATTATTTGAAGGGAATTTTTCTTAATTATGTGAAACGTACCCCCTCTCCCACTAACAAAATTGAATTGACTGCGAATAAAGAGAACTAAGATCTTCAACATTCTGAACCCCGGTTTACCCCGAACAAGGGGGCGGGTAGTACAAGGGATTATTAGGAGCAATTCATCACGAAAATAAAGAAGGATTTATTACGAGCCTCGAATATGCTATGGTCACAAAAAGCCCGAACAACATTCAGTTAATGGAACAAAAAAAAGCTGTTGTAATATGGTGAGAGTTGAGCCTCGAGCGGATTCAAAGCTCTCCGAAACGCCAGCGACGAACGTCGATTCCGACTCTCGAACCATGTTACAGGGCCAGGAATTGTAAGAGTAATTTCTCCACGGATCGGATCGGCGGAGAAGCGAATTGAAAAACGAAAGGAGGATAAAATCCCACAAAGAAATATTATATAATCCCCCACGCAAACGATTCAAATCTCCGACCCAGTTGGCCCCACCAGTAGGACAGTGGGATAAAAAACACGCACCGCGCGTAGTGTCCTACGTTCGGGTCTGTACGTACACCGCGTCCCACACGGGATTTCGGACAAGATTCGCACCGCGCTGACCGTTTATGGTGCGACGATCGTATTCGCGCGGAAAATTCACGACGAATGGAACTGGTTTTTCTGCGGCCCGACGCCCGCCACCGGTTTGGATGTGCGCAGTTACGCAAGTTCCGCGGGCGTTGGGCATTTTCGGAAGGATCCGTGTGGGAGGACGCTCGGCGTGGGCTTGGATTTCAATATCAAAAAGAGATCCGCGAGCGCTCAATTTTGAAATGTAGCACCTCCTCGCTGCCCGTGAGCCCGCGGTCGGCCGTTGCGGAATCGTAAAGTTGAAAGCTAATAAACTTTACGACCATCACCGCCAAGAGTTGGTTCATAATCAAGAGGGGATATGTGAGAACCGATCCTGTTCTCGCCGCGCGGGACATGGGTTATTAATGCGTGAGGCGACACGCGTACTCTGCCTTCATTTCGCTACTTCTGGCGTGACCTGAAAGTGAGGTGGGTGCTTTAAGTATCCTTCCGTCCTTCATTGATGCTAATAAAATGACATCAATCCACACGGATGAAGAAAAGAAAAAGAAAAATACAAATAAATAGACCATGATTAATATAACAGTTTTGTTCATTGGACTACACGTGTCGCAAATTTCAGCTATCTTCAACGAGTCGACTATCAACCATTTGGATACTTCTGTTCCGTCACCGATTACCTGACTCAACCGTCAGTTGAAAAGGTGTTAAGAATTGAATTCTTGAAGAAAAAATTGAATGTTAAGAGCTAAAAGGCATAAAATCAAATCGTAGATCATTCTGTTTCTGGTAGTAAAGAACGAGGTATGCGAAATTAAACAATAATTCTGTCTTAATCTCTGCAACTCGACTTCTTCAAAGGAGCTCATAATTACCCTCCAACGATTTTTAACGGGGGTCGAACAATTCAATTGTGCTCTTTCTATTCTCAATTGATGGACATTCAAAAAACAAAACATACAAATGGAACTTGAACGAGCGGGCTGCGTTATTGACGTGTAATTCGAGGGTGTACAATCAGGGGCTTTATCTAAACCAAATTTTTGGACACGCTGTTTTCAAGAGGAATGATCTGCTTCAAAAGAAAACTCTAGAAATTCATTGAGAGTGACCCAAGTTGACTTTAGTCCTACCGAGGTCAAATACATAAAATGCAATGGGAGAAAATTCTCCCTTGCATTTCTACAAATTTAATTACATCGGTAACACCGGCGTGTAACTTTGTGGCGCCTATCAGCTCAATTTTTAAAACCGCGGTGTGCCAGAAATAATACGCCTTTTTTGCATGCATTGCAGGAATACCAACTACCGAGGAGCGCGTCATTTCAGTGTAAATACTCGGGAGAGGAGCATTTTGATCCGCTGAAACGTAGACGTGTCCAATTAACACCTATGTACACCCGTCGAGGACGTGAGTGACGCTCTAGGGAGCGTCTTGACGCCGCGTGCGGCGCCGCGACGCTGCTAATGGACGCGAAGGGCGGTCTTGAAGCGTCGTTTAAGCGCAGCGACGATCGGTTCTGGCGCGATGACGGAAAGGAAACAGGCGAAATAAATGTGTTTGAACACAGCGGGTACTATGTAAATTTATTGGCACCCCCTCCTCACGACCGCGTCCCCCCCCCCCCCCCCAGCGCTCCCCGGCGTCAGGTTCACCGCCTCGCGACTTGGTTGACGATTTTAGCGAAACACAATATTTGCAAACAAAATTGCGGCGCGGAGCTCGGAAAAACCCGAGTCTGTATACACGGGGACATTAGGGCTGAGTAACTGTGTGGCTCCGTTGTCGCACTGTAGAGCTGAGCGTTTGGTTTTTAAACGAAGGAAGAAAAACAAAGGACCGTTTTATAATTTTATAATTGGTGTGAAATATTCATGAAGCCTTTGGACTTTTTTAACTGGAATCAGCGTAACTACAATAGACGTTGTCCAATTTCCAGATATTCTCACAAATAGGTCCTATATTTTTAATCCCTCGCGCAAAGGTATCGGCGCAAGGATATTTTAAACAGTTTACTTGGCTCTCTGACCTTGTCAATTGCTCAAATCGAGAGCTAAGGGACAATACCGCTTACCTGTCAATTTTGGCGGAAATGAGCCAGCGTTTTTGCCGCACTCCAGAGTATAAAAAAACGCTAGTTGACGTTTTTAGTTTCTTCGAATTCCACATGGGAGCGTTGTAATAACGCTGTGATGTATTAAAAGAAAAAATTGGAAACCTAATCTCGGAATTTCAGAAATGGCATGGTTTTTCTCGTTCTGTAAAAAGTCTTCGTTCGCAGACGAGCTGTATCGTTCTTCAGCCATCCTAACGGTTCTTGACTCCTCCAACACCATCCGAATTCTTGGCTTTGTCCAGTTTTTAAAGTCAGCCCTGATTCTTACACCTCGGACATTATTTTTCGTAAAATTTTCATGCATTACAGTGTTTCGATCCAGACCTCGTTCAACGGTCCTCGATTCGGTTTCGCGTCGGCGAGGTGGCGAATTTTTCGGATGCGGAACCCCACAGTGCGGCGCGCGAAGGATGCGGAGGCGGCGGCGCGTTTTGTGGCTGCAGTTAACCAAGAAAATTTAATGGTTCCGTCGCGAAATTAGATAAAAGTCGGGGCTGCTGCTGCTGCTGCTGGTGCTGCATCCCGATCCCGTATGGTCCCGGGCACGTTCCGCGGAGCTTTTACGATTCCTCCAGACTGCTCGCGCCGCTGCCACCGCCCCCGCCCCCCTCTCCCCCCCACACGTGAGCTTTAAGCTCGGCTCCCGCACCTCCGCAGGCGCCTTCTCCCTCGGAGCGCCGCGACGCAAGGCTGCCAAACGGTGCGATCGAAGGTGGATATTTAAAAGGGTTTGAATGGGGGAAATTGTGCTTTTTTAGCACTGTCTGGCAACGAGGCTGCGATGCCTTCGACGGCGGGCAGGAAGAGGGAGGGTGAGAAGCGTAAAACGGCTACAGTGTATAGGATGCTCTTTACGTACTTCACCGACATTTACGTTTGATTTCCCGATGATGCTCGAACGACTCGGTATGGAACAACGTGGTTTATGTCGTTTGATAATTAAGACTTTTTAGCCCATTGAGTCGGGGGAAATTTTTGGCGCCTTTTTCGCTTAAAGATACGTTATAACCTTAAAACCAAAGACATAAAGACGGAGTGCTCGTATCTAAAAGCACGGGAAAAAAGTGAAGCCTGGTTTGGCGCTGGGTGCTTGTGTGAGTGTGTAAATGAGCGCGGGAATCCATGGCGGCAAACGGAAATTTGATTTGAACTTGTCCTCTTGATTTTTCCTTATTTCTTCTTCTAAACGTGTTTTAAATGCCTAAAACGATTATATCAAGAAAGTTCGGTCTGCGTCCTAATATAATACACCTACTTTTGCTCAGTAACAGGCAGTAATCTCAGATAAAGTTAGTTTTTCTTCTGCTCATGGTGGTTCTGCAGGTTCAAACAGGTCGTTACAGTTCTAGATGACCGTCACTCCCAAATGAAATTAATCGGTCGACGACGGACCAAAGCTAACCTAAAGTTAAAGAAATATGAGTGGGTAAGTGAATTTGGGCAAAAATCAACCTAGAATACTTTGTTTCCGCAATTATTTTACTCAGTTCCCGCCCTATATTTGAATTCAAACTTGTCCCGATTTCGCCGCCAATCCTCTAGCCAATAGTAGAGGTGGTTGAAAAGAAGCTTCATTTTTTGCTTTTAGCCCTCCGTCTTTATGTCTTTGCTTAAAACGTTGCGTAGGATGAGCTACAGAGCCAGACGAGGTACAACCTCATGTGGTAGTGGAATGGCTCGGAAGGCGTAGAGTCAGCGTCGCGTAATTTTTATTGGATGCTCCGGCTCAAAGTTATAAAATATTTAATAACCTTTACTGCATAAGTGTTTCCGACCACCATTAAAAAAAGGAGAAGAGACGGGCCCGACGCAACATCGTGATAAAGCAAGGGAAAGGTAGGTCGCGCGTTGATAACGGCGCAGAGATACAACTATTCGTACTTGATGGATGTCCGTGTGGTATCTGCAAAATTGAAGGCGCCATGACGTGAAGTGCGAACTCGAAATGCATTGCTTTATGCTGCCAGTGATGTATCGCTCAGATTCGAGCGAAAAGTTAACAAATAAGGTCGGATTTCATATTGTCTAGCCTCGGCCGTGATGCTACGTAGGCCTGAAAGAACTACACAAAATTAGACAGACTGAAACGAACACACTATGGAAATGAGCAAGGAAAAGGTCGCGCGTTGCTTACGGCGCAGAGATACAACTATTCGTACTTGATGCATGCCCGTGTTGCATTTTCAAAATTGAAGGCGCGATGCGCGTAGCTGGGACTTTCGATGTGAATCTTCTTTGAAACATCACAAGTTACCAGCAGTATGTTCCATCGGCTTGTACCAAAGTACATTTAGAGTAATATAGACGACTTGGAAAATCAAGTTAAGTAATTTTACCATGTTAATTTTTCTTATCATTTTCTGACTTACGTTATCCCGATGTTTGTATTACTGTCATTTTAACTCCGCCTCGAAATTCGGCGCAGTCAAGTTTTCGATTTAATCTGTTCATTCCTTAAACCCGTGTCTTCCGTTAAATTATCTTGCGTCAATTAACTTTTATGGCGGGTCCTTAATTCAGACATGAGAATTGTTTCTCTTTAAGCATTCGAGAAACCAAACGGGAATGAAGAATTCAAGACTTAAACCCAACCGAACCGCTCTGAACTTATCAAGGCACTAAACGGCATCGTAAAAGTCGTCTGATCGTTTCTGAGAAGATCATTCATTTGAGTTATGTGCTAGATTTTCGTTAGTGATAAAACGCGAATGCAGCACTGCCGTCTTTTGATGAGTAGAGAATGTTAAGATGAATCAGTGCGCGCGTGCTCAGATGAACATCAAGAAAATCTAGAATATCTTCCCCAGGAAAGAAGGAAAACGCCAGTACCTCTTGACCTCTGCAAAAGAAAGTGTGAAAGGATGGTTTCATCCAGTGCGCTTAGTATAACAGGGTGTCTAGCATCAGAAAAAACCGGGAAATATCAGGAATTTTGGCCGATCAGGACAAATCGGACATTTTATCAGGAATGTTTCTTACGCAAATCTCCTCAGCGGAGAAGTCTTACTGTTTTTTGCCTACCGTGCTAGGAGTCGTTGCGCCGTCTTTGTTTCCGGAGAAAAACCGGGAAAATATCAGGAATTTCCCAATTGAAAAAATCAGGAATTTTTTGTAAAATATCAGGAAAAATCAGGAAAATATCAGGATTTTTCAAAATTAAAAAATACTAGACACCCTGTATGAAATCTGATTTGAAGGGATGTAACTCATGATTCTGGGAGCACAAATATGACTGTCTCACCGTGCTCTAGTCGGTGCGGTCAAACCCGAGTTTTGGCGTGGTTTTGACGGCAGACAGGAAGTGGGACGCAGTTCATGACCACTGCAACAAAGATTCGGATTTAAATGCGGGGGATGTGAAGGGGGCGGGGGGCGGTGAGTAAAATCACGGACCGCTCGCGTCGGCTTGCGGTTACGTAGCAGCGCCGGATTCCTAAGCCCGTCCATTGATGGGACTCCCCTGGCTCCCTGTTCCCACCCCCCCCCCCCCCCCATAGGACCCACTTGTGGCCGCACCCGCTAATCCTTCCGTTCCTCGACGACTACCGGCCAACCCCTCAAGTTCCCCAACTCCGCAGAATTAATGACGCGTGGAGCAACTCGCTGCATCGATATGAGGATTCTATCGTGGCGTTAAGTCCATACGAGTAACTGGGAATCGACTGGATCCCCGTGGGAGCGGGGAAACCTCTGAAACAGACAGGTAATTTGTGTTATGAAAATCGGGAACTTCCTCCCTTTTTGCCAGGAGAGCACATCGTTTTTACGTGTGTTGATCCTCGTCGACTCATGTTTCAAAGATTAGCTATAAGATGAAAAATATTAGCGTTCGCACTTGGACAAAATTTTAGTTTTTTAGAAGGAACTTTAGTTTTTTAGAAGGAACTTAAGTTTTTTAGGAGGAACTTTAGTTCTTTTAAAGGAACTCTAGCTTTTTAAAAGATACCCTAGTGTTTTTTAAAAGGAACTTTGGTCTTGGAACTTGGTTCCCCTCAGGTAGGCGACGGAGGGGGCGTCCAGCCATACGGTGGGTAGAGGGCATCCGTGAAGAGATGGAGAGATGCCAGCTTCCGGAGGATCTCTACCGTGACAGATTCCTGTGGCCGGGTAGACGTCGCAGAGTGCCCTAGCGCGCCGTAAAAGCGGCTCATACATACACACATACTTTGGTCCCCCCCCCCTATTAGAGAAAATAAAGAAGTAAATTTCTGGTTTTCATAAGGGAATTTCTCACTGCTCACCGCCAGTAGGGCGTCCGTCGGTGTGAACCGGCAAGCGCGGGTCGGCGGGAATTTTCCTCGATCTGATCTGCGTGGCGGGCGAGGGAAATGAATGGGTTCGGGTGGCGGTGCGGCGGCGTCACGGTGGTCACCTCATTGTCACCTGCGGCCGACAGTGGTGGCAACCGTGCGGACGGCTCCGGCCGCAGCACTAATGCATCGGACCTTCACGGATGGCCGGCCGCGCCCGCGAATGAATCGGGAAACGCGCGACGCGGAATGTGGAACGGGAGCCGCCGATGCCGTCCCGCAACGGAGGCTGCGAAACGGAAACCCGACGGTCGTCAGACGGGACCGAGTAAGAAATCGACAAGTTCGATCGATAGTGCCCTCGGCAGGCATCTTTCAGCTGACTGACATGCCCATCTTAGCTGAAATCGCTGGAGAGCCATGGCTTACGAAATTGATCCATGTAGATTTGGGCTTATTGCAGTGGGGCCATTCATCAAACACGTAACGCTCACTGGAAAAAAAGAAACACATTGGATCTAGAGTCCAGACTCTTGAAAAGAAAAGAAAAAGGACTCCTGATTCAATTAGATGTAAGCTTAAATCAAAAGGAAATACGCTCAAATTAAGAGGCTTGGTTCTTGATTTAAGCTTAAATCTGATTGGATCAAAAGTATTTTTGCTTGTCGATGTTTTGGACTTTAGATCCAATGTGTTTTTTTTCCCCCAGTGAACGCTATATGTAGGATCTTTCGGAACCTCCCCCCTTCCCCCCCGGTAACAACCTTCTGGCACGTCAAAACAACACGGCACGCTACATTATGTGTATGTGACGCTTTCCTCAGCCCCCTCCTTCCCGCAACGGTTACGTTTTTTACGGAGTAACCCGGGAATTCCTAGGGTGTATTAAGGGAAACTCGTATTTTAGGGGAAAAGTATATAGGGTGAAATTATGAAATTAGCTCCCATTACAAATCCTATCATTGCTCATCTTACAGATCTAATCATTAACGTATACAATTCTCTACGACACGCTGAACTGATACACACAACATGCTTTCGACGGGACTCCCTAAACTGATCAATATCGCAACTCCGCGATATCTGGAGGGATTATGTGGTCTCCATCATGATTTTGAAAGCATATTGTGACACCATAAACTTGTCCAATTATTCATGTCGAAAAACGTTTCCATCCTGTCTTCGATCATTTGCATCCGTGGAAACAATTCCACGGCTCTGCCGGAGAAAAATGTGAAGTGGTGCTGGATGTATAGCCTCTCGAGCGAGGGAAGGGAGGAAAAGGATTCGTGCATGAGAGTAGGTGGCGCCGGTGTAACATTATCGAAGCATTAGCCTTTGCTCCTGCCCTTTTCAGTGTCCCCCTTTTGACCCCGGTCCACCCGCCGCACCGCGCCGCCGGTATCGATGAAACTTCCTACTGGCGCAGCGCCGCCCCGCGCCTGTGTTCTTCATTTTAATACGTAATGCGATTTGTATCGATCCGCCCCGATCGCTTTTATTAACTCCAACTTTTCTTTCTTTTGTTACAGGTATGTACTTTTTTCTCCCGCGCCTCTCTCGAATCTGGGGACTTAGTCTTCTCCGGCAAGTATGTTCTAGTTTGTGTTTCTCACGAGCTTTTTCTCGTCTTCCCGCCCCTTGTTTTGTCGAAAAGTGAGTTCTTAGACTTCGCGAGCTTCGAGATGAAATATTTTAGAAGGACTCCTATCTCTTGTAATGCTCTCTCGTCTTTCCGCCCCTTCTTTTGTCGAAAAGTGAGTTCTTAGCTTTCGAGCTTCGAGATGAAATATTTTAGAAGGAATCCTATCTCTTGCAATGCTCAATAAGGCTTTCGGACCCATCCTAAAAAATTCTAGTTTAAGATGAAATGTTACCTGTGTGGTTGCACAGAGACAGCGGGCTGATGATTAAAACTGATAGACAAAGTGATAGACAAAGAAGACTTAGGGAGTACGGAGCGATCCTATTGGTTGAAATGGGTGGTTCCTTTAGACCAAGGAGAAAATGATGAACTAAAAAAAGGGTGTCTCATGGGTTGCCTTTAGTTAGTCTATTACCTACCTCCGTTATCTACTGTAACCACCCGCTTCCACCAATAGGATTCCTTTATATCTCTTTTGTCTTCCTTGCCTATAGTATTGCCTATCAATTTCAATGATCGGCCGCCTGAGATCCGAATTTGAAGTTGCGTCCGAAATCAGCATCGGGCGTTTCAAATACAACGCTTTCCTTTTGCTCATGCCGGTGATTCTGAATCTTCTCACGCGATCCATATTTTTAGATTCATCTACGACAGGTTCACGAACTTCATCCCTCGTAAAGATAACTCTCAAGGAATGCGATTCATCTTCAGTAAGTCATCAAAGTGACGTGTTCGTTTCCCTGCCGGTTAACCGTTTAATGACGTGTAATACGATTAATTAATTGTCACGCGTGGCTTAAAGGCGTTGTTTTCAGATCGTTTCCCACTCTCTGCAGAACCGACCGTCGAATAAAGTAGATTTTTTTCGACTCGAATTTGGCAACGCGGCTTTGACGAGAACAAGGCGAGAATATCAACGAACTAATTAGACGGGGCCTGCTCGCATCGGATACATCAATGTTGCGTGTTCATTAATGCACGCGGAAATGCACATTTGTATTATTATTTTTTCCAGCCCCGAGAGCGCGGCCGAGACCGCTGATAATCATCTGCTAATCGTGAATCGTGTTGTCAGGTTGTTATGCTCTAGTTGACTTAGCATCATCGAGGTCGAGTCAGTTTTTTTTTTCGATCGCTATTTCTCCCGGGCGCTAGTGAAAATATCACTGTTTCTCCTCAAAATACGTTACTCTTCAGTGAAATGTCAATGAAATTTATTTCACTGAATTTACAAAAATTTCACAAAATTTTACAATATCTGAAGACGCTTACGCAGGGTGTCTACAACTCCGGAAAGTCTGGAAATAGTGCTGATTTTTTAAGGGCGGTCCGGAAGTACTGAAAAAGTGCGGAACATCTGCAAGAAGGTCCGGAATTTTTTCATTTTTGTCGCAAATTTGAGGGGGAAATTCCAAATTTGGAAATTTTCCAAATTTCCTCAAATGGAGGTACTGAAAAAGTACTGCATTTTTCTGATGAGGAGGCACTGAATTTCTTGGGAATGCACTGTAAAAGTACTGATTTTTGGCCAACCTCTAATAGACACCCTGTTACGCATTCCTTGGTGTTGTCATATTAATTGGTTTTTCAAGTCATTAACGTCACACTGGAAAATGAAGTCTCTTGGATCTAGAGTTTACACTCCTAAAATTTGAACAGAAAAAATTATCCGGGATCGATCGGATTTTTGCTTCAATTGAGAGCCTAGTCTCTTATTTTAAGCGTATTTTCTTTTGCCTCAAGCGAAAATGCGAGTGCATCAAGAGTATTTTTTCTTGTCAAATAACTTACGGGTCCCGACTGAAGATCCAAGAGGTTTTTTTTCCAGTGCAAGCCTTGAACATGGGAAGCTTATTAAATGCAGCCTTTTGTCTTACCTATAATCTGAAAGCATACGGTAAAGCTTCAGAAAAAATAGGGAATGTGGAAGTTTAAAAACAATGAGCTCTGGCTAAGAGTTGTCAAGGACTCCTCCCCCGAAACTGAGGAAGCGATACTAATCAGCCTGACGCAATTTTTTTGGAGGGGTTTAGAGAAGAGGTGCCAAGGGCGTGCCCCTAACAAGAGCTACTTCGGGCACCCCCGCCTTTGTCAGGGCACTGAGGATAGGACCCAACAAGTGCAAACTTTAGCTGCAGCGCGGAAAGTACTCTGTTAATCAATCGTCTCCTATAAAAGCTGCGAAATTGAAAAAGTCGTTCGTCAGCTCCGTCGCGAGACGTCTAAATGAATCGGGGGCTTCGTGCAATAAAACAACCATAAATTTAAAGTCCAACATTCAATGAGGTAACTCGCCTCCGACGACAACCAACCGAGAAGACGAATGGTCACTTGATTAAATTTTTCTGCTGACACGATAGACGTCGGATAACGTCCTGATCCGACTGATGCAAAAAGTTAAAATCGAGTGCCTGCAATCACTCTTAGTTAACAGCGATATAGACCGGCAATATATATTTAATTCTTATTTCTCGGAAGATAAGTGGAACTGTCACCATTTTATATATAATTTAACTAAACTAGAGAATTTCGCCATTTCAGCGCGACGTCATTACGTCGAGAGTGATTTTTAGATTAAGCATTGCATCTCACCAACCAACGTCAGATTTTATTCTTGCTTCGTAGCAGGGTGTGTATGGCTGCATAACGTTTGCGCACACTTTTCTTACCGATAACGTTTGCGCACGCTTTTCACGAATATCATTTGCGCACACTTTTTACCGATAACGTTTGCGCACTTTGCACTATTTGGCAACGCTTCAATGATGCGTCAGTAGTAATCGTGATAGTAATCGTGATATCGCTTCGTGATAAGATAATTCAACGGACGGATAATTTATAAACGGACGAGGAGAAATTTTCATAGAAATAAATTCCAATAAGCAATCAATAAGTAAATGAATAAATAAGTTAATAAGAAGAAAATAGAAAATGAAGAAAGTTAAGAAAATAAGGTATTTGGATTTTTCGCTGTTACTTCAGCTAAAAATGCTGTCACTGTCTTCACCGGAATCATCTTCAGTGCAAGGACGGGTTTTAGGGCTGTTTTTAGGGCAGGTTGCATTTGAAGAGCAAGTTTCATCAGCACCATTTTCAGAAATGGATTCATCAGGCTCGTCTGCATTGAAAGAGTCATTTACAGCCTCCGGGTTATTTTCTTCGTCTGAATCATTTTTGTCGGGGTATTTAACTTCACGAACCATTTCCAGAAATTCCGTAATAATCAGGTCCTTATCGAGATACAAATTGGTTAATCCATCTATGGCTGCGTCAATGTTTTTAGGTATGGGTTTTTTAAACTTTTTCCGAGATCGCCAACTCGCCTGTAAGAGTGACAGAATATCTGAAAAGGTTACCTTTTCACAAGATGGAACCTCCTGCCGTATTATTTTAAGTGGCGGTTGATGAAGATTTTCTTCCGCTTTTCCCTTCAAATTTGTTCTAACTTGCTGCAGTTTTATTTGTTTTTCGGTCGGCGAGTCATGTTTCTGTAAAGGCTAAATTCAGGTTAAAATACTTTAAAACGCGATGTTCTGACCACGGCGAACGACCGATGACTGGGTCACTAATTGCCAGACAATGCATTGCAAGAAAATGTCTTATCATGAAGCGATACTATGACCGCCCGGATCAAAACAAACTCCGGTTTTCGGGTGACACGCTCAGCATCATTGCAGCGTTGCCAAATAGTGCAGTGTGCGCAAACGTTATCGGTAAAAAGTGTGCGCAAATGTCATTCGTGAAAAGTGTGCGCAAACGTTATCGGTAAAAAAATTGTGCGCAAACGTTATGCACCGGTGTGTATAAGTCCGGAAATAGTACTGATCTTTTAAGGGGGGTCCGGAAGTACTGAACAAGTGCGGAAATTCCGCAAAGAGGTCCGGAATTTTTTCATTTTTGAGGGCGAAATTCAAATTTTTCAAATTTCGTCAAATAGAGGTACAGAAAAAGTACTGAATTTTTCTGTTGAGGAGGTACTGAATTTCTAGGGAAAGACTGTAAAAGTACTGATTGTTGGCCAGTCAGTTTTAGTTTGACACCCTGCATAGAAAATGGACATTTTAGCGAAGAGGCTTACGTCCGTAAATCGGTTCCCCAGTAAAAACCACTAAAAACAACTATTATTTCTACCGAGTTTGTCTGCGGCGTCAAAGATTTCGATTCAGCGAAGCCTGCAGCATAGTCGGATCCTCTGTAATCAAAGGAATACTCTCGTTATGCCACATGCAAATATATCCGATTGTGAGTCTACAATAAGAAACCGATCATCCGGAATGGGAAACCATCTACTTAAAAGCAAACGAGCCATGCTGCCTCCGCGGGAGGAAGTAAGAACAAATCAAAGCGGAAACCTCGTTTTCCACCCGATCGGATAAATGCACCCGTTTCGGATTCCCCGAGTTCACTAACCACTATCGGAAAACAAACGACTTATCTTTGCAATCTCATTAGGGCATTCACGACTGCATTTTCCTTAGAAATTCCTCCATAGTAGGCGTCCACTGTAAGGCAAGTACTGTAGACATTTTTTTTTTTTGCGAAGCATTATTCATCTCATGATTTGATGATAATCGTTCTTCAAACGCGTCAGATCAACTGAGGCAGTTCTCTTGCCGTTCTTCGTCGCTGCAGATTCTGCGTAAAATAAACAATGTCCGGCTAAAGTAGCTTCAAACGGAGTTTTCTGTTGATCATGATGTGTCCTCGTTGATTTCGAAATCGTCTGTTCAAAATTATAGCCTATGATTGCACATTCAATGCGTGACAGTTAATCATTGTTCACTGAGAAAAAACTATGGTTTATAAACCTATTAGAGGTAAATATGGAACACCTATAATAGTCGTAAATAAACTAATGATTCTCGGTCTGTGAACCATACTAAGGTCTCTGTACCTAATTAAGGTACCCCGTACCATAACTAAGGTATATGTGCTATTATTATATGTAGAGGTACTACTATTAGTGGTGTTCCATATTTACCTCTAATAGGTTTATAAGCCATAGTTTTTTCTCAGTGTTAATCATTATTTGAAATTTAAAAAAGATTAGGAAAAAAAGAAGGGGAATACGTAAAATTCGCATTCTACCCTTACAATCATTTCTCCGGAATAAAACAAATTTTGGACATTTTCGAAGTTGGGTTGTTTTTCAAACTGGAAGATTCGTCTGATCCCATCCTTGGCCGCAACGCACGGTCGCGCTACCGGAAAAGCGTCTCGACGTGGGACGAGAAACCGCTACATGTTCATGGAAAATCCGACGTGACGGTGAGCACACGAAAACTTCTTACAGGGGCACACGTCCCGGGCGTATCTCGACTCCTACATGGTCTACGGAAAGCACGGAGTTCAACGGAGAACAGGTACCACGTTGCAATTAAGATACGTATTTTAGTGAGAGGAGTGGCGGCACGAGGCTCGTCCGAAAACTGGCTCATTCCGCGGTTTTAATTCTGAAGTGAGTTCACTCGGGATGTTGCAGTCGCGGTGCTCATCCGGCAAGCTCGGAGGGTCCGTCCGGCGCGAATTCCGGCGGTTTCGGCGCGACCGCAAACTTCGCGACTCGCCACGCTCGCGAGCAGCTATTTGGCATTCAAATGAGCCTCTTTGCTCCGGAGAATTCGAAAGCTCTCACGCCTCTTCGTCGCTCCTCTGACGTAAGGGCGTACCTCGATTTCGACATGAGCCCTGGAGAGCATGAAGTTGCATGGATAACAGGGTTCATGTGGAAATCGGGATACACCCTTAGAGGAGCAATGTCTTGTCCGATTCACGCGCGGACGTGAGGAAGGCGTTGCGTGAACTTTAACGGACGGGGATGAGAAGTGACCAGACGTTCCAGGCCTGAAGGCGCCATTTTTAATGTGTTCGGATAAGTGATGAGAAGCAACTGACTGTTCATTCTGTAAATAACTTGTTATTTGCGTAAGATCAAATGATACTTTTTTTTACCACAAATAAAACGCAATTTGGCAAAGAGTATTTCTTAATCGCGGCTTCCGTTCGTAAAAATTCTGCTCGTAAATGTCGAATTCCAATTCTAGGCTAAATCTACGTCGAGAATTTTTTTCTAAAATAAAGAGAGAACCTTATTAGTGGCGAATCTAGAATGTCTCCGCTTACAGATCTAGTCCCTTTTTTTTAGTGCACTGGAAAAAAACACACACATTGGATCTAGAGTCCAGACTCTTGAAAACATTGACAAGAAAAAGGACTCTTGATTCGATCAGATTTAAGCTTAAATCGAAAGGAAATCCGCTCAAATTAAGAAGCTTGGTTCTTGATTTAAGCTTAAATCTGATTGAATCAAGAGTATTTTTTCTTGTCGATGTTTTTAAGAGTCTAGGCAGCAGTATCGAACATTCGAAAAAGGGGGTAAAACCTATACCTCCAATGTTGAGACTTCGAAGTAACCCCACGGAATCGTGACTCGTGAGCATCCGTAAATCTCAGCGTTGAATCAAAGCGCTGGGTTTATCGGCGTTAGGGGTGACACCAATCAAATCGAGAGCGAATCGAGGGAACTGTAAGGAGGAATGAAATAAGATCAGTCGTCGTGGTGTTTTAAAATTCGACGTGCCCGAATTACCCGTCAGCGCCCGCGGTCTATATACGGCGCGGCGCACGGTGGATCGAGTCGATCAGAGAGGCCGGACACGAAATTCTTGGCTAAAATTTCAAATATTATGTTTGTTTCGTAACAAATTCGATTTCAAAGGATATCTCGGATAGGTAATTTCACAGAAGAACCAATGGAATCTTTCTGAATCTTTTTTGTTTCATATTTTTGAAAATACAAGCTTTCAAAGTTTCCAGATTTTTCCCGTTTTCTTTTTTTGACTCTGACCATTGTGCGGCGGCGGCGACAGCGAGTGTACTCGCGGGATCGACTCACTTACGCGTTACGGTCTAATCCAATCAATGTCGAGTACGTACCACCCGATTGGATCGAGGACGAAGCCAACGAACGGGGTCAGGATATTTACATTGTCCCCCTCGAATCACCGAAAAGACGAACGAATGACGGACCTCCCCGTCTCCTTTCACGCCCGAGTCTCGTTCCGTCGATGATAGGATGACGAGGGCGCGGCTTCCACCGAAAACCGCGGCGTGATCTTTTCTTTCTTTTTTCCTCCTCCTTTTTGCCAGTTTAATGGCCTTATCCCGTTTGAAACGGAGAAAAAACCTATTTGGACTACATTTCGCCGCAAGAAACCACTACTTTTGGCCCATTCATCAGAACATGTCTGAGCACAGGGGAACTGATACCGTCGTTTTTCATACGAAGGAACGTATGTCAATCCCAAGGTTGCAAAATTCACCCCTAAGTTCTGTTTTTCACAAATGACCCAAAGAAAATGACGGCCCGATTTCTGTACGAAATTTTGCTAGTTTTTGACGCTTAACCACGTGAAAATGTGTCGGATTTTTTGTGAGGAGTATCCACTAGTTTCCTAGTTTACATAATTTTTTTTGAAATGAAATTTGACAACGGTGAAATATATTTACGCTGTCTTGTCCTCTGGGAAACGACAACATATGTATCCAGAATTCAGGACTTTATTTCAAACTGAAAATTTCACTCATTTTTGTTTCCGATCCCATGCAAAAGTAACAAAAAGTTTGAACCAAACTAGCGCAGGTTCATTTTTGTGAAAAATTGAATTGTTTGAGTCAATTTTGCAACCTTGGGATGGAATAACGTTCCTTCGCCCGAGAAACGATTTCTGTCATAATTTTTTTTATTTTCCATGTATTTTATTTCCCTTCTTTTTTCGGAAACTCGTATTCGTAACGGAAGAAATCCGTCAGCGCTGGAGTGTCGATACGGAGTTTTTCGGGAGAATCGAGTCCGTCCCCGGCGGAAAAATTTAATATCCCGCGAATTTTCAACGGAGCGCGACACCGCCGTGGCCGTGCGCCGAGCGCGGATGAGAACCGTCGTCATCGTCGACGTCGCCGTACGTTCCATTCTGTTTGCTTCTCGTTTTTTGACGTCGTCGTCGTCGTTTCGCCCGGCGACCGAACGACGAAGAAAGGTGCGCATTCCGAGCGAGCTTTGAGGACTTCCCCCGTCCCCCTTCGTCGCTTTTCCTCTTTTTCTTTTCATCCGTCAATTTGAGTGCCTCGTTTATTTTGGTCACGGGCGTCCTACTCGACGCATGTGAAGCGCTCTTGTTTGCCTATGGTTATGAGCTCGCGACGTAGCGGCGCACAATGAATCAACTCTTTAGAAGAAGTCGGACAAAATTTGGGAACTTTAAACGCTCGTTACTCCGTTTATACAAAAGTCTGAGGTTCTAAAAGTGGTTTCATTGGTTTCCTCGTTAAATTTGCTTCAAGAGGCATCCCTTAAAGTTTAAAATGTGACGAAATAAACCTAAAAATTTGCAGTTTAAGTCAAACATTTCATGTTCGACCTCTCTAATTGACTCGATCCACTGTGCGGCGCTGCTGCGCTTCTGCAAAATAGATTAACGCCGTCGGCACCGAGAACCACGTTAAGGGAAAAACGTCGTATGAACAAACGTAGGTTGCCAAATCTCCTCTCACTAAAGTATAAATCTTGAGGAGCGACATGAATACTTCCCTTCGAAATTTTCGAGCGAATTAGGTAGGGTGAATCGTGGCTAAAATTCCGTCGAATAACCGAAGGAAATATTCATGCGAATCGACCCGAAAAGTCAGGGTTTCCGCAGCGGGAACTTGGCAACGTTTGCAATTTCTTAAGGCGTTATTGTTCCTCCGCGGCCGCCTCTGCAGTATACCTATGCGAGGGTTGGCGGAAACAGAGAGCCTCTCGCGATGGGTTTTATTTGCTGAGGGCTTCATCCGAGGGCGGAAGGAAGCTCCGGCTACCTTACCTTTGTAAATAACGCTTTAATTACACCATGGAGGGGTGTTTATTCCGATCTGACTCCTCTTGGCTGTCTCGTAAATTACGACGCAATGAAGACTCTCGCAAGTTGGCAACGCTGATTTTCTTCCGTTTACATGCATGGAAAATAATCGATTCTTTAAGATGCCAGGCTGTCTCACGTAATTTGATTATTTATTATGTATTTAAATGGTAAGAAAACAGTGCTGCGTTGACTTGCTTATAGCCAGAATCGCATCTTTTCGTGCTAAAATTATTGGTTAAAATTACTGCACGGTCCGCAAATTTCCCGACCTCGCCGGAGGGCAAATATTACACGATTGTGCTGGGAAAATGCGGACATTGGGCGAGGCTTAGGGTAAGGGGAGGGAGGTCGCCCTAAAGCGCAGTTAAAATTGTCCCTTGATTATAGAAATGTTCGTCGATTTTACCAGGTTTTTTTTAAAGTCCTGCCCTGTTAGAAGTGTGTGCTTCTTTCGCAGCTCCTCCTCCTCTCCCCCCCCCCCCCCGACAGTTTTGCAAAGGAATTCTGAAATTTAAGCCTGCGACTCGTATAAAATCAAAACGAAGTTGCAGAATGAATCCAAGTGTTCCTTAATGCGACTGGCCTATGTTAATCGTCCTGTTTTTCCAAAAGACGACACCTCCGTTGTTTCCATGTCAAGGATAGAAATCTGGAGTTGGGACAGAACTTACGATTTATCGCGAATTTATTTATAATAATATAACTATATGACAGGCGTGGCCAACCCAATTCAGGAAAGAGACTTCGATGAGGATCCAAGTTCTCAGGAAAGCTAAGTGCAGGGAATGGGAAAGGAAAAGTTCCCGGTGGATCTTCAAAGTGCGTATGTGTATGTGTGTTTCTCCGTCCAAGTTTCCCGGGACAAAAGACGTTATCCGGGAATCCCAGGGAAAGTTCCCCCCTGAATCCTTCGGCACCGATAATTATCGAGATGCAAGTGGATGTCGTTAACGGGGGTACCTCACTGCCGCGAGGGAGGGAGTCTGAGTAACTTTGGAAATCCAACGCGGTCACTGGATTAGGAGCTTGGAAGTTCAAGCGGAGGTGTTCTAATCCAACGCACAGTGGATCGAGTCAATCGAAGAGGTCGGACATGAAATTTTTGACTAAAACTGCAAATTTTTATTTTTATTTAGTCTTATTTTAAGATTTAAGGCGTGTTTTTTTCACGAGGAAAGCAACGGCATCTAGGGTTGCCGCAGTCAGGGAAAACCGGGAAATGTCAGGGAATTTTAAAACACTGGGAAAAAAACACATTGTATCTAGAGTCCAGGCTCTTAAAAACATCGACAAGAAAAAATATTCTTGATTCAATCAGATTTAAGCTTAAATCAAGAACCACGCCTCTTAATTTGAGCGGATTTCCTCTTGATTTAAGCTTAAATCTGCTTGAATCAAGAGTCCTTTTTCTTGTCAATGTTTTCGGAAGTCTAGACTCGAGATGCAATGTGTTTTTTTCCAGTGAAAGCCAGGAAAAACCTGGAATTGTCAAGGAAAATGACGAAAATGTTGAAAATGTCGGGGGAAAATTGTCAGGTCACCTGTATTTGCTTTCTAGACTAGGTTTGATGTTTCAAACAACAGATGTTGAGTGAAAACTATTTGCATTTAGTCGTTTTAACCATCTAGCATATGTTCAGTTTTCAGGGACTTATACCAAAATGTGACAGGAAAATCAGGGAAATCTCAAGGAATTCAATCTCTTCATTCTGTGGCAACCCTGGGTGGGGTGGTGAAGTGATTCCCAAATCACTTTCAGAATCTCACAATTTTCCATATTCACAGTTAGAAGCTTTTAAAGTTTCCAAATTTCGTCCGACCTCTCTCATCGACTCGATCCACCGTGCGACGCACCTTTAACAAGCCAAATCGCGGACGCATGTTTCCTTTTACCGCTATCGGGTGCTGCGGTGGAGCGCGGGGGTTGCGTAAGCTGCAACTCGAGTCGTTGAGCCGAGCGTATCGCATTTTTCGGATCCTTTACCCATACTTCCAGCCGGTTGCGCAAGGCGGGACGTTGGGCAGGCGGGCGGTGGCCAATTAGTCATTTTGTCCGACCGCGTAAGGTGAGCCATCGCCGCTGCCACAGTTACCCACAGACCCACGTTCTCCGTTTCTCAATTTGTCGGAATGTAGAATGGTCGGAATCCACTCAGATATTCCGAATATCGATCGGGTACACACGCGCACACGCGGGCCGGCTGTCGAGCCTTTATTTGTCACTTATCGAATGACCTGAATTAATGAGTTCCACTTGTTTGTGCTCGACCAATTGCTGATGCGGAAAGCTGGGAAGTTGTTTTCAAGATGTTTTTCCGGAAGCCGATCGTGAATCGGACGTATTTCTGTCAAACGGGAACTATTTGCATGAAGGCATGAGCCCCGAGACCCAGAAGACTACATGCATAACAGGGTTCACGTCATAACGCACATAGTTTCGTTTGGCAGAAATACGCCCAATTGAAAAGCAAAGGTCCTCCGAATTTGAGTTGATTGATTGGAGCTCTCTGGGTTGATTTTAACGGCAGCGGTCGGTTACGTCGTAGGAATCAGTCGAACATATGAAGTGGTCCATCGATTATTTCGTGCCCAAAGCAGAGGGGCTCCATTATTAATCACCCATGGGAAATTTTGCCTTACCGGGGAACTGGGGATCATCTCAGCGGCTCGATGCGCTTGCGATTGATTATCAACACCGAAATTCATGTTTGCTTCTCATATTATGGCACAGTGGAAACATGAAAGGGTCTCTTAAAGCCTATCGGATGCACATGAATGATCCATGTACGGAAATGGAAGTAAATTGTGTTGTTCTTATGGGTCTTTTGACTTCGGAAAAAAATTCTGTTGCTGGTGAAAGTATTACCATTTATGCGAAGTCCACGGTTTTCTCCCTGCATGTATCTCATGTGAATTTTGTAAATACAATCGCTTAAATGAATTCGCATTCGCAATTTCCCTCCACTAAAAACACTTCTTAAGATTTTAATGATTTCAGTAACAACAAGTAAATAAGTTAGTAGTCTCTTGCCAAAAACGCAGCGTAGGTAAATCAGGTATTTTGTCGAGACAAAGCTATCAAGTATGTGCCGGGTTTGATTTTACTACAATTGATGCAGTTTTTGCCCTTCATTTTCTTTCATTTTTTACCTGTATCAGTCAAAAGTGAGCTTGCGCTCTCTCTCTTTACTATAAAAGTGTAAAGCTGGGTCGACTTACGCGCGAGTCAGGTGAAATCTTTTCTGCGAAGTCGTTTTGCCATCGATCGTCTCACCGTGTGATGCGACTCGTCCAGTCAGCTCGTGTGAAAGTCGAGACCCGTCTGGAAATTAGCATGCCGCACACAGGAGTGGTTTTGCCTGGAAACCAAATGAAGTTTCATCCACGAACAGGTTGTGGACCCGGTGCTTACGACGCGCCATCGGTGGCCGCCAAATGCACCGCCGGATTATCATACCCATCTGAAATTGTTTTACAAGTGGTTTTAAGTTGAAAGTAAAGTTTTAATCATTTGCGAGTAAAAGTTCCCGAGCTGCTCCAACTTACCGTCGCCGACGTGTAAAATCGTCGTTTGTCTTACGGACCGTCAGAATTTTTTCTCGGCTTTAAGGTGGTAGAATAAAATTCGGAATGGAGCTTGCTGCACGGTTGCCGGCGGTCTGAGAAACCAAGGAAGTTGGGGAATTTGCAACGATCGCGAAAAGTTTGGGAGTCTCTGACATATCTACTAATCACTAAAACTCGACTTCATTTTGCAATAAGGAACCACTGTTTTTGGCTCATTTAAGAAATGGCGTATGTACCATTAGCTTCCCAATGCAGATAGGTGCTTTTACGTATAAGTCACAAATTGTGGTTCCTTATTGCAAAATGAAGGTACGCAGTTATGCTCGAACGGACAATCCACCCTGATTTGCTCATCTTAGGACGTGAATTTATGGTCCACTGTATTACGACTTTATCGGGGGTTCCATGGCGGCCTTGGCTCTAGAATCGAGAGCTGCAGACGAGTCAAGTTCAAGATCGACGTGCCCAGCACCACACCGAGCACCGGTTGAGAACGGTCTCGAACGGCCAATTGCATCAACTACTGGTTAGCTTCCGTCGGATGACTTCAGCGTAATCGTCCCGCGCTGATGAACCTATCTGCTGCGTAGTTAGAGATCGGTGTGGGAACTTTCCTCAGAAACTTTTGACCGCGGAATGTACTTTCAAGTAATACTCGTGATTCGACGAGTTCTTGGGGAACATTTTGGGAATCCCTGTTGTTGGCCCCTTATTTTTTTTCAGGGTGACTGTAATTACCAGCTGTGGTTCCTTAAATCTCACCGGACAATCACTTTGTGTAATTTGACTCGATGCACACATTTTTATTGAATGTTTTTAATCATTAAATGCATTTGTAATTTTATTAGTCGAATTCATTTGTCAATTTTAATTCTTTTTTCTTCGGTGATCACTTTAGAGCAATTCCTTACACTGGGAAAGAAAAAAAAAGAAAGAAAAAAACACACACACACACACCCTCACACACACATTAGATCTCGAGTCCAGACTTTTGAAAACATTGACAAGAAAAAATACTCTTGATTTAATCAGATTTAAGCTTAAGTCAAAAGGAAATCCGTTCAAATTTAGGGGCTTGGTTCTTTATTTAAGCAAAAAGCCGATTGAATCAAGAGTATTTTTTCTTGTCTATGTTTTTAAGAGTCTGGACTCTTGATCCAATGTGTTTTTTCCCAGTGTAGGCCCTTCCTCCTATACTCCCCCTCGCAAATTTTTGACACCTTCCTATTACTTTTCCCCGGGAGATTCGGCTGACAGGATACCTCCGTTTATCTCGGTGGGTTATTTAGCCTCGTGCAAGCGCGTTCTCCGCCGGTGAAGGTGGATGAACCCTCCGGCGCTCGCTTGTGCAGCAGCCGAGCGCGGAGCCCGTTTCAATGAACGTCGGCGGGTGCATCAAAAATTCAAAGGCCGGGGAGGAGTCGGCACCCCCCCCCCCCTCCCTTTTTTCGGGGAGGCCTGCTCCAGAAGATCGAGAAAGCTCGGAGAGAGCACGGCGGAATCTTGATGAATACCCGCGAGGGGTGCGATGAATACGCTCTCTTCGGCACCCGGCTCACACGAGGTGATACGACGCCGTGGGTCTTCTTTTTCCTCCCTTTTTTTCTTTTTTATCAAGTTCTTTAACACGTGCGACGAGCGCCTTTGATTCTGCCGCCTCTGCTCCTCCCCTCCCGTCCGGTTTCATCCCTCGCCTAAGTTCAGGGTTAAGTGAGGCGCCGACTGCATCGAAGTAAGCTTTCGGCCTCCGGTGAAACCAAGTCCTGAATTCATGGAACTTGCACGCACTTAGGACAACTCAGACGACGCGGATTGTATTCGTTAGAAACAAAGCTGTTCTCGGTTTTCCTGGGAAACCCCTTTTTCGGATGAGCTTAGTGTATTTAAATTTCATTTTAAGACAGTTTTGTGAGCACTGCATTCGAAATGTGAAACTTGGCAATGGAACGTAGCCATGAGGAGTCTGTGGCGGGTTTGCCAAACAGATGGCCCTCATCTCGGCACTCCCCCTCCTCCGGCCGAAGATTGAAACACCTAATTCGACAGTGATACAGAACGTACGACAAGGAAAACTCCCCGGCCGCGGGAAGCGGGGCACGAGGCTAACGAGCCTGACGGAAGGGAGCGAGCTTTATCTGGAGCAACCCCCATCGCTTCCTCTTCCCTAACTTGGTTATTATTCTATCGATTAGTTCTAAGAGTAACAACATTCAACAATGAATTAAAGAGCCTCTCGCACGCTCGCAAGGGCTCCCCTTTTAATTGCCAGATCTCCTGTACCAGCGGTTTCGGATTCATCACTCCACCGTGCTCCCGCTGTAACAGGGTTTCGGCGATCTGGAAATTCAGGGAAAGTCAGGGAATTCCGCCAGCAGTCTAGATCTAAAGTCAGCGTAATTAAAAGTGTAATTAAGTTTTGTCGAAAAGGGCAAAATTTTAACAATTACACAGGAGGAAAGAGAATCCGACATTTCGTGTTAATGTAAGAATTAGAACACATAATATTCTTAACGTGTCGTCCATATTTTTTGCTTTGGATCTCTTAACTCGAGGTTAAATTGACCAAGTCTCTGTGTTGAGAATTCGCCAACTTTTTACAAAGTAGGTGCGAACTTCCGCAATCGAACCTCATCGCAGTTGTGCGAGCCCTTTAAGCCCCTTGCAAAGTTGCAACTTTCGAGAGGTATCGAGAAGAACCAAAGTACATTCATTCAGCAGGTCATCGCCAGATGTCTCAGAGTGACCCACGATTTCGGTCAATTGAACTAATAATTTGGTCGATCGATCAAATCCTCTCGGTTGATCAGACCGAGAAAAAGGTCTGTCCTTTTCCTCATCCCCAAATGTCTCGGAGTGACGTGCGGTTTTGGTCGATCGACCGAAGCTTTTTTGTCAATCGAACCGGAAAATGTAACCATAAACCGGAAGGTTTTAAGTGTGCAGGCTCCTGGAAGCTGCTTTGAGCGTAGAAAGAAAAACGATTATTTTCCCTGGCGCACGGGCGTTTTATCCGGAAAGTCGTGGGAGGAAGGTGGCAACGGGGTCATTTGAGCTCATGAACGTCACTTGCGGTTTTTCTCGCTTTTCTCGCGGTGCCGGCTCCTCGCCCGGGTGCGGGGCGTTAATCCGGCTACTGGCCTTTTCCTCGTGATGCGCTCTCGCCGCTCCGGTCGCCGCCGCTCGCACTCGGCTTTAACCGCTCGGCTGTCAATTCAATCTTCACTCTCGGTCCTCGACTCTCCGCACTCCAGCTGCGATGTTTTCCCCCCCTCGACCCCGCTCCTGCCCGCCGACTTCGACGAGGATCCGACCTTCGCTTTCCCACAGCCTCTGGCGCCTGCGGTTTCTGACTTTTACACTTTAATTTACAATCAGCGGAAAGGTGCGAGTTGATGCTGTCGTGCTCAGGAAGAACGGCGGATGAACCTTCGGGAGTTGCGAAGTTTCCTCCGATGACATGTGTTGCATCTCCATAGCAACGTCAATGAGACATAAAAGAAGTTCAATATAACAAAATCACCCTCCCCGTATTCCGGCTGTTTATCTCTTGTAATTAATTGTTTTTAAATAATATTCTATCTTATCTTCTTAATATTCTATGTTTATTTTTGAGGAGATTCGAGGTATGAATATTTTCTCGTGAGATTTTCAAGAATTTAGATTTAGTCACGAAGAAAATTCTCGGAAAAATTGAACGGAAAATATCCTCGAGTTTTCCTGAAAATTCGTATTGTATTTAAGGAAATTTGGCAACTGATAAAGGTAGGTTCATACTTCATACAGCGGTTTTCCATAGCACGGCAGTATGTGCTTGTACTGTCTGGTGTACCACCGCACCGACCTTGCGTATATTGGAAAAAACGGTGAAAGCAGCCAGAGGCCCGAAAGCAGTGCTCCCATTGCAGGTCCGCCAAAAGTTCCGGTATTCGGAACTTTTTTGCTGCAATTTTTCCCACACCATGACCGTCCATAGTTTTGTCATTCTTTTTAGAATGTTTCCAATTTTCCGAGAAAGTTTCAGAAAATGCAAAAGATCCGGAACATTTCGGGAATTTCACAAGTTTCGGGAAGAATTCAGGAAAATCTCAAAAGTTCCGAATTTCGGAACCAGTTCCGGGAAACGGGAGCACCGTCCGAAAGTTGGTCCATCATTTTCCCCCTCACTCCCTAAGAACCACCGACTCCAACATAAAGGATCGCCCAGTTTTCTTTTCGTCTTGTTTGTCTATAGCTTTGTCTATTCAATCTCAATAATCAGCCGGGAGATGTCACCGGGCGCGAGCGAGCGGGGTCGGCCGTTAATTCTCGGGTCCGGGTCGCGGCGGCGGGTTGTACCCAGGAGGAAGGTAGCAATTAGCTCGGCGGCTCCCGCTCTGCTGCGTTACGCCAAAGAGCCGCAAGTGCAGTCCGGGATGAGCCTCGAGACACATCATAAGAGTATATGTAAACCGTGGCTCATATAGAAATGCACTTAGGGCTCTCCTCCGTGACACGCGGGCACGATGTCAGCACTAGTCGATTGCGCGAAACTCAGTCGTCGTCGCCGCCGGCACACAGTGGATCGAGTCCATCAGAGAGGTCTGACATGAAATTTTTGACTAAATCTGCAAATTTTGATGTTTATTTCGTCATATTTTAAACTTCAAGGGGTGCTTCGGGAAGAGAATTCTTCGAGGAAACCAATGAAACCACTTTTAGAACATCAAAATATTGTATAAACGGAGTTATGAGCGTTTTAAGTTTCCAAATTTTGTCCGACCTCTCCTATCGACTCGATCCACTGTGCGGCAGGACAAACGGAACGGGCCCGGCAGTGGCGTGCTTTGCGATGTATCGACTCATCTGCCATTTAAACCTATAGGAAACGATCGATAAATAGAATACACCTTAATAATCGATTCTTTACCGTAGCTTTAAATGGGGAAGTATCGATAATCGATGAGGGGCCCCGGCGGGCGGGTCGGCATCCATCATGCGAGACTCCGGTGCCCCGCGCGGGGGATTACCGGCCCCAGCCCCGACCGCGGAGGAAATGAAGGAAACGATAACGGACCAGGAACGTCCCCCCGAGTTTCCCGCTTGCCGATATGTCCCACAAGTGCTGACCTTTCGTCCGGGGGAGATACCGAGCGGCCGGCGCTGGTGTCGGATCGCGCGGCGCACTGCTGGTTGAGTATTGCGACTCGTCGCCTGGCTGAAAAAAATGGTGTAACCGCACTTGAAGATGATCCCGGGTAAGGATTGCAGAGTGTCTACAAGTCTGGAATTTCCGGAAATAGTACTGATTCTTCAAGGGCGGTCCGGAAGTACTGAAAAAGTGCGGAATTTTGTTTAATTTTTTTTGGCATTTTTGTCGCATTTTGAGCGAGAAATTCAAATTTTTGAAAATCCTCGAATATCGGCATGTGGAGGTACTGAAAAAGTTCTGAATTTTCCTGTTGAGGCGGTACTGAATTTTTTGGGAATGTACTGTAAAAGTACCTTAGTCTAAAAGACCTTTAGTGACCTTTAGTAGTCCCTTTAGTGACTTTCATTTTCTCGCAATTTATTTTGTTTCAGTGGATACGGATTACATTACACGGTTTCATTCGGAATTTTAACGTGAAGACTTCGAGTGAGCTTCCGTAGAAAAAATAATACAGCCTTATGATTAAAATGAACTAAAAAAACCTAAAAAACTAAAATCCAGGTTTCCGGGAAGGAAAACTCGGGTATCCTAGTCCTTCGGCTGTAACTACCACTCATCTAGCCCCACGTGTATGCATTTAGTTCATCGAAAGCTCTTCACGAGTGGTTCTCTCCATATAAATTAGGTTCGAAGCACGTTAAGTTTTAGCCGGAAATGTTCACAGTGTGGCAACTGGAGTAACTCGGCGTCGAGAAGCCAAAAGCGAGCCGTGTATTTCCCGGCGGATTCGTTTTGATGAATGCCACGGGAAATTGGTCCTACCCCGGGTGCCATAGCGCGCTCCTGACATTTCCATCGCTGTCGCGGTCCCTCTCGTCTTTGCCGGCTCGCGCGTCCCTTCAAATTATTTCCGGGTTCGGTGTGTGACGGAAAACTCGAGGATCTGCCGGAGGGGAGCGGGTTGATCAAACAGATTTTAAACTTCAAGTGAAAAATCGAACCATTCTAATATGAGTTTTTCACTTTTTTTTTTGTAATTCAAAGCGGAATCACTGGAAAAAAACCACATTGGATCTAGAGTCCAGACTCTTAAAAACATCGACAAGAAAAAGTGCTCTTGATTCAATCAGAATCTAGCTTAAATCAAGAACCAAGCCTCCTAATTTAAGCGGATTTCGTTTTGATTCAAGCAAAAACCCGATTGAATCAAAAGTATGTTTTCTTGTCAATGTTTTCAAGAGTCTGGACTCGAGATCCAATGTGTTTTTTCCCCAGTGATTGTTTTTATGTAACTATGCATTATTGCATCTATAAATTGACCATACAACAAAAATGAATGTTAGCGTATATGCAAACTAGGCAAACATTCATTTGCATTCAATAGTCGAAATCGTTTGTTGATTGTCTTGAATCTGTGCGATCACCATACCTCAAAATTGTTTCGTTTTCTTACTGATTATATTTTTGCACATTTTTTCCCCCTTCTTTTTTGTGCATTAATAATAATTAATGAGTTTTGGTTTCTTTTTGTTGCAGGTAAGGCAGTTTTCCTCTGCTCAGTTACAAGCACTTTAAGATCCCCTAGTACTGAGTAAGTACACATCGTACTCACCTTCCATCTTTCAACAATGTTTCGGCAGTGCTAAGCGAAAGGTAATCCAGCGAGGATTTCAAAAGTATGGGGGCAGGGATCATTTTTGAGCGCGTGAAGAATCATATTTTCTCCTGCCAAAAATCCAGTGTCTGCGAAACAAATCCCGTTTTTCAACACTTGGGACTTTACTTAATAAAGCTTCTTCGAATAACATTTCCAACTGCGATGGGACTTTCCGTAACTATTGATTTTCTTTTCCGAGTTAAATTCAACAGGCGCTCGAAAATCCCTGTTGAATTCGAACCGGGGATGATAGAACTAGGCCTCGCTGGCTGAAGAGCATTACAAGAGCTTCCCCGTAATTTCGGCAAACCTGAGAAAATCTCCTCGGTTAGTGAAGGGATTGGGAGGAGAAAGGGGGGGGGGTCATTGTCTTATCAGTTGTTGTATCCTTATGATGGGAAGCAGACCGAAGCAGCACGGTAACCTTTAAGGGAAGGAAAGTGGCCCGGAAGGGAAACGCCGCACAGTGGATCGAGTCAGTGAAAGAGGTCGGACACAATTTGGAAGCTTTAAAAGCGTATAACTCCGTTTATACCAAGTTTCGAGGTTCTATTAGTGGTTCTATTGGTTTCCTCGTAAAATTGTCTTCCAGAAGCACCCCTTGAAATTTAAATTGTGACGAAATGAACATCGTTTAAGTCAAACATTTCTTGTCGGATCTCTCTCATCGACTCGATCCACCGTGCGCCGAACACACGGTTCGACAAAAGCAGGAATGCGAAAAGAGTAAAAAGGTCATCCTCCTCGCGTTCCTGTCGAGCTTAATTGAGCGACAGGCCATTAAGCAGCCCCTCCAAGCCGTCCCCAGTGGGGTTTTTCGCCGGTAAAAATCGAGGGGGGGGGGGGGCACTTGACGGCGTTGTCGGAGGAGACGGATCTGCAACTGTCAAGGAAAATTGGGAAACCCGGAAAATAGCAGGAAATTGTCGAAAAGAGGAAAGGGAATTCGAGGACTGCTGTACTTCAATCAAGGGATTGAAATGATTGTTGCAGTGCGAATCGAATCGAATTTTAGTGCCTTGACTACGGCAACGTTGATGTATTTAATTTTATCGGTAAACAATTTCAGAAAATCGTTTCGGGGCTTTTCCGTATGGACGGATGTTATACGAGAGAGAAAGGGCAGCGGGTTGATTGTTTAATCGTTATCGCATGATCCTATATCGATGCAATTGTATCCTAGCAACGCTATCCATCGATCAAGGTCGTTGGATAACAATTGAACAATCCAGGCGTAGGTATCGTAAAATGGTCAGGAGGTTTGCTTCTCTTTTTTCTTCTTTTATCATTGTTTTTCCTTGCATTTTCCCCCTTTTTTCTGCAAAACTAGGAGAAATCGTGATTATGAAGACCTCGGGTGGTCATGAATTTATGAGTTAAACAAGGAGAAGTTTAAAATTTTACAGAACTTGCAACCGTGTTACTGATGGATGTCGAGCCGTGTCATCGTAACTCACCGTTTTAATAAAGCACACAACCAGACCCGAGATCCGGACGGGGCGAAATAGGGTTTTCGAGTGGTTCGCCACTCTCGAAAGCTCCGGCCCCCGAAGTCCTCGATCCGGATCGGTCAGCGTTGCTGCAGCTCGATCGTTGAATCGATATCGAACGACCTTGATCGATAGAAAGCATTGCTAAGATAGGGATTTATCGATCAGGATCGTCTGATAACGATTCGATAATCGATCGGGGGCCCATCGATCGCTCTCGATGCAGTTCCGAGGAAATTCGGAGGCGGGTGACGCTCTCGTGCAACGATCGTCGGTCTTCCGCACTGCCGTCGTTTTAAGGATGGGATCTTTCTGTCTGGCTTTCGGTTCTCACTTATCTCACTGTTGGTGCCATTGGAGGTTATCCGTTATCTGGCAACATCGGGTTTTCTCTATTTCCAGCCAACACAATCACGATTTCAGGGAGGTGAGGCAGCTGACCTCCATTTACTCCCGATCCATACCTCTCACTCCGCCCACAATCGTATGTACACTGAAAACTTTTGTTCCTGACATAAAGTCATCGTTTCGATTGAAATCCGGGAGATTTATGCGTGAACAACAGCGTAGGAATGATGGTTAATGATCTTCTCTGATCCATGCCCTGATCTGCCTCTTTTCTTCCATCCAACTCGGACACTTAGTTATGCAATAAGGCTAAGAATGAAGAAAGTTAGGCTTTAAAATTTCTTATCTTCGTAGGGCTAATTGAACACAACGAACTTTAAAGCAAATTTTCCTTGAAGACATTTTCATGGGGGACCTCGTGAACATCGCCCTAGGGTAGACTGCGGTGATTAGAAAGGTGCCCTCCTACTGTCCCCGGCTGTCCGTTCCGAAATCGAATTTTATTGGGGGACGTAAAGAAATGAACAGACATTCAGTATCTCTCGGTTCAGTTCAATTTTCTGCCATAGCTCGGCGGGAATTGCTGATTACTCCGGTCTACCCTATCGTAAAATTTTTTTTAGTAAGAAAGTGCATCGGATCAAGCTCAAAACGATCATCAACATGTTTTTTGAAAGCTTCAATTATCGCTCTCCTCTCGTTGAACGCCGCCCAATCAATGTCTCCACTAATGTTTTCAACGGATCGAGAAATCGGCGTTAACCTCATTCCGGAGGCGCTCGTTATTTTTCTGTCATGTCGCAGGAATAAAGTTCTCTCCCCTGTCTCTCCAGATAACCCGATACTCTTGCGAGCTATCCCGAGCTGACAATGCGGTGCGGTTCGACATCAAATTCGACGTCATTTATACGTGGAAGCTCCCTGAATTTAATGACCGGTTTATTTTTCATAACCCTCCGGTCGCCCCTCCGAGTTCAAAGTTGATTCTGCACCCCCCCCCCCTCTCCACCCCCGGTCCCTTTCTTTTCCGGGCCGTCGGAGATGTGACGCGCCGGACGTTTCATTTATCCTGGCGGGGATCATTATTGCGCCCGGAGTGTCGCGTCGCGTCGGCCGAGTGAAATTAACCCCGCGCCAGGCGTCGATATTACTCCGCGCACGCATATTTTACCGTCACCGTGGAGACGACGCACAGTGGATCGAGTCAATCAGAGCGGTCGGACATGAAATTTTTGACTGAAACTTGCGAATTTCGATGCTTATTCTGTCGAATTTTAAATTTCAAGGGGTGCTTCCAGAAGAAAATTTTACGAGATAACCAATGGTCCCACTTATCGAACCTCAAAATTCTGTATTAACGGAATTATGAGCTTTTAAAGTTTTCAAATTTTGTCCGACCTCTCTCATTGACACGGTCCACTGAGCGCCGTGTATACCTCGTCGAGAGCTTTTTGATGCGCTCAAACTCAAGGTTGCCGGATTGTATGAGGAAATCTGAATATGTTTTGTTGAGTTAAATGGGGATGCGTTGAATATTCAGCTCGATTCGCAAACAGCGGCTCAACTTTACGATCGCACTCGTCTCGTACGCACGGAATGAGCAAGTTGAGGTTTTTCGGATGCGCATCGGTATCTCGTAAAGATTTACCGACCCTAGTTGAATCGGGCTCTCGTGTGCACCGCTACAATGTTAAGGAAAGAGGCCGTATCATATGAAACGGCGGTATAAAATATTGCGAATTTCTTTCATTGGCATTTTCAGACACGCTAGATTAAATCGCGAATGAAATACCATAAAAGATGCATCGCACGACGTTCACAAGTTTTCCAGGAAATTTGTGTTCAAGAGAAACTTGGCACCGTCCGAAAGTTCATACGGCGTTTTTCGTCAGCGCAGTAGATTCGGTGTTTGGCCGTCTATTATACCTTGACTAATACCTCATTTATTGTTTGTCTGACTATCTGCCGCAAGGGATGTTAGTCAAAAATTGACTCAACTTCGAGTCAATCCGACTCAGCGTGAGAGTATGGCCTCGCAGAATCAATGAAGAGCCGAAGTTTTTTGGAGAAGGCAAGTCCTGATTTGCGGGGGCCGCAAAAAATCTCCCGAAAATCCTCAAATTGGTTTAAAATGTCCCAATTTGAATCTCGATCTTCAAGTGATCTTCAACTTCTAGTGCGCACTCCATAAATGCCACCTCTGGTTCATTTGGGGGGGGGGGGGAGAGTCTCTTGTATCCATAGTCCAGGCTCTTTAAACTTTGATTTGAATGACAAGAAAAAAATACTCTTGATTCAATCGAATTTCTGCTTGAATCAAAATGAAACCCGCTTTAATTAAGAGGCTGGGCTCTCGATCCAAGCAAAAATCCGCATGAATCAAGAGGATGTTTTTTTTGTCGAATTTTTTAAGAGTCGAGACTCTGGTTCCAAGCGACTTTTTTTCCATGTAAGTGAGTATTTCAGTCGAACCGCCCGAGGGTGCCATGTTAAGGTCCGGCCGGTGTAATTGAACGATCTGTTTACACGGGCTTGTCCGCGGTTGGCAGCCGCTCGGCGGTTTAGAAAGTCGTCAGCGGCAGCACCGACCGCGCCAGCGCTGTACTCGCGAGCGCCGCGGTGAGGGGGAGGGGGGGGGGGGCAGCTTTCAGTGAAAGTCGCGGCCGGTACGGCGAGGCCCCTCGCGCAATCGCGCTACTTTCTATCGGCTTTTATTTTTTCGCCGGACGAGCCCGTTGTTATTACGGTTACCGGCCGTTCGCCAATACTTTTTACGACCGCGCATGATAAGTGCGGCCGGCGCTGCGCTGCGCGTCAACGCGGCGAGATTATTAATTTTTTATTGGCTCCGTTTTCGTCGCCGGTGAAAAGAAGAGACTCGTCGCGACTCGGACGGACGGATGGTTTGTCGGGCCAATAAAAGTTGGGAAGAGGCTTGTTTTTCGAAATCGAATGTTATGATCTAATAATGGATTTGCCCGCGGTGGAACTGCTAAGTGCGCGGCGAGAACTACGATGTTGACCGAATGGACGGCTGATTTTAAGCTGAAATCGGTTGAACGTTAAAATAACCTAAAAAAATATTGTCATGGCATTAGAGAGTCCAAACAAAACAAAAAAAAATTAAGGAAATGCGCTGATAATACTGTGCTAGGTATTCGAGTTTTCTCTTGTAGGCGTTATTTGTTCTCTCTTCATCTTTTTGGCAGAGAAAAATCATTAAATAGACGTACCTATCTATGCTAAAACGAAGTATATTGCACGCGAACCCTATCAACATAGTTCCTTTCAACATTAATACGTCCGATCGGACTCAATTTTGCAGTAAGAAGTCAATATACCCTGCTCATCCATAGAAGCAACTGTGTTACTGCACTAGAAAACTGATGGCACTTTTATTGTTTTTATAATGTGATCTAAAAATAATGGGTTCTAACTGCAGGACATAGGCCAACTTCACGTGTAACATTAGTTGGACCGCGTTAAACAGAAAGGAACCAAGCCACATCAGCTATCGCCAAATTTAATTTGGCAATTCAATTTTTTAAATGAAAACGGCTGTGCGGATTTTTGTGCAAATTTTAGCGAATTTTCTCCTTAGTACAAAGGAAATTCCTTTAAATTTTCAAAGGAGTCCACAGAAACGTTTTCTCATAAAAAATTAAATTGCCCAGTTAAATTTGGCAATAGCTGATGTGGCTTGGTTCCTTTCTGTTAAACGCGGTCCAACTATATCATTTGGTTGGGAAGAGAGGGATTTACCCAAGACAGAAATGCAAAACTGAGATTATCTACTACTCCAATATTTCACATACTTTCGCCAGCCTTTACTAAAGTTCTTATAATCCAGTTGCGTGTCCTACATGCACCGTGATCCAAGATCAATTTAAAGAAGAATACTATGTCCTTCTCCCATCTTTTCTCTTTCTTTACCCTTGTCACATATTCAACCCAAGAAGAGTACTCAAAACAGGCAGCCTTAATGAGTCGTGTTAGGGCACGGCTCACAATAATTATAATTACTTACCAATGCGGCCTTCGAAGTTCATACGAAAACGTGCGAAATGGCGCTAATTTTTCGGTTGACACCGACTGACGAGGAAAAACTCAAGTTGCGAACATAGAGTTCTGCCGGATTTGCATATCTTCACGCTTGAATGACCAATTGGCTATGTGCGAAAGTAGGCCATCTCCCCGCTTGTTTTTTCAAGCTTGCTTCGCTCATTCTTTCCTCTCCCTCCGCCCCCTGTCCCCCGTCGGTGAATTTTCGCGGCGGGGTATTTTTGCGTTATTCGGATGACAAGCCGGGCAGACATGCAGGCAGCCGCCCGGTTTTTAGGTTTTGACGAGTCGAATTCGTTTCGCATTGTCGACTCGTTGCCTAATTCTTTCGAAAAAGTCTCGCTGGTCGGTTTTATTCTCTTCTTTTTAGACTTGAGGTCGACTTTGAATGTTATTGTCCTATTTTAATGAGGCACTATTGCAGGGAATTCCAATTTCCACCTTTCGATTTAGATTTGTGCGGTGTGCAAGCCTTAAATTCTCCGCCCGTGTTTATTCAAACCGAAAACCATGTTCACGATTGAAAAGTTGTCAGCAGTTGAAAAGAACAAGAGGACTAAACTTACTAGACTTTATATCACCCAGAGTAGCAAGCCACCTGAAAATTTTAATTCCTGTAGGAACAGCAATAATCATAGTGGCTGAGGTAAAATACGCCCGAGTATCAACATCTATGCCAACAGTAAATATAATGATGTTCTCAAACAGTAACACCTAAAATGCCGATAGTTACCATGGCATAAATTATGCCTAACCTTCCGATTACCATACCAAAATATTAGGTAATTTCGTTCGTTTTCAGCTATCATAAAAATCAGGCACAATATATCGATGGCCAAGTGCAAAACCATGGATCTCCTTAGCGGTGTTTGAAAATCTCCGCTCCTATTTAATTTTTTCCTAGAAACACAAGCTAACGTTAAAGCTTGAAATTTACGCGGAATATTCCTCTAACAGAAGAAAAACACCAAGGAAGTTATCAAGAAACTATGTCAACTTGTTTTGCAAGGAATAAATGAAGTATGGCTGAAAATCTGCAGCTGCCATAAAGGAGATACGTGGTTTTGCACTTCGGCCATCGATATTTGGACTGCATTTTGCAATTAGGAACTATAAATTCCGGCCCGGTTTGAAAACAACGTATGCGTCATTAGTTTCCCTATTCACATAAGTGTTTTTCTCAGATGAGCCAGAATTCATAGCTCCAAATTGCAAAATCCATTTAGGGACGTGTGAAAGCCTTTGCAGTCAACATTAATCGTTGCATCCTCTTCGATAGCTTCCAATGAGCTACCAATCAATATTCCCAAATCTCACCGGGAAGCAATAACTAATAGCTTCTGCATTACGCTTCTCCTGACAGGGCGAAAGCGAATAATTGGCCGTGAGACTTCCACCCACTCGGGGGGAGCGAATTTCGGAGCGAGGCGGGGCACAATGGATCGAGTCGACAGGAGAGCTCGGACATGAAATTTTTGACTAAAACTGCAAATTTTGATGTTTATTTCGTCACATTTTAAATTTCAAATGGTATTCTAGAAAAGAAATTTTACGAGGAAACCTATGAAACCAGATATAGAACCGCATAATATTGAATAAGCGGAGTTATAAGCGTTTAAGTTATCCAAATTTTGTCCGATCTCTTCCAATGACTCGATCCACTGTGTGGGGTTGACGAGGCAACGGTGGAGGCTCAACCACGGCCGAGCCGGGTCAAGGGATAAATCAAATCTGCCGATAAGATGAATGTCAGTTTGAGTGTCAATTCATTTGTAATGACGGACGGATATGACTGGGAGAGGGAGAAAAGCTCGGGGGGGGGGGGAGGTTTCGTGATTGAGACGTTTCCCCCGCTCAAAGGGCAGCATCGCCGAAACACGACGACGATCCCGGGGAGAAATGAAATCACGAATGTTTAAATTAAGGATCCTTCGAATTCAATCATCGAGTTTCCCTCGCGACCGAACCCCCCTGCTGAAATAATCAAACCGCTCCGCACAATTTTCCGGACGGCTGAAGCTCGGGAAACTCCCGCCCTTTTCCTTCGGGAGAGTTCCGAGTTCCGAGGGGCGCGCCGAGTTCACCGGCTTCGATGGCACCACGAGGCCGTTTCCAGGAAACGAGAAGACGCCGAAACTGATGGAAGTAAGATGGTCGGGTCTCGCTCGGGTTAAATGCATCGGTGGCCGAGAAGGGGCTCTGGGTAGTCTGAGATCCGCCAACACTCAATTAACTTGAAAGTTTTCGTCATTCTCCCTAAGTTTCTTGGATGATTCATCTTCGTAAAATTTTTTCCAGGAATAATTAAATGCTCCAACAGATATTTATTTTAGATTTATGTTATTGGATCCAAGGCACTATTATTGACCTGTTGAATGACATTTTTGAATCTTTAAATCACCCTAATAATTGAGAAGCTTTCATAAGCCAGAAAACAAATTCACCAAGAACATATTTGGAATGAAAAACTTAAATGTGCCCCAAACGTCGTCCGAAAGATGAAAGAAATTCGATAGTTTCTCCCCAAAAAATCTTGGGGAAGCGGGAGAATACACTGGTTTCTCACGTACCAGAGCACGGCGCAGAGATACAACTATTCGTACTTGATGGATGCCCGTGTGGCATCTTCAAAATTGAAGGCGCGCTGGCGCAAGGCGGACGTGAATTCTCAATGATCCGCTCAAAGGTGCTAATGAGGTGTCGATCAGTTTTGGGAGAAAAGTTATGAAACGAGACCGTACGTTTTATTTAGATCTTCGGCTGTGTTGCTCGCATAGCCTTTAAAGCACCACCACAAATAGTATGAACGGAAACGAACACCGGATAGAAATAGAGCAACGGGAAGATAGCGTGTGACGACGGCGCAGAGATACAACTATTCGTACTCGATGGATGCCCGTGTTGCGTCTGCGAAATTGAAGGCGCTCTGGCACGAGGCGTGAACTCGCAATGCTCCACACTATGCTGCCAATGATGTGTCGCTTAGACTCAACAGTCTAAAAAACGATGCCCGATTATGTCTCCTCTATCTTCGGCCTTGTTGATCCTCGATTGTTCTCCTTTTTTTTCAATTCGATGTCTGATTCTTTCTCTACGATGTATTTGTGAACTTATCTCCAAAGCTCGCATGCACCGTGCCCATTCAACCTTTAGGGCACGTGTTTTTATCCAGTCTCGGGTCAATTTGACCCGATTCGGGCATTTAAGTAAGGGGTTAAAATTTAAAAAAATATGATAGGGAATTCGCAACGCTTCAATATTTATAAGCTGTGTTAAAACGGGTAAATCCGTCAGAACGACACGGCCGTCTCGTTGGCAGCACAGTATTATGCCGTGGTAAGAAAGAACGCCGTTTGAACATTCGAGAGTTGCCAAATTTCCTTCAATAAAATGTTTATTTTTGAGGAAAGTTATGAATATGTTTCCTTGAAATTTTCAGAAACTTTAGGTAAAATTGCAAACAAAATTATCTGAAAAATTGGAGGAAAAATATTCTTAAATTTACCAGGAAATTAATGTTCAATAAATTGAAATTTGGCAACGACTGAAGGTTCATACGGCGTTTTTCCTTAGCTCGGCAGTATTCGAGACTGGAAGGCCCCTCGCCGTCGGGAGAGAGAGCGGCTTCTCTGTCTCAATCTCCCCGTGTAAGTGCTTGTCGGAGTGCCTGTAATGAATTTATAATAGCAGGCTTTTCGCGCCGGCTTTAACTCGGAAATTTCGTGACTCGGTGCAAGTAATTCAATACCTTCCGTGGGGTCACGTCGGCATCGCTCTTGCCACGTCGTGCATCCCGGTGATCGACCGTTTAACTCGAGGATATACTTCAGAAGTGGAGAGTTCGTACCGTAACAAAGCGCGAAACTGCATTAAACCGCTCATGAAGTTTTTATTATCACTCGCAATTATCGTGTGGACTTTAAGTCACAGAAAGTAAGCTGCTTTGTACTTGCGTGCTTGTATGGTGCTCCTAAGAAGAGCAGTATTTTTCGTAATCTTGTAGAATTTGTATCTGTTATAAATCGTGATGTTTTACGCTGGAAAAAAACACATTGGATCGAGAGTCCAGAACTTTTGACTCTTAAAAACATCGAAAAGGAAAGACTCTTCATTCAATCAGATTTAAGCTTAAATCAAAAACCAAGAGAGCGGATTTCCTTTTGATTTAAGCTTAAATCTGATTGAATCTAGAGTCTTTTTTCTTGTCAATGTTTTCAAGAGTCTAGACTCAAGATCCAATGTGTTTTTTTCCAGTGTATCGAACCAAAAATGGATTGCTGCCTGTTGTATTGTCCATCATCTTTAGTGTACGGGATAAAACGTCGAGCAAAAGCGGCTCAACGACTTCGATTCTTCTTCTTCGTGACGTTTCATTCTAAGATCAAGCAGCATTTTAGGTCGATTTTTCATTTTCGGCCTCCAAAATTTATAAACCTAACCTACTTGAGGTTTCCCTCGCAATTAAAGTATCATGAGTGTCGCCCAATTTTTCTCATTAGTCTCATAGATACCACCTGGTTAACTCGTGTTTGAAAGGTAAAAGGTTGAATGAGTTCGACTGAGAGCATGTCACATTGTCACATGGTGTTTTAGACCTGGAAAACCCGCGAAATGTCGGATTCATCAGGGAGTGAAAATTCTCAAGATATTCACTCGGAAAGTGGTCTTCGAACCAGATGATTTCTATTTTTCCGCTCGGTGACTTTTCTATTGATTTGGTGGCTCAAGTTTAATCGGTGTTTCTATTAATGTATCTCATTAGATGGAACAAATTAAAGAATAGGCAGCAAGCGTTAGATGGAATTCTAACTTTCCCCCGCAGAATCTTGTCTAAGGGCCAAGGGACAGGGAACTTCGAGTTTTCATGTGGGGTTTTCCCCAAAAATCAAGGAAAAGTTGGAAAATATGAGGGAGTAAGAAAATTCAAGAATGCTATTCACCACAACTGAAGTCTCCGATCACTCATGAGCCATCTACCCCGCAACACGAGTGGATTCAATAAGCTCCAATGCGACCCCCTCGTGGGTCGAATTCGAACCCCCTCCTCTGCCGCAGCGCGCCTTTTCCCGGAGACGCGATCCCTCTTCCGTCGCACAGTGGATCGAGTCAATTAGATAAGTTGGACATGAAATTTTTTACCCAAACAGCAAATTTTGATGTTTATTTCGTCACATTTTAAATATATAGGGGTGCTTCTTGAAGAAAATTTTACGAGGAAACCAATTAAGTCACTTTTAAAACATCAACGTTTTGTATAAACGGAGTTATGAGCTTTTAAAGTTTCCAAAGTTTGTCCGCCCTCTACTATTGACTCAATCCTCTGTGCGTCGCTGCGTCTCTCCTCCGGACGACGAATCCGAGTTGGCTTTTTTAAGCACCTGCCACGTGTTGCAGCTCGTGGCCCTCCACGCGGGTCCTCGAAAGTTTCGGAGCTTTCCTTTCTTCTCGCCCCCCGGCCACTCGCCGGAGCGGAATTTTAATTTCCAGGATAATGAAACAACTCGACGTGATTGATTATCACCTCCGCCGATTTCGGAGGGTTGATTTTTGAAGTGCCGTCGCTCCTTTATTCGTTTATTTATTCGTTCATTTAAATTTCGCTCCACCTCCCGAGAGTCGATGAAGTGGGAGATTTGAGGGTGAGTTGTAATAACTTTTCACTTTTCACTTTTGAGTTCCGCAGCCGGAGCTCCCGTTCCGTCTTGAGCTTAGAGAAGTGTCGAGCAGGGAGCTTCGATTTAGAAGTAGAGGGGAACAATAATTATTCCTCCGGATTGGATGATTGTCAGGTTAAGAGTCAAAGTTAACAGTCAATCTATGGTGGTTTATTGAGCAGGAAAAAGGATTCCGAGTTTTTACAATACACGTGTTGGATTTCTGGCCCAACCTCAAATTCAAATTTCAGTCAGAACGTTTCTTCGGTCATGGCAATTCCTTTTAGTCTCAGTAAAAAATGACTCACCGAAAGAAGTGTCAATTAATTATAGAGAAGTGCCTTTGCACGTAGGCTTAGGTATACTAGAATTTTTGATTGGGTTTGAAATCCACCTAGCATCGTTTAAGCTGCGAATCATGTTTCTTCATTCAAGCAAAGATTTATATGGATTGCTCCTGCACTGGAAAAAAACACATTGGATCTAGAGTCCAGACTCTTGAAAACACTCTTGAACACAAGCATTGGTGGGTCGTGTAACTGGGTTCTCTTTTATCGGGAAAACGACCGGAAAATTTTCGAATTTCAATACTCTTCAATACTCAAGAAAAAATACTCTTGATTCAATCGGATTTTTGCTTGAATCAAAAGGAAATCCGCTTAAATTAAGAGGCTTGGTTCTTGATTTAAGCTAGATTCTGATTGAATCAAGAGTACTTTTTCTTGTCGATGTTTTAAAGAGTCTGGACTTCAGATCCAATGTGTTTTTTTTTCCAGTGTGTAATAAAATATTTATTTCCGAGAAAAGTTTTTCCTCGTTTGCAGATAATTTAGATGAAATTTTCAGAATAATTCTCTGTGAAATTGGAAGAAAAATATTCAAAAGTGCCTCAAGAATTTCGGTTTTTGCCCAAGGAAATATGGCCACACCGTGAGGCCCGTACGTCGTTCTTCCTCAGGATGACAGAGGAATGGAGAAGACTGCGGCTGAAAAATGTCGGATTTTGATGAAACTGTTTTCGGCTCCCGAAAATAACAGCTTCCGCCTTTTTGATCTCGCAATACTGCCCCCGTTTCGAACTATCGGAGCGAAACAGACGCCGAAACAGCGTTGGGTCGTTTCGTTTCCGAAGCCGGGTCCTCTCGCGACCGAACTGGATTATTTTTCTCGGCGATCTCGCGCCGCGCCGGAGTCTGTTTTCGCCGGCACCGCGTTTTTCAATTTCCGGAGCCGCGCGGACAAACAGCGGCGGTGACCCCTTGACCCCCTCGAGGACCCGCATCCCCGCCCAAATGACCGGAATCTGTGATAGCGTTCGGCCCGGTCCACCCCAACCAACACCGATAAAGTGGCCCCGCGCTCGGCGCCGCCATGGTCTCGGACGGGAAAAACGCCGTATAAACATTCGCACGTTGCCGGATTTCTCCCGATGAAATTCGAATTTTCCGGGGGCATCTGGATGTGATTTTCTCGCTCAGAACACTGGAAAATAAAACACATTGTATCTTGAGTCCTGACTCTTAAAAACATCGACAAGAAAAAGAACTCTTGATTCTATCAGAATCTAGCTTTAATCAAGCACGAAGCCTCTTAATTTAAGCGGATCTCGTTTTGATTCAAGCAAAAATCCGATTGAATCTAGAGTATTTTTTATTGTCAATGTTTTCAAGAGTGGACTCTAGATTCAATGTGTTTTTTTTCCAGTGAAGTTTCGGTCAAGTTTAATCTAGAAAGTCCTCGAATCCTTATTTGAGATCAAGAAGGGGTCCTGGAATTTCCGACCGCGCACGCGGCTCGTCCCTCAAGGAAGGGTGAAAGTGGTGATTTTATGTTGGATTTTATCGTAGTTAGCGATTTTATGGCGTTTTAGCGGTAAAAAAAGTCCAATTTTTGACCATTGACTCTGTTTTTTTCCGTTAACAGTTTTAGCCCTCCGTTGGAATTGAATTTCGATGAAAAATGGGGGAAGTTCAATTACATTCGGATACTGCTTGGCATTTTCTGCGCCCCTGAAAAAACCATTCGTGACGTAACCAAAAAATACATGTTTCAACGGAAGTAACTTCACAAGGATCGAGTTTTCGTATGACACAGGGGAAAAAAAGTCTCTCGGATCTAGAGTCCAGTCTCATTTCGCGCTGCGGATCGCCTTGGTTCCTTTTTAAACTCGTAAACCTATCCTACCTGCAGAGAGATTGAAGTTTGTAATCCGAGTGTATGTTGGACTTCATTTCAAGCTCCCAGTGGTTTTTTCGCCTGTTTTTTTTCTAATGATGAGCTCTAGAGGTTTTCCTGCTCGGCCCGTCGCGAAACGTGGAAACGGGGACAACCGGCGGAAAATCCGGCGAAGCAAGCGGAGAGTTTGGCGAGTCGGCGCACAAGGGTCGAGTCATCAGGAGAGGTCGGACAAAATTTAAGACTTTTAAACGCTTAAAACTCCGCTTAAACAAATTTTGAGGTTATGAAAGTGGTTCCATTGGTTCCATTGGTTTCCTCGTGAAATTTTCTGCCCCTAGCACCTCTTAAAAGTTGAAATGGGACGAAATATAAATCAAAATTTGCAGTTTTAGTTGTAAATTTCATGAGCGACCTCTCGAATTGACTCGATCCACTGTGCGGCGGCGGCGCTTAATGAGGCGGATTCCTACACCGGTCCGCGAGTCGCGACACAGAGTTCCCATCGGAAACCGTACAAGTAACGGATTAAAACAGAAATGCTCAGTCGTTGCTTGCACAGACACACGCGGTCCGCCGAGCCAAGCCGCAAAACAGACCGGGACTGCCAGGATGAAAACATGCTCCCCCCGGCCCCTGCCCCCTACCCTTTGCCCCCTTTACCCCCTCGTCGGGCCGGCTGAGGGCAGCGTAACGGGCACGAAAGGCAGCGTTGCCGGATTATGAGGGGAAATCCGTGATTTTGAATGCGGATTCGAAGGATATGTTGGGCAATTTTCCCATGATGAGAGGAGCGAACGTGAGTGCGGGTGCAGTGCGCATCGCCGCGCAGAGCCAAAGTCGTGATCGGTTCCTCGGCTGATTTCGATCGGGACGAGACCGGTCCTGGGCACCGTTGCCAACCGAACCGGTTGATGGGACCAACCGGCCCGTGAGTCAGTACCATCAATTGTTGGCTCAAAGGCCCTCCAAGTTTAACGAAATCGGATGGCCGTTGCTGGAAGCTGGTTCTTACGCGCCTGAAATGCGGCTTAGAATCGTGTTTTGATGGTCGAATCTTGCAGGATAGCTAAACATAGTGCGTCGCCAACCGAACCGGTCGAAAGGACCAACCGGCCCATAAGTCAGTACCATCAGTGGTTGGCTCAAAGGCCCTCCAAGTTCAACGAAATCGGATGACCGTTGCTGGAACTCCAAGTTCAACGAAATCGGATGACCGTTGCTGGAACTCCAAGTTCAACGAAATCGGATGACCGTTGCTGGAAGCTGGTTAGAATCGTGTTTTGATGGTCGAATCTTGTAGAATATCGAAACATGGTGCGTCTTGTCCCAACAGAAGGCGAGACGTACCGCTTATTAGCGCATACCACAGTCCTTTCACTCTGGTTTCAGAACCGAAAGCGATTACGTCCCACGATACATGGGACTTGACTCTGGTTCTTACGCGCCTGGAGTGTGCCTTAGAATCGTGTTTTGATGGTCGACTCTTGTACACTGAGAAAAAACTATGGCTTATAAACCTATTAGAGGTAAATATGGAACACACTAATAGTAGTACCTCTACATATAATAATAGCACATATACCTTAGTTATGGTACGGGGTACCTTAATTAGGTACAGAGACCTTAGTATGGTTCACAGACCGAGAATCATTAGTTTATTTACGACTATTATAGGTGTTCCATATTTACCTCTAATAGGTTTATAAACCATAGTTTTTTCTCAGTGTAGGGTAGCTAAAATCAGTGGGTCTTATTTCGACAGGAGGAGATGCGTACCGCGCATACCATGGCCCTTTCACTCTGGTTTCGGAACCGAAAGCGATTACGTCCCACGCTGCATGGGACCCGACTCTGAAAGTTGACCGGAAGCAGGAAATTAAGACCCTGCTCTAGATTCTTTCGTCTGAGACAACGGACATAAAATAAAATATCCATCAACTCGTCCTCCTCGGTCTTTTCCTTGAAAGTGTTCGAAAATTGAAGCATGCGCCCAGGGCAACGCTTTGATTTCCTGTGTTTCCTTGACTGCGTTTTTCGCAACCGTGGGATGTAAGATGGACAATTAACGCGCACCATTCAGGATGAGCGTACGAGAGAGAGAGCGTGATTGGGACAACTAAATTAATTGCTTTTACTAAAGAAAGGTGCTCAGAATTTCGATCAGCTTTCCTCTGTTACTCCGTGTTAGCACGAGGGAACGTGGTCGCACGATGTCACCCTCGCACATCGCCAAAATATTAAGGTTTAAGGTTCGTAACAGTACCAACTGGGAGTATGTTTTCAAACATTTTATACCTATATCAGGAATCTTATCAAAACCCAACACTTTCAAGCAGTGGCCTCTTCTCTTTCGAATCAGGCGCATACTTCCCAGTTAAAATCAACCAGTTGCAGACAATCAATCTACAAAATACTTGCGGAAAAAACTCTGAACACCCACGTTTACCGTTTAAGACGAACATTCTAGCTGATGTGATTATTGTGCCGTGACGTCTTTAATAACTTCTTTAAGTATCAGTCAATTGAGAAACCAAGGATACGCTCATGCTTAGTTCTCTCAAGACCTCCCATTCGTAGTCAGAATTCATCTAACTGAAGCCACCTGAGAAGTCTCATTATCGGAAAGAGTTGATGTGGAAATAGTGAAATAATTTTCCAATTTTTCAAATCGCCCTCCCAATGACCGTAATCCAGACTTCACGATTCGCACGTCAAACAGAAGCAAACAACTATTTGAAATTTATGAGCCGATAGAGCGCTGAGACCGGTGGAACTGACCTCTTTAGGCGCAAGCGAGCACCCATTTTCACTGCGTCACGCACGCGTCCCTGGAAGGTGTGTACAGCTGTGCTCACCGCTCGCTGACGAGCTCCCCGGCGAAGAGACAACTTTCTCTGCCCCCAGGCCGGAGACAAATTAATCAAATCTCCACGCCGGGTAAACACAAACCGAGCACCAACAGCCATCGCTGAATTATACATGAGTGTCGAAGATACCAGAAAAATCGGTCTTGTAATTTATTTTAAACTCGTGTCGCTTGATCAGTCAGCGCACCCGAGCATTGAACAAAATGAAAAAATGAACATCAATCATAATTCTTGGGTAATTATGTTCGGAATGTCACTTGCGACATGACGGTTTGCTTGCTCCCGGCGAAAGAGGGCGTAAATTGGACGTGTTTCTGCCAAACGAACTATGTGTATTAAAACATGTGCCCTGAGACCCATAAAAATATATGCATAACAGGGCTCACGTCATAATGCACGTAGTTTCGTTTCTAATATTGGCCAGAAAAATAGGGTTGAAGGACGATTTTGGTATAAAAACTCGAATTTTACGGGTTTGCGGTCGAGTGCCGGAAAATCCGCGTTTATCGCGCCAAAATCTGTCTTCAGAGACCAGTGATTGGTCTGATCGGCCGTTGGTACGGTTTGGACTCATCGATGGATATCGCATCTTTATGGGTAAGTAAGAGCCGACAAAATTCGGCGGCTGAGCTGGGTAATACGAATATTTGCACGGAATGGAAACAAAACACAGCACCGTGTTATACGCTGCGGTTTGGGTGGCAAGTCTGGTTAGTTGTGCGGTAACCGTTATAGTCCGGCGCTGCGTTGCCCCGTCGCACACTGGATCGGGTCAATAGGAGATGTTGGATAAAATCTGGAAACTTTGAAAGCTTATTTTTCCAAAATATGAAACCAAAAAGTTTAAGAGTGGCTCTATTGGTTTTATCATGAAATTTCCTTTTCGAAACACCCCTCAACATTTAATTTATGATGAAATAAACATACAATTTTACAATTTTTGTCAAAAATTTCATGTCCGACTTCTTCCGAAGACTCGATCCACTGTGCGTCGTGTTCTTGGTGGACTCGTGCGGAGGGCGCATCGCGTCACGACGTGGAATTAATTAACGTTACGATTATCCTCGGCTCGGACGTAGTGGACCCGGACGAGTCGAAATAATGAGCCAGACCTCGATTCATCTCTCCACCTTTTCTTGCCGGGGTCCCAGAACTCCCAGCAGGTTTTCGTAGTTGACGAGGCGCTGCCCAACATTCCGTCTCCAATTAGGCCAGCCACCGCCGCTAATCGTCTCCTTTCCGTCCGAGGAGAGGAGAAAGTGTGCTGGGTGTCCACCGGAATCCTGAAGTGAGAAAACTTTATCCATGATCCACAGAAAAAGCGGTTTATTTGGTGTATCTATACTCCGGTAAAAATTTTCGTGTTTTTGGTTGTCGAGGTTAGGTTTTCTTTCGGGTGGATCATTCCAACCGATCTCCCTGATGAATTAAATTTTTAAGGATTAACCTCAAGATTGAGGATGTTTCTTGCTGAAACCTCACTCTCGTTTTTTCCTCACTCCTAATTTGGTCAATTTAACTGAACCAAGGTAATGTAACCCAAAGTTTGTGTTATTTAGAGTTTCATCTCTAACTTAAACACAAAATTTTGGTTACTTTTTCTGATTGTGTACTCTATCTCAGGGGTTCGTCCCAATGAAGAGAATGTTTCCTTAAGTTAAGTAGGTATTTTTTTACTGGGAAACTTTTCACCCTGTCTAGTACTTAAATTTTTCAAAGCAAATGAAGAGATGGAGAAAAAAAGGGAATTTTCAAAATTCAGGGAAAATGACAAAATTATCAGAGAAAAATCGTCAAGTCTCCTTTATTTTCTTTCTCGAGCAGGTTTAACGTTTCGAGCAACAAATTCTTAACAACTATTTCTAACTGCACAAGTCTTTTTATCAATTCGGCACTCGATCAATTGTTCGGGAATTTAACCAAAATATGTCAGGGAAATCGGGGAAATGTCAGGAAATTTAATTTTCCAAATTCTATGGCAACTCAGAAAAAAAAACTTTAAAGAGTGCCAAGCTTGACAACCGGCGTCCTGATTACGCCGAAAGTCCAAGTCTTGCGGTTCCCATCGCGAAGCGCTCCCGATGCACGATTCGCGGGCGTTAATAGCGCTTTTGTGACGCGTCTTCGACCCTCTCCATCGGTCGGCTCCCGAGCTCCGAGGCTCAGCAAAAGCAGCAGCCAGAGCGCACGGATGCGATCCTTGGTTTCTTTTTTTTTTAATTCACTCGCCAGACTCCTTTTGTTGCGCTCTTTGTTTCGGATTAATTGAGAAAAACAAATCCCCCGAACGATTAACGAACAAAGCCGCGCAGCCGTGGATTAGAGCCGAGGAAAGCGGACTGTTTTCACTGCTCTTCGCGCGGAGCCGAGTTTATTTACGCGATCGACCGACGGTGGCCAAATAAGAGGAGTGCCCGCATCTAAGCGAGATGTCCGCCCATGTCCCTGAAAAGCTGAATCTGATGCATTTTGTACTGGGTTTGTGAAAACAGAACACTGTGAAAGAGGCATGGTTTGAGGAACATCGGTTGCCATAGTCAGGGATTACCCGTAAGTGTCAGGGAATTTTAAAAAGTCAGGGAAAATCTGGATATGTCAGGGAAAATGACTAAAATGCCAGGAAAAAATCGTCAATTGTCTTTCCTCAAGTGGGTTTGACGTTCTGAACACTACGTTTCTACGTTTCTCTTCATATTGATGTACTTATACTAATTGATTCCGTTTATTTTCTGTTACAGGTAAGAATCAGTTGTACTTCATGTCGTACTTTCTTGATCAATCAAAAATTATTGTACGTAAGTTTTCATTTTCCTATCGTTGAGACTCTCTTCAAAGATACGACGTGGACGTAAATAAATGACGAGATTCATTGGTTTTTCCTAATTTTCTTTTAAATCGAATGTACCATTCCTCTATTTAACTCTAGCAGCTGAGGCTCCTCAGCGTTGAAAATAGCGATTAGGGAGAAGCTATCTAATTTTTAAGACCAAAGAAGCACTTGAACGTTAGAATGTCTTCACAGTAAAGATGCAGCAGCAAAATTTCATTTTCATTTCATGCAAGCATTAAACACGTTGATAATGTTCGTATAACCACGTCAATGTCAATTTTCCTCCCTTTCTCTTGGTCTGGGTTTCTTGGCTCGAGCGCACAACAAGTCAAGAGGACTTTGAAATTCAGATGGGATGTGAAGAGAGAGAGAGACCGTGAAGTCTCGCCGATACCCCTTGGCTAAATAACAGCGTGGTTATGTTATTACCGAATGGCACTAAGAGTCCCTAATGGTCTCGCGGCGATAAGTATACGTTATATTTATCGTTGTAACTGCACTAACTACAGTCTCTAACTGCCCACTTGAGAATTTTCCGGCGTTAGTCCCTCCACACTCCACAGCTGCCCAGTTGTCAGCGCTGATGAGCAAGATCACAGGTCAGCTGCTTGAAATGTTGAGAAACAGAGAGAGCCCGTGTAGAAGGGAATTCTGAGTCCCCTCCTCAATACTTTCAATAATAAGAACAAGTTGTGATGGGCTCATTTTCTCCATGATTTTTTCTTTGTCTTCTTCTTCAGTTTAGTAAGTATTAGTTTAATTGCTGTCGTCCGTGCACTTAGCTCCTACGAAAAAGATCGGTTCAAAAATGTATCACTCGATACGTGGGTAGGTCGAATCGCAACCGAAACCTCCCTTTAATGGACCTAAATAGAGCTGATTGCTTGGCGATAATCACGCATTTTTAATTCGCCTATGATGTTTTTCGATTTCAGTTAATTCTTACCGCAACTACTTTTTGACCCACACTAAAAGGGACTGTGCACAAGTGAACTGAATTAAAACGAATTTTCTGTTCAAATGAATTCCATCGAAGTGATGCGAGTTGCCTGCCTCACAGGTCCTCTTGTTTCAGTTCATTTGCACGTAGTGCCTTTTAGCCTAATTAAAACTAATTTCAAGAGTATTTAAATCGCCGTCGAAAAAAGTGGACATAGTCAGCACTCAGCAGAATAAATCCAAACGCATCATTTCTTCGGAAAAATTGTTTGACTGATAATGAGAGGAGACTACTTTCGACATCCAAACTTCGTAAAAAAAAATTGACTCCAAGTGGAATCCTCTGTCGGAAAGCTTTTGTCTAAATTACTCCGATCCAGAGACAGCTCCCGATATATCGAAGATAATCTAGGTCGAATCCATTTCAATTTTCATAGCTAGTGTCTTCCGTGCAAATGCAACCGGCTGTCAACTCGTCGATCGGCTTCAGTGTTTGGGATTTGTAGTCAATTTTTTTTGAAAAATCTATGTATCTTTTAACCGAAAAACTCTATTAAATCGCATAGATTTTGTGGGATTCGATTAATCGTGTAATCGATATCTTCCCTCAGAATTGAAAATTTCGATTTTTGCTGCCCGAATGTATTAAAACGACACACAAGCCGATTTTTGGATCAAAATTTCAGCGAACTTCCCGGAATTTTTCCTCGATTTTTTGCGAATAGCGGCCATTTTGAGCCTCCAAAATTTCCAATTTTTTATAATTTATTTTTCGGAAAATCCATCGTTGATTTGTCACGTTGATTCGATTAATGGATTTTTTAAAATAATAAATCCCCAACACCTCTGTGGTTTCCTTGAACGCGATGCCGAAGCGGCAACCCTCGAGTTTGTGGGGGCTCATCCGTCCGAATGGCCCTTAGGAGGGAGCGTCGTCATGAGAATGAGAGGGCACTCGGTTTCAGCCGGCCGTCAACAGACATGGCGACGGTTTTCCATAATAGCGATCCGCGCCGTGGCCTCGCGCCGCCCTGGGCCCTGGGGCCGAAACGCGTTGCCGCCGCTTCCAGGCCCGGGCTAATTCGTGAGTAACGAGATGATCCTCTTGATTACCATCGCCGCGGTCGCCGGTTCCCCGGTCCCGCCACAGATTAAAGCTCTGTCCCCCGCAAGCTCCGCCGTTGCCAAGATCGGCCCCGAATTCAGGGGCTCTCTCGAAAATTGGGAACCGAGTAAGACCCGGAAAAAGTGGGAAATATCCAGGGAGCGAGGAATCTCCGGGTAGATTGGAGAAATAATTTGGGAATCTGTGTTAAGACCCAGGAATATCCGCTCCATCGGTGATTTTGTTTCTTGACAGGGTGGCCATAGCCGTTGAAGATAGGGAAAGTCAGGGAAAAGGAGAATATGACCCTAAAGTTGGGGGAAAATTGACTTTTTAAAATTGGGAAATGTTATGTGTAGCGTTACGTTACCGTAGAACGAGAAATCTCAGGGAAAATTGGGAAACATCGTTTAAGAATCTGTGCTAAAACCCAGGAGTTTCGGCTCTGATCGTGAGTCAATTCCGTTTTCAATGCAGGGTGGTCACAGCCGAGGAAAACGGGGAAAAGATAAGAAAAAGAACCATATAATCCGAAAGTCGGGGTAAATGGATTTTTTATAAGTGGAAAATGATGTTTACGCGTAGTGTCGCGTAAGCCTCTCATATTGTCCCGAAGTCCAATCGGAAAATTTTCAAGTGATTATTTATTGTCCCGTGTCCTCCCTAAAGTTCGGAATTACTGTCAACGTTGATGAGGAAAACCGTAGAAGTGTGGGGAGTCAGGGAATTCGAATTCGTGACTCTGCCCTACGGAATTACCCTTGATTAAAAAACGAATCAATTCGTTTGCCATCAACGTGGGGGTGTATTCCAACTTTCTCCACAGAATCTAGGCAATCCTCATGAGGGGTGCGCCTGAAATCTGAAGTGCGGTCTGGGTTCTGACACGAGAATAGTGGATGCCCTAAAAATCATAATTATTGTCGGTGGTAAATTATAGACGGCCCTGGGGATACAGGTGCGACCGAAACTTCCCAGACTACAGTTTCACATTATTAGGTACTAAGCGACCGGCCCGAAAGTTTTCCGTATCAATGACCCGCGTCGCCAATCGAGGGTGCTCGAAAGCTAGGAAGTTGAAAATTGAGGACTTGGAAAGTTCAGTTTGAGGGAGGGAACGCGGAGGTCGGTGGATGCACCGTCATTTCCTCTCCGTTTACCGACCTCTACTCCGTCGGCTAAGTAAGAACACCCCATGAGCCATAAGGCGTTGCCAAATTTTATTCGACAAATCACGGAGTTTCAGGAAAATTTATGAAAATTTCTCCTCAGATTTTACAGAGGATTTCGTTCGTAATTTGATCTGTAAAGTCTGAAAACGTCTAAGAAATGTATTCGTAACCCTCTTCGAAAATAAATATTTTCTGAGAAGAAATTTGGCAAAATTTGAATGCTACTACGGCGTTTTTACCAAGCGCGGCAGTATCGGGGTGTTCATCAAAATACCATAGTAACCGACGGCGGCGCCAACGGTGACTAATTACGGGGGTGGGCGAGAACTAGTTCATTGGGGAATTAGCGTGCTAAGACCACCTAAAAATCCCCCCGAAGCGATCCACCAGCCGAAAGGCATTCGGGCCGTCGAGTTGATTAGCGTTGCCGCTCCGCACCGGGTCTCGTCGGAACGAAAGTCAAAAGCCCTTCGTCCCGCGCTGTGGAAGAACGTCGTATGAGCCTGCAGACGTTGCCAAACTTTCTCCGACGAATTACGTATTTTTGGGGAATTTTTAAATTTTCCCCTCCAAATTTGCAGAAAATATCGTTTGGAATTTAATCTGAATCGTCTGAAAATTTAAATGGTAAATATTCTTAACTTTCTTTGAAAATAAGTATTTTCTGGGGGTGAATTTGGCAACGTTGGATTGTTGATACGGCGTTTCAGCTCAGCACGACAGCGCGTCGGCCGTACACATGCAAACGAGGAATAAAGGGTCGAAACTCGTGTAATTTGTACGCGTCGAGGAAACGACCGATTCGGGCTCACGACGAAATTAGGGGGCTATTGATCCCTCCTCGGAACAAGGACTACAACGAACCCCCCGCCGACCCCCTCGCTCTTTCTCGATTGTGCCGTGGATCGAGGACGACTTGCCAATGTACACAGTTTAATTTGAACCTTGGTTTAAGTCTATTTATATGGTTTTCGGGGCTCAAAGCGAGAGGGGGATGGGCTTTTTTTTCGAAGGGACGCGCCAAGAGAGCGAGGCGGAGTCCCGAGTCCGGCGCCGCTTAATTGTGTGAAACAAAAATTTCTGCATGCAAAATCGGGGAGAAAACGAGCGGGACGCAACGGAACGCAAGATTGATGACTCCGAGTCACAACCAGCGCGGGGATCCCTAATTTCCAACCCTTCGTCGCCGCCCCGCGCCCTCCCGGGACTTGATTTTCCGAATGGAACGGAAGTCTCCGTTGCCGAGACTTTTCCTTCGCGACTTTAAGCACGGGTCCGGCCGGTACGCCGGAAGAGGCTCTCGGGTTTTAAATTATTCCATCTCGACCGCACTACGCACTCGTAGAAAAATTTGGTAGTCCCGAACTGTTCGTATTGAATGGAACCTGTACTTTTTTTGGTGTATGCGTTCGGATTAACCGGTCCCATTAACCGAACTAAACGGTTGGAATAACAGAATCTCTAAAATTCGGTTGAGTGGACCGAGAGGTGCAGAAAGTGCTCGATCGCCCGATCGCAGACCGGTCGTGCAGCGAATGAGAAGGCACCTGAAAAGGTGTAAAACATGTGAGGGCATCTGGTATGGGGGAAATGTGAAGGCTGAAGGCATGAACCTGCTAAACGCATTTTTTTCAAAGAAAATTGTAGCGCGGTCTATGCGAAAATGCTATAGTCAAGCGTGCTCTTTTTGGCGAGGGAAATATTGAAGTGCGCAAGTCTTCTGTGGACAGCAGTGTGAGGGCGAAGAACTTTCTGCACCCCTGAGTGGACCAAATAGTTGACTTGAGTGTAACGTATTTTTCAGTTGTGTCGAACAAAACAAAACCGAACAAGAGAAGGTTACATTGCACCCGATCAGTTCTGTCTACCGACTTTTTTTTTCTATGTTATCATTCTATTGTTGTCATTTTTTGCCCGACAAATTTTTTCTTTGTGAGACAAGTTTTGAGTATATCTTTGGAAGTTTCGCTTACATAAGATCAGGTAGCGAACAAAACGAACAGCTTTCGCAGAAAATTCGTACTTAATTCGAAGAAATTTGACTGCATTCGAATGTTTGCACCGCGTTCTTCCCAAAATCGGCGGACTTGCTCTGAAATCGAGCTGTTCGCTCTTTTTCGACATTCGGCAACGCCGCAACGCGTCGGAACGTCTATTCCCTCTCGGGCTCCCGACTGAAATTTCAGGCAGAGCTCCCGATACCCTGAAGGTGATTACCTATAAATCTGCCAGGCGGAATGGCTCCATGCACCTCGAAAGTTTAAAAATTCTCCTCGGCTAGAATTGAATAGCATTTTTGTGTTTCAGAAGCGGGAAACACATGATGCATCGCAATTCGCGTTCGATTTGCTTTGCTTTTAGGGACCGGGGATTTTCAGCAAAGCATTAATTTCGGCGACTGCAACTCTACTGACTGAACATTTTTTATTATTACCTCCCTTGTGGACAGTCGGTCGCCTGCTGAAAGGACTCTCATTTCGATCCAATGTAAGCCTACGATGAAGAGAAATTTCGCACCTTGTCTCACACTGCCGCATCGTGCGAACCTTTTAAATACTGCTTTTTAGTAGAATCTACGGACGTTTAAGCCCTCGAGAGACACCTTTGAACTGTTTCAAACACGATTCCCTTTACTTTTACGTCGATTCCTCGAAGGGAAATCCATGTTAATCCTTTCGCATACATTACCCTTTGAACGCACCCGTTGATATCAAACACGGACGGTTCGTTTAGTAAAGTTGATCCGATGGAATAGGCAATGAAATCGAGTACTTAAAACTCGCAGCTCAATTTTCGGCGATGCACTCTCGTTGCTCCCGTTTCTCGTTGGCTTTCAGGGACGAGTGGCTTGTGCAATTTCAGCGAAATGCAAAATCATGAAATGTCGAGTGGAATATTTAACTCTTCATTGGTCCCGACACGAAATATTTCTCGTTTTCTGGGAATTTCATTAAATCTACGTGAAAGGTAAAGCAAGCGACGAAACCTCTAAATGTTCACTTTGTAACGGCTGAAGTCGGCCATTTTGAATATTGCGCAGCATCCGAGTGCGCAACGGTTGCGTGGAACAACCCCTCTAACGAAATGATCTCCTGTCCTGTGTCGTAGTATCGTTTTTGAAGCATAGGGAGCTTTAAAAAACGTAAATTTCTTACGTAGATTGTGAAGTTTGGAGCGTTTTTCAGATTTTCCCGTTATTCAGATTGATTTTTCAGCCATTTACTTCTAAGGATAACTCTTCTTTTTACCATAGCTATAACGTTTGCAACCGGCTCACTGACTTTTTTACCAACTTTTCGGTGGAAACCCCCCCCCCCCCCCAAACAGCGATTTTAGGCCTAAAACCCCAAGATATCGGCTATTGCCGTACTTCAGAAATGGTACAAAATTAACCCCTCTTTAAGGACCTCATAATAAGTAATTTAAACCAATTTTCCGCATTTAATCCAATATTCATTCCCTCGGTGCCTGGCCTAACACCTTTACGGTACTTTTTGGAACATCAGGCACCGCTCACTGGAAAAAAAACACATTGGATCTAGAGTCCAGACTCAGGAAAACATTGACAAGAAAAAGGACTCTTGATTCAATCAGATTTAAGCTTAAATCAAAACGAAATCCGCTCAAATTAAGAGGCTTGGTTCTTGATTTAAGCTTAAATCTGATTGAATCAGGTGTATTTTTTCTTGTCAATGTTTTTCAGAGTCTGGACTCTAGATCTAATGTGTTTTTTTTTTTCCATTGCTACCCTTCTCTTCCTCAAGTGGCCTTGACGTCATCGACGGGCGGCCCCCAAGGCTCTGCCGTCCGCCCGCGTCCAGGTGCGGCCGGACGGGGGCCGCGACGGGACGGGAGCGACCGATTTAACCGGCTCGTTCATTAAATTCGCGATGCGCGAATAATGAATTGCAAATTCATCGGGACGAAACGACGTGCGCGACGCTGCTTACGGGGTTCCCAGGCCCCAGTCCGCGGCCCCGGCCACTCCGCGGGGCGGCTTTTGATTAATTGCACGCAATTTGCCGCTAATCTGAGCCGCCGTAGCCGGACCGGGCGGAAGCATCCCCCGCCCCCGATCCCGGGGGCGGAAAACTCGGACGGAGCGGCAACCACTCCGCCGTTTCGCAGCTTCCTTACGCTGCCCAACCGAACGGTTCGGCTCCCGTGCTGAGGAATAACGCCGTATGAACATTCGGGAGTTGCCGAATTTCCTCCAATTAAATGTTTATTCTTGAAGAGGGATATGAACAACAGGGTGTCTACAAGTCTGGAATTTCCGGAAAGTCCGGAAATAGTACTGATTTTTTAAGGGCGGTACGAAAGTACCGAAAAAGTGCGGAAATTCCGCGGAAAAATGCCGTATGAACATTCGAGAGTTGCCAAATTTTCTCCACTAAAATGTGTATTCTTGAGGAGGGAATTGAATAACAGGGTGTCTACAAGTCTGGAATCTCCGGGAAGTCCGGAAATAGTACCGATTTTTTAAGGGGGGTACGAAAGTACTGAAAAAGTGCGGAAATTCCGCGGCAAGGGGTCCGGAATTTTTTTCATTGTTTTTTCATTGTTTTCTCAATACGTGTAAGAAATTAAATTCTTGAAATTTTTTCTAATTTCGTCGAATGAAGGTACTGAAAAAGTTCTGAATTTTTTGGGAATGTACTGAAAAAGCACCGTAAAAGTACTGATTTTTGGTCAGTCTGTTTAAGTAGACACCCAAGAATAATTCCTCTTGGAATTTTTAGACGATATTGATGTTAGTACCAAGGAAAGCCTCTGAAAAATCGAACGGGAAATATTATCGATTTTTCCCGGAAATTCGTATTCAATCAAAGGAAATTTGGCAACTGATGGAGACTTATACGGCGTTTTTGCGTAGCACGGCAGTTCGGCTGTCGGAAAAATGCATTAGCCGGCGGGAATTAATAACAGGAAAAAGGAGAGCGGAGCCGAGATGGGGTAATTAAATGAGGAAACATCAATTACGCCGGGAATAAGATACTTTCGAATAATTTTTACATCGACGAGGGGCCCGGGATGGATCTCAACGGGAGGGGGAGGGGGCGCGAAAATTGATGATAATCGATGACAGACACGGTAGCGAATAATTAATGGAAACGGATGGCGATCGAGGTGATGCTTGCGCAGAGTGTTCTCTACAATGCGAGCAGTATTTTATTAGGACGAGTGAAGATGGAGGAGAGGAGGAGAAAGAAAAGAACCGTCTTCGTGGAGATCGAAAACTATAAACAAGGGGGAAAAATTACCATGAATTTCTCCTTGTTCAAAATAGATACGATCATAATTGCCATAATTATACTTTATCCAAAACCGTCAACCACAGTTAAACGAATAAATGAAATACGAGAGATGCTGTTATTCGAAAGAGGTTAAACATTTATAAAATTCGCCTTATAAATTCGCCTTATAAAAAAGAAACCTAGGCATTTGCAGAGGACAGAATCATTTGCCAAATCACATATCTGTGGAGGAAAAGCAATCGGACCGTGTTATGCAGAATCAGTCACATAAGCTATTTCCAACTTTAATCGGGCATTTTAATTTTTTACACGAAATCGGTTGCTCGGATTTTTGAACAAAGTTCAGTGAAATTCCTGTAATGTACGAAGCAAATTCCTTAAAGTTTTCAAAGGAATTCGCACAAACAATATCTTGTGAAAAATTAAAGTGCCCAGTTAAATTTGCCAAAAGCTGATTCGTCTCTGCTAAATGTGGTCCAATAGCTGCAGTAACGTCGAGTTTTGAAGCAACCAAAAAACTTAGTTTTGCTCTTTTTGAATTTATTAATTATTAAACAGATTAAATAGAAGTATTCGCTCTTTAGAAAATAAGTACTCAAACATGCACTTTTAAAATTGGTTCAAAATATAGTAGTCGTGAACTCGGCCGTGTGAGGCACTAAAAATCACCTCATTGCCCGTTAGGTTCAACCTTAGGTTGCGGGCGAAGATCGAAAGCTTCAAGTTCATTCAGAAGCAGCCTCTCAAAGGCATCATCCGCGCTACCGAGTAGCAACCGTCTAATCTTCAATACATAACCCGCGTCGATACGCGGTTTTTCTCCGAGTTTATCATGAAAGGACGAGAAAGTTACCCCGAGTCTCTCGCACCGAGGCCGCTTCTGCTCTCGCAGCGGGCCTCGAACGCGTGAAAATGGCGGTTTTCCCGATACTCGTGACAACCGTATCGCTCCGGCTCCCGATAAGTTGGCGAAACGTGTTTAAAGAGACGGAACTCGTCTCGTAATCCGATTATCGGCCGGCGACAGGAATTGATTTTTCCGAGTTTGAAGCAATATCATGCAAACTCCTCGGAGACGCTTGTTCCTCGCAAAGGGAGACATTATTGGTTTACCCCCCGCCCCCGCGCTCTCGTTGTCAAAGGTTGCCGGGATCCATGTCCCTTGATGTTTTCGCCACGTCGTGCCCGGCACGAAAGGACGTAACTGCATGCCAGTGTTGTCAGATTTTCCTGCACGAATACTATTTTTACTCGGAAAATTTTCAATTGAAAATTTCACTATTGTTTCTTCCGATCCCATGCTAAAAGCAGACTAATTTTCGACGAATTATACAGGGTTATTCTCGTCAAAAAATGGGATTATTTGAGTCAATTTTGCAACCCTGGAATGGAGTTACGTTCCTTCGACGAATCGGACTACATTTTGCAATTTGGAACTATAAATTCTAGCCCGGTTTAAAAACAACGTATGTGCTATTAGTTTCCCTATGCACATAAGTGTTTTTCCAGAAGAGCCAGAATTTATAGTTCCAAATTGCAAAATGCAGTCCAATTGGTGTCACCGTCATATCAGCTTGAAACTTTCAATCGTCACAACTAGACAGTTTATCGGAAAAATCAACCGCTAGGACAATGAAACTTGTTTTGCTCGCAAAATGATAGCATGTGTAATGAAAATCGCATTTTCTAACCGACCAATCAAAATACGCAGCTTTATGGACGTGGAAGGGGTATCTGGAGGTGGGGCACATGGCTATTTCGCCTTCAATTTTCGCGGTAGGCCAGAGAACATCCTACATGTAGCTAAAATTATCTATTTAAGTAAGGATGTGTGCTCAGTGTTCCCGTTGTTGGGTGAATGAACCATTAGGGAAGAATAGGGTCAGTTATGTCCTGAAATTGCACGCGGAAAATGTAGAATTGGCACCGGTAGTCACTCGATCTGCTCGTAATTTAATCGGCTAATAAGGTCTTCTCTTTTTAAACTCCCAGGGGCTGGGTGTAGTACATGTAGCATTTATCTCTCCCCTCGGGTAAAACCAGTCATGGTCATCGCAAATTGGAACCTCGTTCTTTCTCCATTTACATCCGTTGTAAGTAATCGATTTCAGGTTTAAGAACCTATCTCGATGAAAATCGATTGTTTTACATAAATTCAAATGAACGAACTCCAGTGTTGCCACCTTGCGTGAATCATTACTAAAGGCAAAACCGGAGGAAGAAGTTGGTCGTTGCCGCGTCATGCCTCTCAGTCGTGATACTTGTTAGCTGGCAGCATTATTATTCTACTCGATTTCGATCGATTTCAAACAATCGGCACTGGACAGGTGAAGCAGCCTGCCTCTATTAGAAACAAGATATTTCAGAGATCCTGAGCCTTGCTATCTTCCCACCAACGTAAAAGTTATCCTCGGAAATCAACCTTCATATTCGCCTAGTGATGACTGATGACCAATGAGTTGATCAGTTGGTTTAGTGATTCTAACCTGATGTGCGAAAACTCGCCTAGCCAAGTGCTCACCCCTTAATTCATCAGTCATCACCCGACGGAAAGCGGTGTTGATCTCTGATCTCAACTTTTGCCTCATCCTGTTTTTATATCGCGTAGATCGTCTCAAAAACATATTGTTTCAGTCTAGTCAGTTATCGATTGTTGCACGTGCATTGAAGTGGACGAAACGGCCGGAGTTGCCGCCGGTTCCTCGATGGAAGCGAAGAGCCGTGAAAACGCGGCGGGACGGAAGGGGTCGGTGCCCGGCGGCGCGGTGCAAGCTGTCAAAAACATGCTGGAAGTGAGCGCCCCGCCACGAGCGGGTGCTTTCGTAAAAGTTTGGGGAGTGCGCGTGTCGCGAGGCGTGAGGTGGCGGCGAATAACGTGACTGGGAGCCGAGCCGATGCCGCCGCCGGTGCACTCGCTCGCGCAGTCCTCGTCGCTATTAGGCGCCCTACGAATTGCCCGCCTTTATCCGATCTCGCAGCTTTAGCTTTCCCTGGCGCCACACTCCGTTGCCACAACTTGCCGCCCCATTTGACAGCAGCGAGGTCAGAATCAGAGACGAGAGACCCTCCGAAGGCCGCTTGGCGACACACTTGGAAAAAAAAACACATTGGATCTAGAGTCCAGACTCTAGAAAACATCGACAAGAAAATGGACTCTTGATTCAATCAGATTTAAGCTTAAATCATAAGGAAATCCGCTCAAATTAAGAGGCTTGGTTCTTGATTTAAGCTTAAATCTGATTGAATCAAGAGTATTTTTTCTTGTCGATGTTTTTAAGAGTCTGGACTCTAGATCCAATGTTTTTTTTTTTTTTTTCCAGTGCCCTCCTATGGCCACTGGGCGACAGGTGAAAGCTTTTATTTTCGGGGATTCAACACTTTCTTATGGACAGTTAAAGGGAGCAACAGTCATCACTCTTTTTTCGGCTGTTGACCCACCTACTTGGTTGATGGTGGATGATGAGCTTCGGGTGAAGTCATGAGCCAAAGAATTTCCCCAAACTTCGGTTTGTTGGCAAAACGAAACTGCCAACACGTTGTTAACCATCAACCAAGTAGGTAGGTCTACAGTTGAATGCTAAAGTCCCGAAAGTAAAAGCTTCCCCCATGCCAAGTCACAAGTGGAGGGTCTCTTGTCTCTGGGTTCGAGTTTTGTTTGTCCCCCCAGAATGCTAACCTGAACCGGTAAGCGGAAGACTCCTAAGAAACAGAGCTTAACTTTGCCGAAGCACAATTACAATAACTAATCTCAACTAATCAATGCGTAAAGTCAATGGAATTCTTATATTGAGATTTGCCCCTTGACGAAAGTAAGTCTTTTTAATTTTTGGGGCAATTCCGTCAGTTTTCAAAAATACATTATTCACTCCTCCAAGGCAATTTCCATGTAAAAAAGTGTTTGTTTGAAAATTGATCATATTTTTTCTTGTAAATAAAGCTCTTTTAAATCACTTACGACTCCGTCAACCACCTCTGTCGCAAGTGGCATCAATGGGGGATGGGCGTGGATAGGCCGTTGGAGGGATCGGCGGAGGGGGGCCGACTCGTAAACCGGGAGCATGCAGAAACCGATTCCGGTTTCGTGACGTCCCGGCGCACGCTATCCTCCAATTCACCCCCCGAAATAACAACGCTGCTTTACTATGTTCTAAGCGGGAGGTTCATTCGGAATAGTTGTAAAAAATGTTATCTCTTCCCGCCCTCTCCCCTCTCTCCCCGCCCGGTTTATTGCTTTCGTTAATTAGTGAATTTTAGCGCTATCTCTCGTGCGATGTCGAGGCAGGATAAGCACCCGCGGCCGAGCATCGATGTTCGTACAAATTGGACGTATTTCTATCAAACGGAACTACGTGCATTATGACGTGAGCCCTATCATGCACATATTCCACTGGGTCTCAGGGCTCTTGTCTTAATGCACGTAGTTCCGTTTGATCGAAATACGTCCAATTGAAGTTCAGCGGGAGGGGGAAAATTTTCCGACTTTTCAACACCGGCGAAAAATCACTATGCGGTCGTCTCGTCACAGCAAGTGTTTCCCACTTATTTTTTGTGTCCGTTTAGTAACCGAACAAATCAAATTCAAAGAGATGGTCGGGTTTCCATTTTGCTCGGTCAGGTCTCCCGCCGGTGATAAATTTACATCAAGAGCACATCCGACCGACTATTTTCAGCTCCTTAGGAAATAAGCGGAAACTGCGGTTTTAGGTACGTGGAAAAGCAGGGAACTGAAATATCCCTACGTCTGTGAATGAACCCTGGAGGTTTTCAGACGGCTTAGTCCGTCGTAGAAGAATATCCCTTTCGAACCAACCGGATCCAGCATATTTCCTCGACTAATAATGCGCTAGACGTTTTTGGCACTCGCTTCGTCCTAATAGGGTTCTCCTTCTAGGATCAAAGGGTTCTCCCTCTCTATTTCCTCCTCCCATCGGAAGAAAAATGGGAGTGAAGAAATGAAGAACTCGCGAGTGTGGAAAAATGGAAGTCGGTCGGGAGTCGTCGAGTCGGTCGATGGAGAGGCGCGGAGGTGGACGATTTGCATCAGTGGCGTGGCGTGAATTTCGATACATCGATTGTTATGCTATTTAAACCCATGGAAAAGGATCGAGAAACAGGGTGTTCGCAGCGAACACCTTAATAATCGATTCTTTACCATAGGTTTAAATGGCATAACAATCGATGTATCGCAATTCACGCCACGCCACTGATTTGCATAAGTAAAGGGAGCAGGAGTTGCCGATTCGGAATTGCTCCCTGGGGACGGGAGCGCGATAGACCCGACCGGAAGACGAGGCCGCGGAGGGCGCGAGGGATGGAGGCAGACGGGCTTCCTCCGGGAGAGGGAATGAATCAATTGATCCAATTTAGGGTCGACTCTTATCACAATACCGGAATAACAAGCGTAAGGACTCGACTCCCCCCCCCCTTCCCCCCCGCCCCCCAATAATCCGATCCTTGACGCCCTTACCGGATCGTGCTCGTGCGGTCTCTGATCTGTTTTTTTTTTTCCCCCGCGTTGTTTATATGGACGTATTTCTATCAAATGGATCTATGTGCATTGAGACATGAGCCCCGAGACCCACAAGAATACACGCACAACAGGGCTCACGTCATAATGCACATAGTTCCGTTTGATAGAAATACGTCCATATTCGAGAGGAAGGTCCGGCCGTTGACGGTGTCGGTGGCTTTTGACAAACGGTCGTCAGTTAACTTCAATCTGTCCCCAAGCAGGGTTGATTGCTCGGCCTCGTGTCCTTCCTCGCGCGAGTAATAAAGTGGCCTCTCGCTCCAAATTTCGAATAATCAAAGGGCGTACCTTAATTTCTACGTGAGCCCTAAATTTTCGTTTATCTGCATGCTCTCCAGGGCTCATGTGGAAATATATGTAGGTACGTCATTGAAGCGATGAGATGAGCGAGCGACGAGCTTGGACCCTCGCCGTACGGAGGGTCGTAAGTGCGCAGGGAATCGCGAAATAACTGGAAATGCCGAGAAGTTCTCCGACCAACCGACGGGGTTTTTTGTTCCTTTGTGAAAAAATCATAATTTGATCTTTCTACCACCTCAAAGAATCTCAAAAGAAACATATTTCTTTTTGCAATATACAGTACTCGGGTCCCTTTATGCATACTAAGAGTAAAGACAATACGAATCCTTTTCTCATCGAGCCCCGTATCTTAGGCCTCCAGAGTGTTACAAACAGGAAAAAACATGTTCATCAATTGCAAAGATTACAATGGACCGGGGAATTCGGGGCACGGCAAGGAACAAAATGAATGAGAGAGGAAATGGAGACAGGAATTCGGGAATGAGTTGATCAAAGATTACGAAAAATGTTCAATTTGCTTAATCTTTATCCCCGTTTGGAGCATCCACGAGCTGCGTTGTCTCAACTCTCCCTGTTAAGGGACTCTATACAGTGCAGTATATCTGATTGCAATGATTCCTATCGGGTGTTTCTCACAATTAGACTCAAATGTGTGTCGATCTAATCAATTGAGATGACTGTTCGACAGTGAGATATTTTAACCTCCCAGTAATAAACCGTCGGATTGAACTTTCCAGCCCAAGTCCACTCCCACTCGCCCACCGCTCTGTAATAGTTTTTCCATAGTTGACATGTATTAAGAATTAAACGGACGTAATGTTGTCTCGAGCCCCATCACGCAGCCGCTGAAGATTGGATCTCAAGCCGCGTATCGTGTGGGTCTTCTCAATTTTCGTGGTTCGTAAGCCGAGAGGAGAATGGACGGTCCGAAAAAGGGAGGCTGATCCGATCCGCCCGGACCGCGGGTTTCGTTTCTGTCCATCTTGATTACGCGACTTTAGGCCGAGATCGATATCTGCGCACCGGCCGGGCCTTTCGCGTCGACGTCGCGCGACGTCGACCCGCGTCTGAAAGAGCGGCTCAGGCTTTGCGGCGAAATTGAATTGATTACGTAGGTAAATTGACAGCGGACGGAAATTGAATTATATCGACGGAGAGCCGGCCCGAGTGGCGTGGAGTGCTCGATCGCCAAGGTGGAAGGCGAACGCGACGAGCGGCTCTCCGTCGAACGTCGGACCGGCGTGTGTTCTCTCTTGTCCTCGCTTCGTTCCAGCGGATCAATAGATCCTCCTGAACTGCCAATTTCGAGAACGCGGAATATCGCTCATGTTCGGGAGAAAGTACCCGAAGAAGTGGTAAATGCAAGAAAAAGCCGAGTGTGTCGCCAGTCGTCGTGTGTGGTCGAAGAGGAAATGAGGAAGTCGGTGACGAGACACTACGAGACAGCTGTCTTGAAAAGCCGTGACATTGAAACTTCAATAATTATACACGGAGAAAAAAACCTTGTGCGTCGGACCCGCCGTTTAGGTCATATGGATCTCTGAAGTTTTCAGATTGAGCATCTGAACACTTTAGATCTAGCTGTCGAGGTTCGGATCACACATCTGAAACTTCAGTTCTTACTTCTGAAACTTCAGTTCTTACATCTGAAGTACTTCAGGTGTGAGAACCGAAGTTTTTCGGATGTGAAAACCGAAGTGCTTCAGATGTAAGAACTGAAGTTTCAGATGTGTGATCCAAACCTCAGCAGCTGGACTTAAAGTGTTCAGATGCTCAATCCGAAAACTTAAGAGATCCATATGACCTAAACTTCGGCCCCACGCACGAAGTTTTTTTCTCCGTGTACAGGTTCTCTAAATGAAACGCGCATCGGCTTATCATCCGATTAGAGGGGGACTAAATTAAGGCGTTAACACTGCTTCGCTCATCAGATGGACACTGTTTAGCATAACAAAATCATTCTGAACTTAAACGCGATGGATGACGTCATTTCGCCTCTTACCAGCAACACCTTCGAAATAGGTTTCACCAAGTCGCAATAATTAGGTCAATTCAGTGACATGAATGAGTTCGGAAGAATGTGAGGACAAGAGAAAGATCGAAATGTCACGGGGAAAATTTGCATGTTTGGCGAATCATCGTCCTCCCCTCGCGGCTGAGCGAGGGGGGCGTCGCCCCCTTCGTCCGCGCCTCCCGAAGCAAGTGTCCCAGTCGACTGTTTAATTGTTTAATCACCTCTCCATTCCACGCCTGTCACCGTGAAAGGCATGGATCTTTGCGACACCGTGTACCCATTGTTTCCATCCGTCATCAATTTCAGATGCTATCTCTCCCCCATTATCCCTTTTTTGCTCGAGCCAATTGGTAACTCATTGTGTGCGTTTCTGTCGGTCGCGTCACGCCTATTGTTGCGGCGGTTTCGACAAATTATAAACACGGGTCCCATACAGAGTGTTTTCGGCCCGATATCGATCGGAGCACGCTCGGGTTCGTGGTGAGCTTTTGTCCATAAGTTCGGTACCCGATGCGATTCTTGACCGGAGTCGCTCTCTCCCGAAATGCCTCCCGACGCACGGTGGATCGAGTGTATGGGAGAGGTGGACAAAATTTGAAAAATTTAAACGCTTATAACTCCGTTTATACAAGATTTGGGTTCTAAAAGTGGTTCCATTGGTTTTCTCGTGAAATTATTCTCCATGTGTTATTCCCTTTAAGTTTAAAATGTGGCGAAATAAACTTCAAAATTTGCGGTTTTAGTCGAATATTTCATGTCCGACCTCTCTGATTGACTCGATCTACTGTGCGACGGGGCTCGCTTGCCAATCGAGCTTCGATCGAATAATGTCCTCCGCGTGGCGCAAATCCTCTGTTTGATTCTCAAATTGCGTTCCAACTCGATGAGGGCGCGAAACGACCCCTTTGCTATTGGCGTGGGGTTTTTAGGTCCTCCAAACACACATTGTCGTCAGCAGCGATCGGCATGTAACACATATTAGCGCCCACTAGACTGCACGAATACTTCACGCATTGCGCCAAATACAGTGCGGTCAGCGTGAAACGCATAGCGCCTTCAAGACTGCGTGAATACTTCACGCGTTGCGTCTTAACACAGTGCGTTCAGCAGCGGTCGGCGTGAAACGCATAGCGCCTACAAGACTGTCGGAATACTTCACGCATTGCGCCAAATACGGCACGGTCTGCGCGGCGCGGCGGCGGAAGTTAAAATCATTGATCCACATTTATGTTTGTTCTTTCATAATTTTTTAGTTCATTTCTTATGAATGGAAGGCCTTGTCCACGCAGAGATAGGTTTACGGAACTTAACTTTCGCGCAAAATTCTTGCTAGTAGTGTTGACAGGGCTTTCCCAAAAAATGTGTTTATCACGAGTAAATGCGTCTTATGCACCCCTCCTCCGCCGCCACGTTCATTTGATGGTTGTTATCGAGTTTCAAAACGAATGAGAAGGGGGTCGGCAAAATACAGGCGGCCCATGGGCGGCAAGTAGGTGAATCCGGCCATGCCAGCCCCTGAAAATGTTTCATATGTTTCACAATTGTGTGAAACATATGAAACGATCATATGTTTGATCAAACGATCATCATCACAATTGTGATGGCATGAATAGTCGGTAATATTATTCTTGACAATGGGAGCGGGAAAATTCCGCATGGCATACTCAATTTGAACATTTTTACCGCTGCCGTGTTTAGGATTAAGGCCGTATGAGTCTTCAGACGTTGTCACACTTCCTTCGGCAAATTATGATCGTATGGAAAACATTTGTCAGTATTTTTCCTCCACATTTTCAGAGAATTTTGTGCTGGATTTGATATTATAAAGTGTCTGAAAATTTCAAAGAAAAATATTCGAAACTTCTCCTCGAGAAGGGGTATTTCCCGAGAGTAAATTTTGCAACATTCGGATGTTCATACGGCGTTCTTTCTCAGCAAGGCTGAAAAAAAGGGGTCGGGAAAAAATCCGAATTGCCGCCGGTGGAAGGGCGTAAAAAATGCTGAAACACGAGAGTGCTCGGCCACCTATTTTGACCAGTGGCGAGGAGTGAAAGATCGACTATCGATACTTCCCCATTTAAAGCTATGGCAAAGAATCGATTCCTAAGGTGTTTGTTGCAAACACCCTGTTAATCGATCCTTTTTTATGGGATTGGATGGCAGATGAATCGATTTATCGCAAAGCACGCCACGCCACCGCTATTTTTTATTCGCGTTGACTTTTCCCTCGATTGGAACGAGACAAGAGCGCTACGTACCAGAATCGGAGCCCATGAATGGGCGTCTGATGTGAAATTCTGCTGTCCCTGAAATCGCTATCCGCTGTTCCGCATCCCTTCGGCCTAATTTAATTAACAACTTGATTGTTAGCAACCCGCCGCGGAGTAGGGCATCGTCGGACCATAAAGTTCGTTCCAGTGTGTGTATATAGGTAATTAGAGAGTTTTTCCTGTCACTGTTTTTTTTATGCGGGCGCCAGTCGGAACCTCGGTTGTCGGACCGTGATAGTAATCGAGCGTTATTAATCTTGAACAATGTTTGAATTGGAACCGGCCATTTCGGAAGTGAATCTTTGATTTTTCAGTTTGTCTCTTGCGGTTGGTTTTTTTTTCAACTATTGTTTGGGAATATTCGGGAAATTTTACCGTATCACCCATATGTTACTCAAGATGACCTGAAAAACCTCATTTTCTCAATTGTCATAACGAGGACCTTCAATAAAGTGCTTATAGGGCTTGCTGTGCGGCTAAAATTGTCCAGTTTCACCAATAATTGTTTGTAGAAAAAAGAATTTTTGTACAGACCACTTATTTTCTTTAAAAAAAAAAAAAAAAAAATATTGGGGGAAAATTCAAAACTTACTTTGTAAAAAGAAAAAGCGTAGCAGAGCTTTTGGATAGGTCGGTAGCCCGTGAAGAGATAAGTTGCACCATTATAGCAGCATTTTATGCCTTATTAAAGGCCCGTTTGCGGTAGATGTCCTCAATTTTGCCTCAGTTTTTCTCCTCAGCCATGATCGTAAACATTTTCGTTCCGCCTTTCCGAAAATCAACATCGAACACGCGGAACTTGCCCGGTATTCTGCCGTGCTAAGGGAAAACGCCGTATGAGCTTTCAGGCGTTGCCAAATTTTCTTCGATAAAACACAAATTTCCCGGTAAACTTATGAATATTTTTCTTCCAATTTTTCAGAGAATATTGTTTGTATTTTGATCTAAAGTTCCTGAAAATTTCAAGGAAAAATATTCTCAATTTTCCTCATAAATAAACATTTTATCGAAGGAAATTCGGCAACTCTCGAATGTTCATACGGCGTTCCTCCTTAGCACGGCAGTATTATAGGAACAACCTTGAAAAAGCTGAAGAGACAAACATTAACCGTGAGAAGGGCAAGAGACCCCGGGGTAAAAGCATCAGCTGGCTCGAAAATTCGCGGTTACACAGAGGAATGAAAGAGAGTGGGGTTAAGTCAAGTCATCCGTATCAATTTATCACCGTAGAAAGCAGTTGATCGACTACCTGTCCTTCAGGACAACACTCTTAAACGCGGGGGAGGGGGTGGGGGAGGCTCGGTGGCTGCGGGGATGAAAAATGAACAAAATGGACCGATCAATCCTTTCGTTTAAGCCGGGGCCGCGACTCCCTCGTTCGTTTGCAGGCCCCCCCCCCCTTCTCTCTCTGGGAAAAGTCACCTCGATGTTCGTCCGGTAGTTGCGCACGTACGTACGACCTTCAGGCATGCTCCCATCGCGCAGTGGAGTGTGTCTAAAGAATAGACATGCATTTTTGAACTAACACCGTTAATTTTTATGATTACTTCGTCAAATTGCAAGGGGTGCCTCTAGTAGAAAATTTTACGATAAAACCAGTGGATCCACTTTCATGACAATAACATTTTATATCAATGAAGATGCACACTTCAAAGTTTTTAAATCATGTCCAACCTCCCCCCGACTTGATCCAATTGCCATGTGTGTGTATCGCTGTTAAAAATAAATTTAGAAATAATATTTAAGTGTTGCTTAAACTCATAAAATCAAGTCAACACATAATTTTCCAAAATTGAAGTGCACTGGAAAAAAAACACATTGGATCTAGAGTCCAGACTCTCAAAAACATCGACAAGAAAAAATACTCTTGATTCAATCGGATTTTTGCTTAAATCAAAAACCAAGCCTCTTAATTTAAGCTGATGTCCTTTTGATTTAAGCTTAAATCTGATTGAATCAAGAGTCCTTTTTTTTGTCAATTTTTTCAAGAGTCTGGACTCTAGATCCAATGTGTTTTTTTCCCAGTGTGGGTTGTATGTAAGTTAAGTTAGTGGGGCAACTTAATGAGGAGAGTTGCTTCGTGTTCAAGTAAAACAAAAATCATAGCAAAATCATAACGATATTGAAAATCTTCCGAGATAATTTTGTTTTCTGAAACGAAATGTTGCAACGTCCAAGGGCTCTTAATGCGTTTTGCCAGAGGACTTGCAGCTTGCAGCTCGCTGCCTCGTCGACCTCGTGCGGGGGCGGGGTGGGCGCTGAACCTCGTCAGTTGGATCCAATCACACGGGACATCGACTTACATTTAAATTCAATTCTATCTCCTTTTCACATTGTTTAACCTCTCGGTAGAGCACGCCGGTTATGCCAAGTATCCGTTCAGTTGTAACCAGAAGTTCAGCTTTTTTTTTTCACAAAACGCCCCTCTTGAGTCAGACGAGTTATTCCGGTATAAATTTAGTACCCCAGCCTAAAATTCACCCCTAAACAGTATTCAAAGATTTGAGTCGTCAAGAGGTCGTTGAACCTAATCTAACGGAGATAAATGCCAGTTAAAGTATTCCGTCTTTGTAACTTTCCACGACCCTTCGTCGGGTCTGTTGATGTTCGATACATTATCAAAGATTTGAGGTTGATTATCAAAGACTTATCAAAGCTTTGAGAGTGAACTGCCTCTCGAAAAGTGAGGTGCTAAAAGTGCCCCTCACTACTCTTTGCAGTACATTTCAAAAACTTTGTGTGTTGACGGCATTTCTGCCAAATTTAAGGGAAGGATAATGTATCGGGGGAGAAACATCTGTTAGGGGGTGAACAGTTTCTCGAAAAGTGTGAAACTGAAAGAGCCCCTCACTACTCTTTGCAAAAAAGGCGAAAGCTCTAATAGTCAGGAAATTATGCTTTCAAACCTTTTCATTCCTTATCTTTTCAAAATTTTTGAGCTCTCTATCGGTAAAGCTCGAATTTTGTGGGAAGCATCATCATACCGAAAACTCTCAAAAAGTTAGGGACCTTCAGAAAAATGAGTCACCCTGCCAAATATCACTGAAGATGTATCTTGATATTTATCCATATTGTGTTCCATTGTCAACAACGCATTGAATAACCGACGTTTTGTAACAATCTGTTTTATGCTCTCTGTTTCAGGTGAGATATCTTTTCAAATCCCCAATGGTCGTTCGGTTTCATGGCGCTCAGTAAGTGTCTTGATAGTTTTACCTCGCCTTTGGCATGTTTCGATCAGAAACCATCATCATTATTGCAGATCCCATATCCGAGATGCGGGTCTGCCGTTCGCACAGCTCCATTTTCAACTATATCTCTGTGCCATATGAGCGTATTTCTATCAAACGAAACTATGTGCATTATCACGTGAGCCCTGTTGTGCACATATTCTTGTGGGTCTCAGGGCTCATGTTCTAATACACATAGTTCCGTTTGGCAGAAACACGTCCATATGATGCCATGACGCACTAAAGAACGTCGAAGCGCTCATTTGAATACAGCAAAATTTCTCTCCACAAATTTGCAATCTTCCGGACAACTTGTTTTTACTTTTCCTCGAATTTTTCAGAAATTTTATTCGTAATAAAATCTTGGTATGTCCCAAAGGTTCCGGGAAACTTTATGCTTCAGAATAAACTATTCGACAAATTAAATTTTTAAAAAAAAAGACAAAATTGAAATTCGTAACATGTGGATGCTTCTATGACTCTTTCCCAACATGTTGCAGTAAATGTTCTCTTGACATTAGCAGAAGATTTAGATCTGATCGTGAATGAAACTTTCTGAAAAGTTGGATGAAAATATTATCAGATTTCCCGGAAAATTCGTATTTTATCAAAATCAATTCGGCAACGTCTGAAGGTTCATACGGCGTTTTTCCGTAGCACGGCGGAATTAGCCTCTAATTGTTTTGTTCTTTGTCGCGAATCCTCGCCGCAAAATAAGGAGAAAGTAATATTTTTCCCTCTTAATTATTGGCGAGAGTTTTTTTTCCTCGCCGCAATTACACCGGTCCTGGCTTATCTCACCGCCTAGAGAATATGCATTCACCGTGCGAAAATGTCTGATGTCATAGTGTGATGCTCCGAGAGAAAGGAGAAGAAAGTTGCAGCTTTTTATTGGCGCGCCACGTGGAGGAGTGATAGACCGCCGGTGTTATTTCAATTTTATTCCGATTCGATTGGCTTTGTCGAGCATTTTAATCGCTTCACTGGAGAGCGGAGATGCGCCTCGCGAAGTTGTCCTGCACTCCGCATGAAGCTCATCGAACGCAAATCTGTAGGTGACAGTCGATCGATTCTCTCATCTTGTTTTGAATTGCCTCTTAGGAGCTGCGCGCCCTACTCGGCCCACGGTGGAGCGAGTCTTCGGAAAAAGTTGGACATGACATAAACATTGTAAAATGTTTCGTTTATCTCGTTACAATTTTAATTTTAAGGGGTGCTTTTAATTGATAATGTCGCAAGAAAACCAATGGATTTACTTTTAAAACATCAACATTTCATACTAATAAAGATACACTCCTAAAGTTTTTATTAAATCGTGTCCGATTTCTCCCGTTGACTCGATCCACTGTGCAGTGCGGTTCTCCCTTGTGCTAAGGAAAAACCTCGTATAAACATATGGATTCGTTACAGGGATTCGAGCGACGAGGGAAACTCAGGTCATTCAATTTGGCAGGGGAAAATCGTGGAAAATATGTGGAATCGAGCAAAACCCCCCAAATGTATGTAATCTCGGTCTTTTTCAGTATTGACTGTTGAAAATTTTACCTCTCGACTGCCTGAATGATCTTATCACTACATTCTACCTTTGAAAAACCTAGGCCTAGAAAACCTGGATAAAACTATAAGCAAAACACAAGGGATTTCGAACGTCGAAAATACTGTGAGCCTCATCGTTGTCAAATCTCCTCTGATAGTAAGTCAGTTTTCAAAAAAAAGGGGGGGAGGAACCCTACAAATTTTTCTCATCGAATATCTTAGAGAATTCTATGATTTTATTCTGACGTATTTGAAAATTGCGAGGAAAGGTAAAATATCCCTAAAATATTTTCCTCGAAAAGAAACTTCTCATCAGAGAACCTGTAATCTGTGGCAGTAATTGTTTGCGCGTACAGTGTCAGTGCATTGACATGACATTTCTCGCCCCGTTTTGTGCATCAGTGTTTAACGGGCCCTCAGCTGATGCTTACCGGGGGGGGGGGGGGCGTTCCCTTCTCATTACGCAACCCCCGCTGCTGCAGCCGTGCGTGATCCTGGGTCGGGATTTTCAGCTCACGTACGGTAGCGGTGCCTCCCGGGAATCTTGGCTCCGGCGCTTACGCTAGATCTTAATCTGCTCGTCGAGATGAAAGTAAGGATCGGTCTCGTTAGCCGGCCGTTGGAAATCCACCTGTTGAGCCGGCCCCCCGCCCCCCGGTGAGTGCGGAAAGTTGCCGGCCACGGCCGCTTACCAGCGTTGCCGGATCGACAACGGTTCTCATCGGATTTTTTCGATCCTGTCAACGGTTGAAGTCGGAGGTAGGAGACATTAATGGCCATGGTGTGGAAAACCCTTTACCAACACTGCCGTGCTAAGGAAGAACACCGTATGAACCTTTAGACGTTGCCAAATTTCCTCCGATAAAAACGAATTTACTGGGAAAATTGTGAATATTTTTCCCCGAAATTTTCAGACAATTTTGTGCGCATTTTAATCTAAAACATCTGAAAATTTTAGGGGGAAAATGCATGGATTTCGTCTAAAATACATGTTTTATCAAGGAAAATTTGACCACTCTCAAACGTTCATACGGCGTTCTTCCTTTGCACGGCAGAACTCTGCTTTCGGCAAGTTGATCCGTTTTGCATGATGTAGGATTTAAAATAAATGTGTTTTGCTCAGAAAAGAGCGGGAAGTTGAAATATTCGTATTGAGACATGAAATACCTGACGTATGATCTGTCGCGTTTGGTATCAACAGGTTTCATTCACAGTTGATCCCGCTAAAAGTAGGGCGTTGAGCAAGGCAGGACCGACTGCAGCGCAGAAATTGCTCTGGCGTCGCGTTTGACTTTTTCCATTTTGAAGCTTTAAAAGAAAAGGTGTAAGGAAAATCTATTTCAAGTTGTGATCTGCCCCACTGTAATCCAAGAATTGTCTGATTAAAATACGAGCATATACATCCGTATCGCAAAAATGATTACCTTATTTTCCCTTCTACCTTACCTTTTAACTTACACGGAAAAAACTATATAGTGCTGAGCACTAACTGTTTAGATCAAATGGAGCCAGCTAGTAAGGCAGTAGCGCTGAGACCTACAGTCCGTAGGGCTGGACCCTAAAGTTTCAGGGCTCAGCGCTACTGCCATACTAGCTGGCTCCATTTGATCTAAACAGTTGGTGCTCAGCACAATATCGTTTTTTTCGTGTAATTTAAAAGGATACTCGAGGGTATTTTCCTTCTTAAACTCAAGTTCTAATGTTTCGACCCAATTCAACGCCAGTGATTGCTCTAGTAGCAAAATTGGCGCTGTGTAAGAGCGGTCTCATTTTCCCTGAACGGTCGCCGATTTCGATTATTTATTAGGTCTTGTCGCCGATTTATAGCTGCGGAAAATTAGGCCCGGTCAAGCTTGGCTCGTTGCTGGCTGCATTTCGATCAGTGGCGAACTGTGAATGATCGATCATCGATTTTTTCTCATTTGAAGCTATGGTAAAGAATCGATTACTAAGGTGTTCGCTGCGAACACCCTGTCTATCGATCTTTTTCCACAGGTTTAAATGGAAGATCAATCGATGTAGCGCAAAGCACGCCGCGCCACTGATTTCGATTCACCCCGTCGAGCGGCGCTAATCATCGACGACAGCAAAGGGAAAAAATAAAAAAGTGGGAAAAATAAATCAGCTGCTGGAAATTTCAATAAAAAGCGTAATCGCGGCCGAGATATTGCGTCGTGCCGTACCCTGATTTCCTCGCTTTCATCCTGCCAGGTTAGTCGGAGACCCGGTGAGTATAAAGAGAGAGGAGAAGGCGGAGGAGAGGCAGGGGAAAAGAAGACGAATGAAACGAAGCATGCGACGGCGAGACGTGTAACAGCTTCCAGTTTTTTCCCAACTCCTCGTTCCAGTCGTCAAAGCGTGGAGGGAATCGAACACGTCATCATAACTTGCAGCGGTTATCTGTTATTATCTCTCCGGTTATTCAGTTATGCATCCACAACCTCCCGGATCGCTCGACCACTTTGTTTCTCCCGTGAATGCTGGGGGTTCTTGCCACATACCTTCGGAGATATTCACGGAGGGAAAGGTAGCTCCAGCAATGATCATGTTCGATGATTGTTGCTGAGACCGATTTATTCAGGGTTGGATTAAAGGTGGGCGAAGGAGCGACTGCGCCAAATGTCATTGCAACAAAGTGAGATGGAAGAAAGAAAGATGATAACGGAACCATTTCATTGAACGATGTATGATTCTATGTCATCCACTTGAATATCGCCTTCATTTTGCCGCTTAGGCAACAAACATACCGGGGTGCGCGAATAGTTGTATGTTCGGAAAATACACATTCCGATCGCGCTACAAGCTTTGAATCGGATCTGTAAACGATACAGATGTCAGCCTAATGGGCGGTATCATCCCCCTAAAGGTTGCCTCAAGTTTTGCCGCAACGAACATACCGAAGAGCACGATTGTCATCTAGTCGCTGAAAACCTTTTTCCAATCGCTTGGACAAAATTCGTCGTATATGTTACAAAAGAACGTAACTCCATTTCAATGTTGCCAAATTTCCCCACGGAAATCGCATTTTAACCGGGAGAATTTTGGGAATTTCTAATTAAAAATTTCGTTGATTTTTCATCTGAAGTCACGTATAAAATCGAATTTTCGACAACAATTGGGCTAGGCACTTTCTTGTATATCACTAATTTGTTTGAATCAAGTTTACGAACATAGAATGCAGTCACGATCCTCCGTCCGGGGAACGACGAATCGGAAACTCGGTCACGGGCAGAAGCAATCAAGCGACTTGGCAAAGCGTCTCCGGTCCTCTGATACCCTTCGTATTATTTATCCGGAGCAATTTATCAGGCCGATTTAAGTTGGCTGAATTTTGAATGTGCGCCGCTTTATCTCAATCCCCAAAACGCTTTTCCCACCTGCCCCCGCCCCCCCGCCGCCTCATCGCCCGACGCATCTTCGGATTTCCTCCGAACCCACGCACCGATCCCCCCCCCCCCCCCCCCCCCCGCTTCGGCCTCGAGTCGTCCGCAGTGTGCCGTTTAACGCGCTAACGCCGCCGCCGCCGCTCCGAACGGTGTGATTTATGGGATGGTTTCACCGTTTTCCCATTTGAGAATTGTCGTTGGTTATATTTCATTTATTTATTCGTTTTCATCATCCTAATGTGCTCAACTCGCGCGCGAGTCTGTCAGGCTGCGCTTTTGCGGGACCGGATGGGTAACTGAACTTCTAGACCTCTCTCGTCAGTACCATGTCAGCCTCTTTCTCTCTCTCCTCCCCCCCCCCCCCCCCCCACCTTTATGCTGAAGTCCTGTTACGCAATTTCAAAGGTCGATGAGGTTCGCTGCTTTCCACTCTTTCGCGCGCGCCGGAAAAGTGCTTCCACGCAGTAATGACCTTTTTATTTATTTATTTTTGTTTTCAAGTCATCGGGTTTTGTAAGAATGGTAGTGAGACGGGCTTTATCAACGCATACTTGACCGTTTGTATGCCGGACGTCGCCCAAAACTGGTATGATGGTAATGCTATCACTGGAAAGAAAACACAGTGGATCTAGAGTCCAGACTCTTGAAAACATTGACACGAAAAAATACTCTTGATTCAATCGGATTTTTGCTTAAATCAAGAACCATGCTTCTTAATTTAAGCAGATTTCTTTTTGATTCAAGCAAAAATCCGATTGAATCAAGAGTATTTTTTCTTGTCAATGTTTTCAAGAGTATGGTCTCTAGATCCAATGTGCCTTTTTTCCAGTGCATCCTGAATCACGAACTAGAGGTGTATTTCTCTCTTCTGACACCATAAAATATAAAAACATCAGTTAATTAGCGAATCGCGAAGCATCATAGATTCATCCCAATCGTATCTTTTAAACGAGCTGTTACTTGATATTATCAACGCGGTTTAAGAACTGCGATAGAATAGCGTCTGGCAATTCTCTCCGTCATTTACTCGCTCCCCGCTCGGCGAGAGGAAGGAAAAATTGGTTTTGCCACTCGCAGCAGATCTGTTGGGCTTCCTCCAAGTTCAGTTGCGTGGAAGCAGATTGCAAATAACTGCAACGGAGCAAAAAATCGTGTGTCGAAAACGGAATCCGAGGCTTTTTCATTTCCGCTCGCAGTCGCGTCCCGTCCGTGCATGGCGTTCGTCGCGCTGCACGGGGGCATCCTCGTCGAAAACTAGTGAGTTTCCGTGCATTTCACCGTGTCCCTTGTCTGTTTTGTTCTATGTTTGAAGCGTTCATATTTACGGTCAAAACTCTTCTGCTTTTTCTATGAATTAAAATGATCAGCCCGCAGGCGTATACCTCAAAATCAGGTATGCCGACTGTCTGAAACCTTGAGAGTCAGAGGATTCAAAGGAAAAGCAGGAAATTCATGGGATGAACCAGGGAACTCGCGGGAAAAGTCAGGGAATTTTGCGAGCAACATTCAGCAGAAGCCGCTTTAATCCAAAGAAAAAAGAACTCTGAATGGAAGTTTCGTTTGACAATCAGCGGGCTGATAATTCAAATTGATAGACGAAGCTATAGACAAAGAAGACAAACTGGAAATAAAGCGATCCTATCGGTGGAAGCGGGGAGTTGCAATGGAATAAGGAGGTGAGAAATAGACTAACTAACTACAACTCACGAGAGACCCTACAGTTCCCCCCATCGTTGTCCCCATCGTTTCCCCATTTAGTCTATAGCAACATTCCGTTTCAACCAATAGAATAGCTCTCTACTCCCTATGTCTTCTTTGTCTATCGCTTTGTCTATCAATTGCAATAATCAGCCCGTGGGGAATTCAAAAATTTTGGAGTCGGGGAGAAGCAAACAAGTCAGGGCAAGTCAGAGAATCGGATAGTGAAGATGTTATGAAAACGTGAAAATCCGAAGACAGAATATGCGAACGCCCGTACACGGTTCGTTTGAGTAAAAGTTATATGAAATTTTCTATCACTCAAAAAGTCTTTTCGGATTCGAAAAGTAGAGTGAAAATGGAGTCTTTCTAGCTAAAAATGAAAATAGTTGTCCGAGCTCCTGAAGAAATATACCGTTTTTTTGTACTTTTTAGGGCTTATTAGAGGCTGATACGAAAATTGACTCAAAATTACTCAAAGTTTCTGTTTTAATTTCTAAACTAAGATAGCTATTGAAATGATCTTGATTTTATTATAAAGCTGGTGTAATTTGCCGTCGATTGAGTGGTCTGCAAGCTAATTTGGTTAAAAATTGAAAAAGTTATGATAGCTTGAATGAAGGGTATCCAAAATAAGCTTACTTGTTTTCCTTACCAAGTAAGGCTCTATTTCTTCTTTTTTTTCCCTTCAAGACCAAAAACACTAGAGTCAATCTGTAAAAATTACAGCATTTGTAGTACCCTCAGGTCTGTAACGAGCGTCAGATTTTTAAATTTGACCCATCGGTTCCGGAGAAAATAAATTTTTGGTTTCTGTTGCGTTCTATATTGACGTCCGGCTCAAGACGCGCCACTGACGAGGAGACCAAGTACAGAAAATCGATTTTATCCACTTTGACAATCGATCAAATTTAACATCTAAAGCTCGTTAGAAAGTTGAAAATATGATAAAGAACATTTTACTCTTTGCGTATTTTCCCTAAGCCCCCTTTTTTTGGAGTTATTGGGCATTTTCGGGGCAATTTTTCAATTCGATGCTACAAGCGACCAAATTATTCAAATTTCAAAATCTAAAAGTCTCCTGTGAGGAGAGGTCAATACCTTTTTATTGATGTGCCATATGACCCCTGCTGCTCCAAAATTTTGGGGGCTACGACCCCCCAAAAATTTTGGGGCTTTGGAGGGCTATAAGTCGAAAATTTCAAATAGCAAGGGTATGTTTTGACTTCAGATATGGATTCTAAGCGTGAAGTTACGTAGAATTGATACGGCGCACAGCCTGTTTACTCCAGATTTTTTTTGCCCCTTATTTTCTCCAAAAATACTCAGCTTCTTACGGAGAAATGGGTTTCTTTAGTAATTTGGAGCAAACAGGCCGTGAGCCGTATCAGTTCTACGTAACTTCACGCTTAGAATCCATATCTGAAGTCAAAACATACCCTTGCTATTTGAAATTTTCGACTTATAGCCCTCCAAAGCCCCAAAATTTTTGGGGGGTCGTAGCCCCCAAAATTTTGGAGCAGCAGGGGTCATATGGCACATCAATAAAAAGGTATTGACCTCTCCTCACAGGAGACTTTTAGATTTTGAAATTTGAATAATTTGGTCGCTTGTAGCATCGAATTGAAAATTGCCCCGAAAATGCCCAATAACTCCAAAAAAAGGGGCTTAGGGAAAATACGCAAAGAGTAAAATGTTCTTTATCATATTTTCAACTTTCTAACGAGCTTTAGATGTTAAATTTGATCGATTGTCAAAGTGGATAAAATCGATTTTCTGTACTTGGTCTCCTCGTCAGTGGCGCGTCTTGAGCCGGACGTCAATATAGAACGCAACAGAAACCAAAAATTTATTTTCTCCGGAACCGATGGGTCAAATTTAAAAATCTGACGCTCGTTACAGACCTGAGGGTACTACAAATGCTGTAATTTTTACAGATTGACTCTAGTGTTTTTGGTCTTGAAGGGAAAAAAAGAAGAAATAGAGCCTTACTTGGTAAGGAAAACAAGTAAGCTTATTTTGGATACCCTTCATTCAAGCTATCATAACTTTTTCAATTTTTAACCAAATTAGCTTGCAGACCACTCAATCGACGGCAAATTACACCAGCTTTATAATAAAATCAAGATCATTTCAATAGCTATCTTAGTTTAGAAATTAAAACAGAAACTTTGAGTAATTTTGAGTCAATTTTCGTATCAGCCTCTAATAAGCCCTAAAAAGTACAAAAAACGGTATATTTCTTCAGGAGCTCGGACAACCTATTTTCATTTTTAGCTAGAAAGACTCCATTTTCACTCTACTTTTCGAATCCGAAAAGACTTTTTGAGTGATAGAAAATTTCATATAACTTTTACTCAAACGAACCGTGCGTAGCGTCTCGTGTTCATTGGTGTTGGCTAGGCAGCGCTGTTGGAGTGGCGAATCATGTAGCAACGTTTCACGGGAATTGCCCAAACATCGCGAAGAGCCAATCGCTCGACGAATGTTGCAGGGCGGTCACGTCGGGTCGGTGCATTCGTGCATCGCGGCGTCACCCCCTCGTTCCCCGCCGTCCACCGTCACACCTCCACACCTTCACGACGGTTTTGAAAGTTTCGCGACTTTCCTCATTCCACCGCGGCGCCGATAGTGTTCGAAACGTAAATCCTATCCATCAGCCGCGGATTTGCGCTGCGCTGTCGCTCATTTTGAGCTTTACGACTTGCGAGCTTTCGAGTATCGGTCCCCGTAGGGATCTCGAGCTCCGAATCGCCGATTCGTTCTTTCAGAGTTGTATGCCGTAAGGCGCTGGATTTTGCCCTCCATATATTTTTGTCTGTGTTGTCACGCTTCTTTGAAGTATTTTTAAGCGTTTGGGATGTTATTTTACGTATTGCAGGGCAAGGTATAGGAAACCTGGAGTATTATAGCATTTGACGTCACAAAGATCGGAGGATTTTAACGCATGTAGGATTTTTCGGTACATTCAAGGAAAGGCAGGATTTAGGCTTAAACTTTTCCGTAAGATTATAGTCCACGCCACGATAAGTGGCGGTTGAGGGGCGGAGCCAGTCGGCCGGTCCAGTCTATAGTCGAAGGGTTGAAGCGCAGTTATTGGCTCGTTGTTGAGACGGGGTAACGACTGGGCCAATACCTGCGCTTCAACCCTTCAACGATAGACTACACCGGCCGACTGGCTCCGCCCCTCACCCGTCACTTTTAGTGGCGTGGACTATAGTAGAAATTCTAACAATCAATATTCGGAGGAGAATTCTGCTGTTCGGCCGGAGCTGAGGAACGCCAGGCGAAAGTATTATTTCGTCAAGGACTTTGTCTTTTTCGGCGCAATTAATTAGCTCAAAAGTCAGAGGGGTAGCGGGCCATTGCGCAACGCTGCCCTCGCAAATCCAAGTGGGCTCGAACAGAGGCTCCATTTCGAAGGGTGTCGGTGAAAGGCGTCGCCGTCGCAGAGGCTGCAACCTTTCCTCTGCACCGTTAATCGTTGATAATGCGCCGTGAACACGGTCGATGCCACCGGCTAGACTCGAGTCGAGTGCCCCACATCAAACCCCGCGTCCGCAATCCCTCGCCGCACAGTGGATCGAGTCAATTAGAGAGGTCGGACATTAATCATTCAACTGAAACTGCAAATTTTGATGCTTTTTCCGCCAAATTTTGAAGTTTCATGGGTGCCTCTTTCAGCAAATTTTACGAGGAAACCAATGGAGCCACTTGTAGACCCTCAAAGTTTTGCATGAACAGAATTGTGAGCTTTGAAAGTTTCCAAATTTTGTCCAACCTCCCCCGTGGTCTCGATCCACTGTGCGCCGGCTGTGTACTTAGCGCGTGAAATCCGATGAAGCTCTTAATGCGTTGAATTTTCCCGGCTGCTTTTAACGCGGCGCGGCGCCCGGTCGCGGCTAGCCGCCCTCCCCGATGTTGATTTTGGCGTTTTAAGCCCGTTGCCTGCCTCGGTGTCTAGCGTAAACGACTTCGAAGGAATCTCGGCTCGAGCATGCTGCCGCACTTTAACAGCCGACTGCGCCAAAGAGAAAAGAGGAGGTTTGGCTTTTTGGAGGCACGCATGCAGCGTGTAAAATATTAAAATTTACTCCTGTGATGCTGTGGGGGGAGAGAGGGAGAGAGAGAAGACGAATTCCAGGAAGGAGGTGGTAGAGCAATCGGCCGCCTCTTGAAAATCACATATAATATGGTCAGGAGCAAATGAAATATGGTTGGAATGGGAAATTGCTCTGGACTTTTTCCTACCTTAAGCATTAATCTAAACTTGAACTCTTTCTCTTCAAATTTTTATCTCCTTATTTATCTTCCATCATCATTGAAGTTCTCCCGAATCTTCAAATTGTCATTCCTTCAGCATTGATTTTTCCCCCCAAAACTTCCCATGTTTTTCCAGCTATCCCCGGGGAAGAAAACACATTGTATCTACCAAGTCCAGCCAGACTCCAGTCCAGAGTCCAAGTCATTGTCCAGACTCTTGAAAACATTGACAAGAAAAAATACTCTTGATTCAATCGGATTTTTGCTTGAATCAAAACGAAATCTGCCTAAATCAAGAGGCTTGGTTCTTGATTTAAGCTAGATTCTGATTGAATCAAGAGTACTTTTTCTTGTCGATGTTAAGAGTCTGTACTCCAGATCCAGTGTGTTTTTTTTTTTTCCAGTGATTGTCACGAAGCAATAATCTAAACTTGTGCTTTCTGTCCTTGAATTTTCGAACTCATAGAGGTACTCTAGTGCCTCTCGTCTCATTACGTCTCGGCCATCGTTTTCAGCCCTTTCCGATGGATTTACGCCTGCGAGGATGATGAATCACAGACGGAAGCGTCACCATTTCGTCGTCGAGAACGGACGCGGAAACCCGGTCTCGGCAACGAACGACGCCGGCGGTGGCGGGGGTGACAAAACGGAATCTAATTAAACCTCTCCAAGTTGACGAAACAGACGGAGTGACGCGACCCCGACAGACGATACCGGTGACTGGTGAGTTCGACGACTGAAACCTCAACCCGGCGCCCCGTTGCCCTCTCTTCGTCAAAGCTCAAAGCTCGGAAAGCCACCCCCGCCCGCGTCACGAGCCGGCAGCGCCGGTGACTCTTGGGGTCGAGAGGGGGAGGGGGGGGGGGGCACGCGAATCCAAACAACTGACAGATCCGACTCAAAGTAAATCCGCACCCGCAAACTTGACGGCTCTGCCAATTAAAACTTGTGCCCGGCCCCCGGAGCTCGGCGACGCTGATTGAGAGCCGCGTCTCGATAAGCAGTCAAATCGGGCTCCCGGTGGAATCCTGACCCCCTGCCGCCGCGTGTCGTCTCGGTAACGGGAGTCGTTGGGGGCTACGGGAAAAGAAAATCAAACGATGAGGAGATTGTAGTGCGCTTATAATTAGATCGTCGTGGCTAGAAAAAACAAGTATTAAAAAAAAAGAAGAAAAGACGAAGGGGGAAAAAAACCTGGGGAACACCCGATGAAGATACGCCCTCTCAAAATTCTCGGTGAAAGACTTTTACTTTCAGCAATGGGCCTGTTGCAAACTTTTGCTAGAGCAAAAATAAGAGTTGTTTCTAATAGATAATGCCTCAAAAATCACGATGAGCGCATCGGCAAAGTCTGAAATGCAGTCATAACTTCACAATCTGCGTAAGAAATTTGCGTTTTTTTAAGCTTCCCGCTTGTGAACATTTTGTTAGAGGAGTCGCTCCATCGTCGGCGATATTAATCATGGCCGACGCTTGCGCGCAGTTCCGCGCGTAATTCGAGGAGAGTTCAAGGTCAATCGATTCGGGCGTGGAAAATATGAACGTTAACACGCCGATTGTTATCTGGTCTAATCCAATTCAGGTGTTATCTCGTCCCATCACACGTGTTTTGGCGGATTGGCGTCAGCCATGATGAGTATTGCCGACGATGGAACGACTCCTCTTACAAAATGTTCACCTGTGCCGTAGTATCGTTTTTGAAGCGGGAAGCTCAAAAAACCGCAAATTTCTTACGCAGACTGTGAAGTTATGAGTGCATTTCAGACTTTGCCAATGCGCTCATCGTGATTTTTGAGGCATTATCTTTAAGAAACAACTCTTATTTTTGCTCTAGCAAAAGTTTGCAACAGGCCCATTCAACATTACCCTGTGGACAATAATTGCAGGGCAGTAACAGTCATCTACCTTTTAGGTACTTCAACTATGTCGGAGCTAAATTATTTAGCTTATGCGAAATCAAAGTCGTGTTCTCACGTTGAACGATGTTAAATTTGCAATGATGTATCACTAAAACCATCTTAGAGTTCAAGATTGAATTGTAAGGAGATAATTTTTTCATCTTAGGGTTCCATTCCAGCCACAAGACGTTGAAGATTGTAAGGTCCTTCCTTTTGGGAGCGGCACTACTGAAGTACTTGAAATCTTTAAAAGTTAATGACTTTGATTTCAACTCGAATGAAAAATTAATTTTTTCCATAGAATCTCAGAGAAAGTGAGAGGGAACTACTAATTTTCCTTAGGGATTCACGGGAAAATCAGGCGAACCTGAAGTCCACGCCAAATAAGCTTACGCACTTCTAGACTTCAACGGAAGATCGTCCGACGTCTTTTTCGCCAGTAGAGCGAATGGAAAAATGAAGATGGCTGATCCTCTGTCGCAGTCTAAAAGAGCGTAAACTCATTTGGCGTAGACTCTGTCAGCATGCGAGAAAATTCTTGAAAATCATGATCGTCTCCACGCGCGAAAATTAGCTATAAACAGTCGATTGAGGCGAAAATCAAGCGAGTTTCCCGAGGCAGCGGCTCCTATTTTGATTGGCCACATTATCGCGGCTTAACCGCGTTAACCGGGGAGTCGTAAACTCGCCCGACGGCCGTAAACCTAAAACCGTCTAAAATAAAAGCACGGAATCGAAATCGGATCTAATTAAAAACTCCTGGCGCGTCATCGACGGCGATGATGATGATGATGATCATCATCATCATCGGCGCGCCGTCCGAGTCCCCTCCACCCGTCTCCGCCCTCGTCCTTTTTTCGGACGGCAAAGGCCTTTCCACCCGTCTCCCACGCGCCAAAGGTCAAAGCTCTGCAGTGGTCGACCACGCGCGGACATTCCGTCACCGCTAGAGTCCTCTGGGCAAAAAAAAAAGACTCTCTTAAAAACATCGACAAGAAAAAGTACTCTTGATTCAATCAGAATCTAGCTTAAATCAAGAACCAATCGTCTTAATTAAAGAGGATTTCGTTTTGATTCAAGCAAAAATCCGATTAAATCAATAGAATTTTTTCTTGAGTATTGAAGAGTATTGAAATTCGAAAATTTTCCGGTCGTTTTCCCGATAAAAGAGAACCCAGTTACACGACCCACCCATGCTTTCAACTTAGACCAGCGCCGAATTTCCACCCTTAAAATGAAGAAAAGAAACGTAGAGAGACAATAGGAGCAACAAAGACGAATCACGTGTCACAGTTTTTTTTTCATGTGAGCGACTAACGAGGTAGCAGGGTAAGAGAATGAAAAGCTTGCCTTGGCCGTTTCAAAGGAGCGCCAAAAATAAGCACGAGCTGAAATTCGATTTTCCCAGCAGCTCGCCACTCACCGCTCGACTTGAAACAAAAATAAAGCAAATAGCTCTTAATTTTCTCCCCGGTTTTCTGGACGTCAAGAAGGGAAAATAATCTCAACGCTGCCAACTGGCCGAGCACACAGCACAGTTCATCAATAAGTCATCACGCTATCGGGCCCTCCAATAAAACTCGACTCTTTCATGACCCTTCTCGGAAAACAGGACAGTCGTCCGGCGAAACTCGGGGAGGAGAAATAGCTTCCTGTTGATTATTGATTCTAACAACCCAGGTTGATCGAGTTCTCCGGAGCTCCAGCATTAACTTTTCAGGGGAATGGGGCTCTTAAGATGCTCTAAAAGAGGCGTTTTTGACGTTAATTCCTTCAAAATGAAACTACGCGAAATCAGCGAACTAGTTGCAACTAAGGGCTCAAGTTCTCACTCGTAGTAGTTTCGAAGTTTTGATAGCAAATTTGACAGACTAATCGTTTCGGTTGAAGGGTGGCGTCATAGAAACGTCATATGCGCATCAGAACGTTGTCAATTTTCCCCAAAGCAACACGGATGCTGGATTTTGAATTCCCATCGTATTTTAACTCAGTACTGCCTCGTTTACGAACGTAACATTCTTCCGAAACATATTTAAGGTGAAAGATGGTTTCGCGTCAACTTGGAGCGGCGATGAAATTAATTGCAAGTCGAATTGACACCCTATTATACGGATTCAAATGAGGGACGTCGTGCCGTTTCTCGGGAGTCTTGGCGGGATCCTTTTCGAAATCCGGGGTCGTTTCACTCGGCAGAGGCCCCGGAGATGGCCCCGCGCGCTCCCGGGGCAGCGGAGGGTGTTAACGCCGACGGAAAATTGCGGTGGTGGTGGCGTGGGGCGGCGGGGTGGAAAGTTGAGTGGAAAGCATTAAGATAACATTAAGGTGAAGTATGAAAACTGAATGGCCTTGATGGAGCCCGACGCGTGGGGCGTGGAGGCGGCGGGGGTCTCGATAGGCCTTTTGGCCATTTGTTGGGCGCGATGGCCGGAAAAATGGTCCCGTTCCGCGACCAGACGTTGCCTCGTGGGTTTTTTCCCGCGAGGTGTCGACGCGGCTCCCGGTACACTGGAAAAAAAAAAAAACACATTGGATCTAGAGTCCAGACTCTGAAAAATATCGACAATGGGCCTGTTGCAAACTTTTGCTAGAGCAAATATAAGAGTTGTTTCCTACAGATGATGCCTCAAAAATCACGATGGGCGCATCGGCAAAGTCTGAAATGCACTCATAACTTCACAATCTGCGTAAGAAATTTGCGTTTTTTGGAGCTTCCCGCTTCAAAAATGATACTACGGCACAGGTGAACATTTTGTTAGAAGAGTCGTTCCATCGTCGGCAATGTTCATCATGGCCGACGCTTCCGCAGTTCCGCGCGTAATTCGAGGTGAGTTCAGGGTCAATCAAGGCGGGCGAGGAAAATATGAACGTAAACACGCCGATTGTTATCTGGTCTAATGCTGTTCAGGTGTTATCTCGTCTCATCATACGTGTTTTGGCGAATTGGCGTCGGCCATGATGAATATTGCCGACGATGGAACGCCTCCTCTAACAAAATGTTCACCTGTGCCGTAGTATCGTTTTTGAAGCGGGAAGCTCAAAAAACCGCAAATTTCTTACGCAGATTGTGAAGTTATGAGTGCATTTCAGACTTTGCCAATGCGCTCATCGTGATTTTTGAGGCATTATCTATAAGAAACAAATCTTAGTTTTGATATAGCAAAAGTTTGCAACAGGCCCATTATAAAAATACTCTTGATTCAATCGGATTTTTGCTTAAATCAAGAACCAAGCCTCTTGATTTGAGCGGATTTCCTTTTGATTTAAGCAAAAATCTGATTGAATCCAGAGTATTTTTTCTTCTCAATGTTTTCAAGAGTCTGGACTCGAGATCCAATGTGTTGTTCTTTCCAGTGCGGTTCCCGGTAGTTGCTCGGGGGACCGGGGTGACGACTTCGAAGGAAGTCGGGATCGGACAACTGAACGAAGTTGTGTTGCTTCATTAAAGGTTCGCATAAAACAGTTCGAAAATATCGAAAACTTCTGAAAATCATGTCCGTAAATGAAACGGGAACGTTTATCGTTGACATTAGAAACAGTCTCTGGCGAACAAATTTAATTTAACGCAAGTTATCAATATTATTGAGTCGGTCATAAATGATAGCTTATCCATTTGGCAATTATCAGTGTTGGGTTTAAAACGACTTTTCCCCTCTCTAATATGCAAGATCTTGGAACCTTTTAAGATAATTTCAGCATCCAGGAAGAGTTATCTCATCGTAAAACGTACATATTATGGTAGACCAGTGCCAGAAACTGTTTTTTTTTTTCGTTTTTCAATCGATGGATAAGACCAACGCTCTCTGCCTAAGGTGTTGAATACTGGACAATTCATTTGTTCTCTACACTCCACGTGAAATTTCAATATAGGTTGTTTAGCGAGGTCCTTGACTCCACACTCAGTTTTGTGGAATTTCTTTTTCGACCTCGAAAAATCCGTGAACTTATGTAATACCCTCCCCGTGGAAGAATTCCGTGAGCTCCGTTTTATTTAGCCTTACTTCAAAGGCTTCAACTTTTATAACCTCCCTGGCATTTTTACACCTAGCAACGCTAAAAATTAAAGGCACTCCAAAACCGTACGTCAAACTCGTCATCCTGCATAAAGATGGACTTACCGAATCGTTCAATTGCAAGATTTTTTATCTCAATCGAGATATATTGGACGCATTCGATATAAATTCATGCCGAGAGATGAGCAATGTGCTGTCTCGACGAAAGAAAAGGAGAAGAAAAAAGGCAGTTGCTTTCTCATAGGAAGGTTTTGGCAACTGCTCTCGGCCAGAAAAGCCTCGCGAAGTCCGCCTAATGCGCCTGCCGCGGTTACGGATGTTTACCGATCCAAGCCCCTTCTCCTCTCCTCTCTTCATCCGCACCCGTGTCCATCAAATTAACCCCCACTTTTTTTCAAATCCCCCATCCCCACCCTTCCAGCCTATCGGGTCTCTGGAGCCGTGTCGCATCGGGAAATATTCGACGTCCAATCATGGCGGAGGCCCCAGTAAATTAATTAAAATACTTTCGCGTCGTCTAACGACCTTATTGTTAGTTGAAAATTTTGTCTCATTTTTGTACAGTATTTTGTGCACCAGCGAATCACCAATATGCATTGGATTTATCGTTAGGCGCAGATTCGATCTGTTCCGTTTATCATCGCCAGAATTAACGGGATGTGATCCGGAGTGTAGTTATCCCTCCTGTTACGGAGTGGATCTCACCTCTTATTCCTAGCACTCGGGTTTTCTGGAAGTTTCATGTGCTCCGGGGCTAAATTCACCCAGGGTTTCTGTCGTGTTCTTCCCTTTTCCCGATCCTACTTCTTCACCCTCGCCAAAAGATGCCTTGTGTGCCATTTTCTACATGCTATCGTCAACTTGCATAGTTTTATTTTCGGCACATGATCAAATATGACGGTCAAATTTGGCGAACGAAATCGGCAATTTTCACACGACATCAAGAGATGCTGCCATCTCGGTGGGTATACTGCTGTTATGTCGGAAATGACGTCAACTTTTATGCTTTTCTTGCTCTTGGACTACTCGTCTCTCGCTTGAAAAGGGACAGTTGTCGTTACAACGGAATTCTTCAGTTCATTCGTTCATTTGGTGAAATTTTGAAGTAAACTCACTTTGGCTTTAGTCATTTCTTTCATGTATTACGACGCGATGGTAAATGAGTAAAACAGGTAGCCTTGGCGTAGAATCGGTAGTTTTCGGCGACTCCGTGTTGGCGTGGGAGTAGGAGGGGGGGGGGGGCGATTTCACGTCGGCAATAAAATAATAACGCTATTAATGGCAATAGACGCTTGTTTCTCACGATTGCAGCTTCGGTTCGGTTCCCCACGCCCCCCTCCCTCCTCCCTGCTGCCTCCTCGGTCGCGGCTGGCGCCATCACGAGCGAGACGCTTTTCCTATACTGCCGTGCTATGAAAGAACGCCGTACGAACATTCAAGGGTTGCCAAATTTCCCTCGATAAAACATGTATTTTTGACAACATTCATGCATATTTTTCCTTGAAATTTTCAGATATTTTAGATAAAATTGCGAACAAAATTGTCTGAAAATTTGGGAAAATATGATTCGCAATTTTCCCTGTAAATTAGGTTTTTATCGGATGAAACTTGGCAACGTCTGAAGGCTCATACGGCGCACCTCCTTAGAACGGCAGTATAGTGATGTTCTTATGACGGCGCGGCGTTCCCACTGGTGAAGTATCGACCGTTGGCCGTTGACCATTGATGGCCTGGAACGGCCGAGTCGAGTCCTCTCCGACCCCGCAGCCCCCCGTACGTTATTCCCGTCTTGTTCATATACGTCCTCCGTCCGTTTTTTCCGAGTACCCTCAAACGCGTCTTGCGAGTTCTGCGGTGATGGACATGCATTTCTTCGAGTGAACGTGGCATAACGCACACGGAGAGAAATTTCAGTTTAAATCGAAATGATTCAGTACCTCCTGCGAAAGAAATGCAGTTTTAAGTATTTGAGATATGAATGAGGGAGTGTTCAGAGCAGGGTTGCTAGCGGTCGGGAAAACCGGGGAAATCAGAAAAAGGTCAGGGAATTTTTGACGCATCTGCTGTTCTTTAAAATCGCTGATCTTTTTAACCGTTTACCCTGTATCATCTTTTTAAGGCTTATTATCTTTTAAACAGCTACTGAATGTTTTTTTCCTGCAATTGGATCTGAAAACAAGAAAATTATGCCCAAGTTTAGCGGAAGTCAGGGAAAAACCACTTAATTACCCACCTTAAAATCGCGCTAAAATTCAGTTCATGGTAGTGGCGAATAGTTGCGTTTTGTGTTACGTAGCTTCTGCACCCTTGCCGAACAGAAACATCGTAAAAGTTTTCGCATCATTCCGCATTGGCTAAACATTTAGGAAATTCCTCAAAATTGAACAGGGTAACTATCGAAAATCCAGGGAACTCGAATTTGTAACTCCAGCGGTCACCCTAAAGAAATCCTTCGGAAATATTCAATAGATTTTTTTTTTTTCCTTTTTTTTTTCAGTCTAAATAGAAATTTGTTATATTACCTTAGGGATTAATCCGGAGGTCCGATCCCCAGGAGCACCGTCGAAGTCGATCGACATTTTCGAATTTCTAAGCGAGACAACTCGAAGTTAGAACCTTGAAAATTCAACATCATTAGGAAGAATTACTCCCGAGGTGCCCCGGAACATTTCCGTAGCGCCTAATGGTTATTCTACCTCCTGCCTCCGCGATAACGGAGTTTTAACGGTCGATGAAACCGCGAAAATTAGGCCACCCTAAAATCTCACCTTTTACCTCCCTCCTGTGCAAGGTGATTATGACAGCGGCAACTCAGTCGAGCCGCTTATCTGCGCCGACCGGAGTCGAACCGTCTAAGATTTCCTTTTTTATCGTTAATTATCGCGGTTTCTTTCGGGAGGAGAGGGTTTTCTTGAGCGGGAATAAGGCGCGACTGCGGATAGTCCCTCGAGCACCAAAGCTCATACTTTTTTCTCCCGTCGCACTCAGGATCGCGTCAACGGAAGAAGTCAGATAAAATTTGGAAACTTTGAAAGCTTTCACCTCCGTCATTACAAGATGTTGAGGTCTCAAAAATAGCCCTATTGGTTTTCTCGTAAGACTTTCCTCAAGAAGCACCTCTCAAAATTCAAACTTAGACGAAATGAACCGCTTCTAAATTTGCAGTTTTAGTCAAAAAATTTATGTCCGACCTCTCCCTCAGACTCGATCCACCGTGCGTCGCAGCGCATCAGAGAGTCAAAGTGGACGAGAGTGGTTTTTAATGAGCTTTTTTGTATGCTGGACCACTTAGCGGGATTAGTAAGCAAATTGCTTTTGACCCTCGAGTTTCTAGAATTTGTCGGATTAGCATTTTTAGAGCGTCTTAAAATGGGGGTGAGATCAAGAATTTTGCGCATCGGCCTGAATTAAGGAAAACAGAGGTGAACTTTCGCCTTTTTACCAGTTGTGTCTTAGTCGATGACAGAGAAGTTTACAGAGTTTCCATTAGCGACCGTGAAAATAGGGGCAACCGGAAGAACACAGTGGATTCAATTTTATGACCCCCGAAAAACTTGAGGATTTCGATTTTTTACCGTAATTATGGTTGAGAATTCGAAGTTTTGAAAGCCTGGTATTGCTTAATTTTGTTCCCCCTCTCTTCCTCTTGCGTACCTAGGAAAAACAGAAAATCGGAAACTTTTCAACAATTTTGACCCCCTGAGTTTAGCCGTAGTATACTGTATATAACCTCATTGGTTTGGGTACACATACGCGACAAGATTAGATTGGAATCTGATGGTAAAGTTTTCCTGCGGTGAAAAGACGTAAGGGGGGAGGGGGGGGGGGCTGGGGGCTAGAGGGAAAAGCAAACAAGTCCGCGGAGTCAATTAGCGTTCGGCCCTGTCAACGAAGAACAAAGGGAAAGAGGATTCTTCGGGGGGAAGGTAGTAAATTTGCCGGTCTGAAAGTGTAAACATTCGATATTGTGATCAACCCAGCGTTGCAGATATAACCGTTTTATACTCTCCCCTTCGCATTTCGAAATATATATTTTCCTCCCTTGCCTTTCACGAATCGAGACTGTGTCGTGGAAGCTTTCGAGAGACCTTGCCGGCATGCAGAGCCTTCAGCTTGGATTTTTCGCACGCTTAATGCGAATATATTACATAGTGTCCAGCGCCTGGAGAGAACGGGGGAACATTGGGATTGATCAGGGAATTCATCGGAGAACCGGGATTTTCATATGTTGCCGCTCTGAGACCATTATGTCTATAAATTCGGTGGACTGCTTTGACTTGGCGCTTAAGTATTTTTTAGGTGATTGAAAGTGAATCAATCAGTTTGCTTATAATCTGCATATAACTCCGAACATATTCTAGTTATATTTCAGAAAATCCAAAAACGTGAGGGCTTTTTTTAAATAGAGGAATTTGCCTCTCAAAACCTGGGAAGTATCTGAGAATGAGAAAATTCAATAATTCCAGAAATCACGCTGAAATCTGTGTCAGGAAAGCTCCCGGTAAAGTCAGTGCGCGGTAAGTGAAGCGCTCAAGTGAGATTCTTCGCGCACTCAACGCAGATGCATTACCTCGAAAAACGTTGAATCTAGCTCCAGGCGAGCGGGGCAACCCTTCTAAATGAAGCATACGAAGGTTTATCAGGGAGGTTGCAGTCAAGGAACAAGGTTGCATAATAGGCATTGTGTGGATGATAATTTATTAAAGCTAAAAATGATGTAGTTGTCAATCCTGGGCTTTTATGTAAGCGTTGTTTCGTCAAGCTGAACATGGATCGAAATTTCTCGGATTTCAGCAGCAGTCTAGTTGTGGTCAGGGAGGAGTCAGTGAGCTTATCAACCTTTTCAGTGGTCGCGAGGAATCCTTTAGCCGCGGAGCGATATCGCTCGAGCGGGGGAAAAAGTTGTGGCTTCCTATTTCCCTTTAACGCCGCTGACCTTTTTTTTTTCATTCATAGCTCCCCCTCCCTCCTTCCTTTTCTTTTTTTTAAATTCTTGTCCGAAAAATCGCGCGGAATTTCCGCGGAACAAAAAGCGTATCAGATTCATCGGATTTACAGCGCGACCTCCTCAGCCATTTTTCATTCTCTCCGAGTCGGGTCGGACCGTGTCAGCGGAAAGCTCCGGGATGGGGTTCCTTAAAAAAATACGGGTCCCTCCCGTTTCGTTTTATTTCGTTATCCCGTTTCATTGCTCTTCCAAAAGTGTCATAAAATGCTCATTTCCTCAACTTTTCCCCCGCTCTTATCTTTAATGTAGATTGTATTTACGATGGCTCTAGTAGAGCCTCCGGGGAATTGAGTCAAGCTGTTATTGTTGCTGCCCCCCGCCCTGCCCCCTCTGAATCCCTCCGAAAGTATGCTCGCGCGATGACGAATTCGTTTGAGCTTTTCGACGTTTTGCGAATGGAAGATCATCCGCTCCGCCTATCGTGGAAACGACCAGTAATCCCCTCCCTTTACAAATAGGATCGGAATTCAGGAGCATTTGGACTGAGTTAAAGGGAAACGCTCCAAGTCGCCTTTTTGTGAAAAAAAGGAGTTGTTTCGAATTCAGCCAGTCAATATACTAAATTCTGCTCTTTTATAACTCTCTTGTTTTTTTGGTCTATCGTAGATCAATGACTTCTCAATTTGATGACATTCTCAGTTTCCAATGATGCCATACTCAGTTTCTAATGGCACTATTCTCAGTTTCTAATGATTTGATTTTTCTTCTGTTTCAGGTAATTTCCCTTGCATTGCTTTCCTCATAGAGCGTTCTTTATTACGTAAGTTACCGTCCATGTATTCATTCAAAAAATATCGAAGTGTAGACAGGATTCAGCCGTAACGAATCATGCTGCATGAAAGTTGGTCAATTTCCCCGGTAACTGTAGCACGGATGAGAAATTTTGCTTAAATCTAATGGAAATCCGCTGTAATTGAGAGGCTTGGCTCTCGATTCAAGCGAAAATCCGATCGAATCAGGAGTATTTTTCTCGTCAAATTTCAAAGCGCCTGGACTCTGGACCCAAGAGACTTTTTTCCAGTTCATTTAAGACAGGAAGCACCCCTTGAGAAGTGAAACCCTATATGTTTGTTTTTTTAATCACAAAATATTGATTGCGGCCGGCTCTAGAGTTTGACACCCCCCCCCCCCAAAAAAAAAAAAAAATCGCACTCATAGAAATTCTGATATTTATCGAGTCAGTGAAGTACCCCAAAGTCCCTTTTCTTTCATCGGACGGCTCCTCAAATTCATCCGAGACGGAAGTGAGCTTAGCTCGGCAACCGCCTACCCAACGGGGCTTAAGGAAAAAATGGGTTTGCTATCGATTTCGGAGGGGGAGAAACACATTTGATTTAATGCTGAAACGATCGTTGCCGAGTTGTCCTCGAAACAATGGGCATTCGCCGCGCGGTCCCAACGGACGGATTTTTCCCCCCGAGCAACTTTGACGCTATCATTTCCGAAAGTGGTTTCCGAATCGATTAAGTCTCATCTCAAGTCCCGGTCGGCCCCCGAAAAGATATCTTTAGCTGTAGCGGTGGTCTGATCCGTAGGTTAAGTGAAATGATACCATTCTCTGTATCGAATGAATCACTTAACCTGGTTTTGATGATTAAGCATGGAGATCGTTACCAAGCAATGAGATCCGTCTTAATTCCGTTTATTTTAAAGAATTAGGGGTGAAATATGTATCTCATATATATATATCACATCGGGGTATATCACATCGGGCATATCACATCGCCTTATAGAAAACCCCAGCCTTGCCGTGCATACCATTGTCGATTTCTTCCTTCTTGGTCACCCTCATCAGTTATACATCAGGCACTGAAAAATATTTTCATGCTTGCAAAAAAGTATAGGACTAAAGTGAAGAAACTGTAGTACATGCACAAAAGCGGGTGATGATATCATCAACTGGGTTTATGAACCCCAAATAAGAGAATGTCCATCACGAATTCAGCTTATATTATGTATCCGAACAATGAAATAAACCCATGAAATCGGTTAATATTGGAATGTTATGCGCAACATTTTAATTACGATTCTCAACGGGCTCCCACGCACCTGGTCAATAACCCGATTTGGCGATCAGATTTCGTAAAGCATGGGGAAGATTTTCGCTCAATTCGCTTGCCGCGACCAGGCTGCTTCGATCTATAAAGGTTATTATACATGCGTCTGCGTGGCCCCACTGTTGCCAGCTTTCAAGAATCGATACCGCGTTGGAATCGGGTGGTTTTCCAGGACGTTGTTTTCGAGACAAGAACGTGTGTGCAGTTCGACAACGGCGCGACAGGTGGGATTTTCCGGGCGGAGATATATCATGAAGAGATTCGTTCCCCGCTTTTCTATTCTCAATTCGTTTTCTTTTGTTGAGACATCAAGACGTAAGATGGTAAGCTGCTGCGGTTGCCGGGAAGAGATATTGCGCCGCGTCGGGAGCTCGGCCGGCCGGCAAGAACAGAGCCAGAGCCACTCGAGCCAGAAAATACTCCGATACGTTTAAAATCACAACAAACGGCATGCGAGTGAGTTTCCGCGATGCCAAGTTACTCCTCTCGGGGTCGCTAAGCTCGTTTCTACCACCTCTCGCAGAATCGGAACTTTCGATGCTTTAACATTTTAACATTGAGCTTGTGCAGTAACCCTGGTGGAACTTTTGGATAAGGTTCGAGAACCCCAATGGAAGGAGTATCTACTCGAAGTGAACTGAATCCACAGTGCACTGGGAAAAAAACACATTTGATCTAGAGTCCAGACTCTTAAAAACATCGACAAGAAAAAATAATCTTGATTCAATCAGATTTAACCTTAAATCAAGAACCAAGCCTCTTAATTTGAGCGGATTTCCTTTTGATTTAAGCTTAAATGGACGGAGTTAAACAGAAAGGAACCAAGCCACATCTGGATCGAACCGAGAAAAAGAGGTTTAAAGTTGGGCTCCTGCATAAGACTCAATGTGAAAGATAAACTTCAAGTTCAATTTCTGCAAAATTTGCTCCAACAAAAACTTTGAATTTTTGGCGATAGATAGTAGAGCAGTGGTTGAGTTCAAAACCACTCATAACTCAATTTTTCCCAAAATGTGGGTTGGTTCCTTTCTGCCTAACTCAGTCCAAATCTGATTAAATCAAGAGTATTTTTTCTTGTCGATGTTTTTAAGAGTCTGGACTCTAGATCCAATGTGTTTTTTTCCAGTGTTCGCGCGCGCCTTCATTTTCTAGAGTATACTACACGGGCTCCTGCGTGGCGGAATAGTCGTATCCACGCGCCGTGCATTCGACGGACTCCCCATCGGCCATCCCTTCAATTTTCGTCGAAAGCTCGTCGGCCGGCGTTGGATTTTATCATTCCTCGCACATTTCGTCGCCACCCACACGTAAGGGCGTATCTCAATTCCCGCGTGAGCTCTGTTTTACATATAAATCTAAACTTTCCAGGGCTCATGCGGAAATCGGAACACGCCCTTACGTCGGGGGAGCGACGATTCGGGGCGTTGGTGGGCCTGATACGCGTTGATCGGCGGGCGCTCGGCGTTGGTTGAGGAAAGTCCGTCGAGCCCAGGCCGCGGCTGTCAAAATCTATCAATAACAGTGAAGGACTCGGTGTCAGTCTCGTCTCCCGCGGTAATACTCCGCTCTCGTTTCATCCCGTCATAAACTGGAGCACCCACGCAACCACACCGCAGCCTCGGAGCTGGACGCCTCCCCCGCTGAAATTCCGCGCTTAAAAATGGGTTGTTACATGCAACGGGTGGATTTGATCGTTGTTTGTGCGGGTAGTTGGAAGTACGCAAATACGATCGATTTTTTTTTTTTTTTTCCCCCTTCTCTCTCTGTAAAGTTGAAATTAAAATTATTGCATTCTGAAAAATATATTCAGAAACTTTCGTGGAAGTATGAAATTAGTGGAGGAAATTCTTGTAGAGAAAGCATCTGAGCGCAGGGGTATTTTTGTAATTAACTTGGAAACTTGGTTTGTGGGGCATGGTCAAGTTCATCAAGAAGCTGAAAGATGAGATACTTCAAAATTAGTTTTTTAAGGGAGTTACTAGAGTTTACCTGAATGCTTTCTTACTGCTTGCAATTCATGCTTAAATTTATTATACGCTTGAAAAACGAAAGTAGCACTGAAAACATTGAAGTTTTCGGAAAGTAACTCCGAAGCCTACGAGAAGCCTCTGAATTTAAAGCCTTGATAAGAGTAAGAGTACGTCGCCTGAAAGAGGTTTTACCTCTGCTGAACGTAATTCTTCTTGCAGAGATAGGGCTAAATATTTCAGCATGGTTGCCGTGACCGACTGTAGTCTAAAAATTACAGTCTTAAATTTTGAGTTTCAGAAGTTGCGCACTAATTCAGCCGTTCCAATTTCTGCATTAAAACTTCGATAGAATCGATAAAAACCAAATAGTCTGGTGCTTCCATTCATTTTGGCCTCAACATCGCGAGCTTCTTTAAGCTTGGAAGTTGATTCCAAAGGAAAATAGTGGTGGTCATACCACTCACACAATCATCGCATGTACCATCCCATCATGTATTTCGCAAGATTCTTCGTCCGAGGAGATGGTTTTATCGTTTCTCTTCTCCCCGCCCATTTCCCCCTCCTTTGTCGCACCGTGTACTCCGTTCATTCCCAACGGACTCCGAAAGTTCTCGACCCGACGTCAAAGCTAGCGATGACGATTCCGATAACGGAGGTGTGCGGGCTCACTCGGCACCACCGTCGAAAAGTTGCCCTGATGAACCCTCGTGTCATCCCCTAACAAGCAATTCATTTTCATTTCGCCACATAACATGGCCACACCTACTTTGACCCCTTTCGACTCCCGGTTAAACACCCAGCCCCCGTTCGTATTTCCAACGCACTTGCCAGACTGGGCGTCAATCCAATGTTCTACGTAAGTTGAAAGGTCACCCCATCGTTGTTGTTCTTTGCGGTGAAGTCACCTCTGGTTCCATGAAATGCGAGCACATATCTTTACTCATTTGACCCCCATGTATATCCTGTCATCTTCATAATCGTGTAATGAGTGCTTTTCTCCCTCATATTTTTGCGCATTTCTCGCACAGATGCATAGTCATCGATTAATGGAACAATTCTGCTCAATTAGACTACATGTTACAATTAGAAACTGTAATTTCTGGCTCGGTTTGAAAATGAGGTGTGTACCATTAGTTTCCCTGCGCTCACAAGTGTTTTTTCCAGATGAGCTAAAAATTATAGTTCCGAATTGCAAAATGTAGTCCAATTCATTTTGATGCCTACAATTAATTATCATCATGGATTAATCATGGAATTGCTATTCTTAGGGGCTTATTGAGAGCAGAGGTGAGAGAGGGTGAGAGAGAGAGAGAGAGAGAGAGAGAGAGGATTTTCTCCTAAGAAAGAGCCTAATTGGCATCGGTGCCGGAGTCATCAGCGGCTTCCGTTGACTTGAAAGAGACTATAATTTTTCACGTAATCTTCGAAAACTACGAATATTGATCCATGAAAAAGTTGTTAGACATTGGCTAGTTCGATTTTTTTATCATCCACACTCACATTGATTGAGAAGTGGAGCTGGAAGAATGCTTCCTTGACACGTTATGCGCCACACAAGTACCTATCATTTCTAACGTTCTAAGTAGGTTTATGGTGGACGGTTCTCACTCGTACTCTTCCGTTGATTGATGGCGAGTCCTGACTCCTGGAAGGAACCGGACATATTCGCCGTCGGAAGTGCACTCGATGTAATGCATCAGTGATGGACGCGAGAGGTTGATTCGGGTTCGCCCGGTCAGATTTATCACCTGCGGTATGATACTCATTTCTCGCTATCAGATTTATTTGTTTCGTTTTTAGTCGTCTTCGCGCGGCCCGAACGGAATTCCGCACCCTTTTTTACGGCTTGGTCTCAATCTCGAAATAGCTGTATACACTTATACAGTGTGATTTATCGATTGTACTGCCATAACCTAAGTGAAAGGATCGATAAATGGGGTGTTGTTCGTAACGAACACTTTAATAATCGATTTTTTATCGCAGCTTCACGCCTCGCCAGTGGTTGTATACTGTAACGAGTAGTTTAAGAGTACCAGGAATGTTCCGAGTCGGTTATCGCAATGGAAATCCGGGGAAAAGCTGCCGCAAGAAGTTTCTTTCTCGATCCGACAGTATCTTCATTATATTTTACTATCGCATGTCATCGCGCAAATCAGGAAACTTTCTCGAAATTGGCGAGGGAAGATCTGAAAAATGTCGAAGAATCCTAATCTAAATATTCCGTTGCCCTCACTGGGAAAAAAAAAACACATTGGATCTAGAATCCAGACTCTTAAAAAAATCAGCAAGAAAAAATACTTTTGATTCAATCAGATTTAAGCTTAAATCAAGAACCAAGCCTCCTAATTTGAGCGGACTTCCTTTTGATATAAGCTGAAATCTGATTGAATCAAGAGTATTTTTTCTTCTCAATGTTTTCAAGAGTCTGGACTCTAGATCCAATGTGTTTCTTTTTCCCAGTGCTTGCTTACTGCAAGCTTGAACTGCGAGTAAATTCCTCTGAAAATCCTCTGTATATTTTCGAGAAAATCCGAGTATTATCCGAGGAAATTTTGCAACATCCGAATGCTCACGCGGCCGTCTTCCACGGCTCGGCAGAGTCGAAATTAAGAATCGGAGAGCTCAATCGAAACGAGTTCTCGGGAGATGCGTTTTTCCGACGTTGGACTGACGTGCTGGGGGGGGGGGGTGGGGGTGAAGCGAAGGAGCCCGGGAGCGCTGGAGAGTGATTTCACGTTAGTTGGAACCACTCGGAAGCAGATCTACATATCAGGTTTCTTTCTCGAGGGAGCTCGGGAAAACGAAGCGTTTTGGCGAGCGTTCGGAAACGGAACAGATGAGCGATGCCCCCCGACCCCGCCTGACCCACCCGCGCGTCCGGCACGCCGCCCCGCCACGCGGAAAAACGCCGTAAATTCATTCCGCCGTCGCCGAATTTCCCGTCGTATGTGTGTCAGGGGAAACTGGAGAAAGAGTTCGGGAGTGGGGTCGAGGATCTTGACGGTAAATTCATGGAAAGTTGGGGGATAATCAAGGATTTTTTAAAATTTCGTGAAACCAGCGGGCCGATTGTTGAAATTGATAGACTAAGCTATAGGCACAGAGTACAAAAGGGATATCCCAGCGGGCCTGTTATTGAAATCCATAGACGAAGCTACAGACAAAGAAGACAAAAGGGATTTGGAGGGATCCTATTGGTGGAAGCGGGTGGTTGCAATGGACAAAGGACGTGGGTGATAGACTAACTAACGGCAACCCACGAGAGACCCGATAACTAGTCCATCATTTTCTCCCTTATTCTACAAGAGCCACCCGTTTCCACCTATAGGATCGCTTCTTACTCTCAATGTTTTCTTTGTCTATCGCTTTGTCTATGAATTTCAATAATCAGTCCACAGGAGGGGGATCCCATTGACGGAAGCGGGTGGTTGGAATATGGACAAAAGAGGTAGTCTAACTAAAGGCAACCCAAGAGAGATCTTATGGTTATTTCATCATTTTCTCTCTTAGTCTCCAGGAACCACCCATTTCAACCAATAGGATCGCTCCTTACTCCCTATGTCTTTTTTGTCTATCAATTTCAATAATCATCCCGCGGCAATCCTGAGTACTCGACTTTAAAATAAGTGTTAAATCGATGGAAATTTAGCAACGTCAGGGTGGTTTTACGGCGTTTTTCCGCGGAGGTTTCGGATTCCGGGACGAGCGCGCGGGGAACCGAGACGGAGGGTCAGAGCGGGAATAAATTCGTAAAGTGAATTTCTTCTCGCGAAACATCTGTCCCGACCGCGAGCCTCAACTTCCAGCTCATTTTTCAAACGTGCAATTTCTCTCCGGGGACCAGCTCCGGCGGGCAACTATCCGGGATATTATAATTTCATACTTCGGATCCCCCCGGAAACCCCCTGTACTTTTCCGACGAAAAAAAAGGGACGGAGAAGATCAGCTTGTCCGAATCTCTGATTTAGTGGTGATTACGGGTATGGCTTTTGAGGCGCGTCAGTCTGCCGCGGTAAGTGGCGATTGAAGATGGCACACTGGAAAAAAAAACACTTTGGATCTAGAGTCCAGACTCTTGAAAACATTGACGAGGAAGTGGACTCTTGATTCAATCAGATTTAAGCTTATATCAAAAGGAAATCCGCTCAAATTAAGAGGCTTGGCTCTTGATTTAAGCAAAAATCCGATTGAATCAAGAGCATTTTTTCTTGTCGATGTTTTTAAGAGTCTGGACTCTAGATCCAATGTGTTTTTTTCCAGTGCATAACGATATCATCAAAGGAAATTTGATCGAGTCGAATTGACTACCATTTGGGTTATACGCCGACTTCGGTACTGTTGAAGTTATCTGCGTGGTTTCTGTTCAATTTTGCTGAAAGTACAAGTTTCGCGCGCTTTTACCCTCATGTCAAGTTTCCCTAACCAAATTAACTCGATTATTTGTCTGAGGCTTCAGCTGAAACTTCACTGCCGCAATTTCACTTTGAAGTTAGTTGCTGCTGCAAGGCTCCACATTAGTTCCTCTGTTGAACTAGATTCGACGATTGTACCGCCTAAATTTCAGGGTCACTCGTTAAAGTTACAACGTAATTTAATTTTACGAGTTTGAATTTGCAACGTTAGTTTTAGCCTTGTTGAATAGAATACTGCAAGCACAAACCGTTCAACTTTGCGTGATCGAGGACTAAAAAATGCCGATGCGCAGAAATATTATCAGTGTTCAGTGCTGTAATGGTTTCGATAAGGTTGATAAAGAGGGTTGCCTAATCAAAGTACCAGTTATCAGACTCAGGAACTAGAGTTTCCATATAAACCATTGATTTTTCATATTGTATAAATAATCATTGGTTATCATCCTCTTCAGTGACATCACGAATTAAAAGTTGCTTGGATCTAGAGTCCAGAACTCCAGATTCTTAAAAAATTTAACAAGAAAAAGAAACTCTTGATTCAATTGGATCTTTGCTTGAATCGAGAGCCAAGCTTCTTGATCTAAGTGAATTTGTTTTGATTCAAACAAAAATCCGATGAAGTCAAGAGTTTTTTTTCTTGTCAAATTTTTCAAGAGTCTGCTCTCTACACATCCAAGTGGCTTTCTTTCCAGTGTGTCCATATTGAAAGATTTGATATGATCTCGCGAAAAGTTCAGAGAGGCCTTCTAAGGCCTATCTAGTATCAATTTTCCGATCGTCTGATCCGCAAGTGTCGTTTATTTACCATTCGGGAGCATTCTCATCAAGTGAGGAGCGACTTAGGACACCACACCAAGGAGTGTTAACCCCGTTGGGATTTTTGTGAGCGCCGTCGGTTGGGTGGAGACGCAGTAATAATTCTCGCGATTTACCGGGCGTCACGCGAGGTGGTTGAGCCTGAGGGTGTGGTCCCTTCGCGTCGGGGTTGCCAACGCTCCCACCCCTAAGTGAAGATGGTGGGGTGTATCCATACCGGAAGCAATCTCTTATCGATATATATTCAATCGATTTATATTTAATGAATTACTGAATATATTTACTAAATTACTAAAAATAAAAACCTAACCCAATTGCTGATCTCTCTTCAGGGTGCCTACCGTGATAGTAACGAGTAATAACGTACGGAGTTTTCGTAAGAATGTACAGAATGAGGATTTTTTCGCGATGAACAATGAAACATTTTACTGTTGCGCGGAATATGGCGAAAGCTCATTCGAGCACTCTCTCCAATTTCCAATTGAACGGTGGATTTACGCGTTCGGATACTTACAGCTTTAATCCATCCGCACCGAAAGGGATTCTTCGAAATAGCCGGCTAAAATATGCTTCCAGCGCTTTCATGTCGAAAGTTACAAGATCTCCCGGGTTCAGATTTCGTCGTGAAATCTGTCGTAAACCCCTCTATTTTTATTTATTTCTGCTGGCAAAAGCTAACCGGAACAATATTTACAGCAATATCGCCGGGGGACAGTTTCAAAGTTTTACGTCGTTGACTGAGGTTGAGAAATGCGTATCTCCATTGCAGCGTCTCAAAATCTCCAATTTTTTTTATTACCAGGTGAAAACCGACGAAATTCTCCATATTATAGAAATTCTCTCTACATCAGGTGGAAAAAATTCAAATCAAATGTTGAAGAATCAGCCAAAGAATGTCATAGTAGTACACAAAAGGAGACTTGAAACGTGCCAATGAGTAATACGCTATTTTCGACTCTGGTCGTCCTTAATGTGGTATGTTGTTAGGAATCAAATTCAGATCTCGGATCTTTCGCATTAATCACTCAATATATGATTTTACTATTAATTTACTAATTTGTGTAGCGGGGTGTTCCGTTAATATTTTCCTCAGAACCGGCAACCATGGCTCTTCAGTCGTCCTCCCCCTCTCCACCCCCCGGGTTTTCCGGCCCCCACGCGGTTTTCAGATAAAGTTGCCTTTTTATTATCACGGCTGTTGTTTTTAATTTTGTTTCCTGCCAAGCTTTTTACGTCGGGAGATATTTCTTGAATCCTAATGAAAATTGCGCCGCTTATTATGAAAGTGAGAAGCGGGTGCAAGCCGGCTTTCCACCCCCCACAACATGGCCCGAGCCCCGTTCCTGCGGTGCCTCGTCGCTGTCGACTCGAGGATTCCGCTCTCATTAGGGTGGACAAAAGCTCGAGCTTTCCGCCAGAAGCTCGCCCAGAACTTAATGAACGTCGTTTTCTTTTTGAATCATAACTTCTGGTGTTGTGATCCTCACAAATTAACAACTTTTTCGTGCTCTCTCCATTTGAATAAGTTGTCAGTAATCAATCCTAGGTGAGGCAGCCTGTGTCGTTAAAACATCGATTTTCCTGGATATTGGTGGCTGAAGAACAACCGATGTCCTAATTGGCAATTTTGGCGAAAATGAGTTATCGACTTTGTATATAGTACGCAAGCTGATTATATATGAACAAATTGCTCATGGAACCACAAAATTACAAAAATGACGGAGTCTCTCCTTTGTACTGTCAATTTGCAGGTATGCGATATTGTTCTCCAGCCATCGATGTGTGTTTAAATGGACGAAATTCAATATTGCCTACTTACGAGATAGCCATTGAACTCAATCACGTTTTGATCGATAATCGATATCGAGTCGGTCCATGAAAGGCCGTTTTACGTTTCCCGAGTAAGCTCCAAGGTTACTTTATCACCAGGCAACTTCGTCAGGAGCCAAAAAAATTCGGGGAAATCAGGGGATCACCAGAGAACAAGGAAAATCAAGGATTTCAGACAGACCTGATTTAGAATTCGGGAAAAATTCTCTCGAAGCGCGTCTCCCGCCTTTGATGAAACGATAACTGGATTGCCTGAACTTCCGACTCGGCCCGAGCTAATCTCCGCTCCGGTCTCTGTTGTACCTTCCGACCGCAAACTTTGAAGTCACAACAAGGGGCAGCTTTAATAAGTTTTAATACAGTTGTCTGGCTTCGTGTTTGGCTTGGTCAGGGGTTGACTGACGCCGGAGCGGTAGGGGTCGCCAGAGACCGCAAGGTCGGGGGTCTGTGCGTATTAATCCGCCGTCAAAGTGCGCTCGCGTTTCAAAGCTCTGAGCCTAGGACAGTTTCGCTAGGAAACCTACATTGTAGGTATATCTTGGGCTTAGGCCTTTATCAAATTAAAAAAGCCCAGTAACTTAGAGATTTTTTGATCTCAGCGAAATCATCAAACACCTAAGATCATCTGAGTCTCAAGGTTCTGAGAGTATAGTAGAAACCTAACAATCCAAGTGCATTGTATGGGATTTAATGGTAAGAAGGTCTTGGAAATGTTCGAAAAAATGCGATGAATCAGAGAATGACCGATTTTTTAAATCGTTATCCAACGAGGTGGATTACAAGCTCTCAATTCTTAAGAAAATCGCGGAGCTATCAGCACGCTTTACAGAAGTAAGAAAATTTGTTGTTGTTGTTTTTTTTTTTTCTTCTTCTTCTTCTTCTTCTTCTTTTCAAACGCCAATTAGATTCAAAGGCGCTTGAAATCCTCGACAACTCAACATGGTCTAAGAACAATGCCGAATTTCCGCTGATTAAACATGCATTTTTTGTATAAGGTATGGAGTTTTTTCGTTGAATTTTTAGAGGATTTCCCTCGCAATTTATTCGGGCTTGTGTACACAATTTCGAAGAGAAACATTCCTGCATCCTTTCAAAAGTAAAGATTTTATTTGGGGAAATTCGGCAACATTTGAAAATTCACACGGAGTTTTCTCCGAGCACGGGAGTACTCTTGTGTTGTTTTTCCGGGAACCCTGCCTCACCTGCCGGAATACTTGAGCGAGAGAGTCCCGGGTAGCGAGTCGACGAGGGGTGGCGGCGGAGGGCGTCAAGATTCTTGTCGATCCCCCGGGCGAAAGATTAGTTTCGAATTGTCGTGAGAGCAAATATTTTGTCTTAGTTTTATTGAGTCTACCCCCGGAAGCGGCTTCGCATCGGCGGCGAGTAACCACCCCCTATAGGCGCCGTTCGACAGCCGTCGCGTAGCCAAGGGGGGTCGCAAGATTGATAAACAGTTTAACCGCGTGCAAAGTCGAGTCGTTCGCCGCGGCCGGGCTTTTCTAGAGAGCCTCGTTTAGTAGCAGAACAGGACATCGCAAGTATTATAAGACACCCTTAGTCTCACGTCACAAGAAAGCGATAGTTTACACTACTGGAAAAAAAAGAATCTTAAATTTGCCGCCAAGAAGAATTTTGCCGGTTAATATAAGCTACTTTTTTGATTAACCCAAGCATTATTTTTCCTGAATCAAGAACAAGTCAGGTTTAAGCATAATAAAGAAAATTCTTGGCGGCAAATTCAAGAATTATCATATTTGATCCAAGTTACTTTTTTTTTTCAGTGTATGGACGGCGTTTAACAGAAACGAACCAAGTCGCATCTGCTATTTTCAAATTTAACTGGGCAATTCAATTTAACGTTCGTGCGAATTCCTTTTTAAATTTTAGGGACATTGCAGAAAATTCACTAAAATTTGCACTAAAGTCGTTGATGCCGATGGTCTACATACCTGAAACTGATTCTTTGGGGCTCTAAAAAGAACCCTAAAGAATCTGTTGCGGTGAGAATGCGGCACTCGAAGCTGCACGAACTATGTTTTATCGCTTATTTCTTCCGCTCCTCGCCGTCGTTAGTCGCTTCCTCTACGTCATCGCTGCACCGCTCGGCATGGCTGCCGTTCCTGCTCAAATCGTCGATTACTTGCCTCTTATCAGCACCGGTTTTGCTACATAGTTGCATCCTGGAACCCTTAGAGTCCCTTTATAGTATACTGAGACTTACGACGTCTTAACTTTCTCTCTATTATGAGACTCGAGGATCTTTTACCGTACATAAATATCTTCAGAGCATCCTTCCAGGTATTTGCCGAAGTCAGGTTTTTTTCAACAGTGGTCATGCAGTGAGCGTGTCAGAAGACCGTGTTTTGGAGATTAAATCTAGGAGAACAGAAATCGGATGACTTTTACTAGAAACGGTTTAGCGTGTGTCGCCGGATTTTCCCTACCATCTAATTTTCTCCCTCAATAAAAAGTAATTGTAATCATACCTACCTTACATGAAGTTTCTGTAATAATTGAGAAGGGATGCTGCTACGTCTAATATGTTTATGCCAATTTTGGTCTCTAGCGTTCAACAAATAATTTTTCTCTCCTACATAACGTATTCATCGAGTGCGGCTTTTGTTTATTTGGACGTATTCTGCCAAATGGAACTATGTGCATTAAGACATGAGCCCTGAGACCCATAAGAATATACGCCTAACAGGGCTCACGTCATAATGCACATTGCACATGGTTCCGTTCGGCAGAACTACGCCCGTTTTTAGTTCACTGCGCACATATTGTTTTTTCCTCAATTGCATGATGTTGTCGGAGCATCTCGGACAATGTTATTTCAGGAAAATTAAGCTGTGCACATAAGTTTTTCCTTTCGCTTTTGACTCGAGAAATGAATATGTCGCCTCCACTACCTTAGCTACTCTAGCACCGAGAAAACCCAATAACAACAGTCGGCATGTGCATGCAATTGAAGTATGAATTGAAGTATTGAAGTATGAATTGAAGTATTCCACCCCAGCCTCGGAATTTCGATGCCGTCGTGCGTATTTTTCATTCTAATCTCAGAAAGGCAAAAAAGAATAAAGAATCAGGCGAAACATAACGACCCGGAGGAGAATGATTCCAGATTGTATTCTCGGAAAAATGCGAGGTCTTAAAATGATGCCAGGTCCTTCCTTTCTTACCCAGGAGCTATACAGCTCTGCGAATCAAATTATCTTCCGTTCGCTTATGTTTGATCCCCATATAATATTTATCCGAAGCACGTGCGGAAAACCTCGTTCGTTTTCAGACTAGATTTCTCTTCATCGAAGCGCACTACTCTCCGTCAGTTTTGACGTCACCGTGGGGATTCGCCGTCGAATCGGATCGGATCCAAACAATAACAATGACATAACCTCTTTCAATTCTACCAATTCGAATAAATCGATTCATATCGTTTTTCTGTTACCGCCTAACCGACCATTTTGGCAAAAATGAGTTAGCGGCTTTGCCACATTTTACAATATAATATATGCAAGCTGATGATTTTATTTTTTTTTCCCCCCCCAATTTTTTACGAGAGTTCTGCAATGATGCTAAAATGTTTGAAAAAATTGCAGATCTAACCTTAAAATTACAAAAATGGCGAATTTTTCTCTTCTCTCTACAAAATTGTCAGTCTTCAGGTAGGCGGTATTGTTCGTTCGTCATCGATAACCTCTTCCAACGCTACCAATGCAAATACATCGATTTATATTGTTTTCCTGTGACCAGGGTGTCTCAAGTCCGGAAATAGTACTGATTTTCAGGCTCTGAAAAAGTGCGGACATTCCGCAAGAAGGTCCGGAATTTTTTTCTCCTTTTTCATTTTTATCACAATTTGAGCGAGAAATTCAATTTTTTGAAATTTTTAGAATTTCGTTAATCAACGGCACTGAAAAAGTAATGAATTTTTCTGTTGAGGAGGTACTGAATTTCTTGAGAATGTACTGATAAAGTACTATAAAAGCACTGATTTTTGGCCAGTGTATTCTAGTAGACACCTTGTTGACGTTTAGCTCCTTTAAAATGTGGCAACAAGCTCCTTTTGTCCTCGCGATGTCACCAATAACCGTTGCCGCCCAACATCCATCTCGAAACTTGTCCCTTGCCCCCTGCAGTTTATTCTCCCGGGCTTTCAACCCCTCTGCCCGCGCGGGGGTGGCGGCGGCGTCCCCCATCCTCGAGAGGAGACTCCTTCCTGCGGGGCTTATCACTGCAGCTCGATTCTTAATCATTAATCACCTCCGCTCAATACCTTGCCCCCTCGGTCCCTCCCCTTCATAACATCCCTTCTTTTTGCGTTTGTAAAAAGTGTTTATAAGCGCTTTTATTTCGGAGTGTGACCCATCCGAGTGATGGATTGAAAGCTTTCGAGCTTTCCTCTCGCCGAAGCTCGTTCCCCTCAGCTCGTGATGTATCGTCGTCTTATTTTCCGCTCATTTCATTTTCTTATAACTGACCTCATTTCGCGGCCGCCCTCCCCCTCCTACCGCTTGGCCTCTTCTTTTCTCGTCGTCGACAATTCAGTCCGATGAGTGGAACTCGCGTTTAATGAAGTATCGATTGATTCATCCTCCTCCTTTTAATTTTTCTCCGCGATTTGATTAATGTGCATTAGGCGGACGCTTTTCGTCCCGACACACAGTGGATCGAGTCAATGGGAGAGGTCGGACAAAATTTGAAAACTTTAAAAGTTCATAACTTTGATTTTCTCATAAAATTTTCCTCAAGAATCACCCCTCAAAGTTTAAAATCTGACGAAATGAACATCTAAATTTGCGGTTCTAGTGAAAAAATTTATGTCAGACCTCTCCCATTGATTCGGTCCATTGTGCGACAGATCTTCCGTTCCGCTTTTCTCACGCAGCTTGATGGACGTCTACGACAGTTTTTTGTTGCAATTTCTCCCGCTCCATCACCGTCAAAAGTTCCGGGATTCCTTTTGGATTTTTGCAAAAGTTCCGGAAAATGCAAAAGATGCGGAAAATTTCGGGAATTTTAAAAGATCCGGTGAAAAATTCAAGGAAATCTCGAAAGCTCCGGAATTCGGAACTAGTTTCGGGAATTGGGAGCACTGGTCTCGGTCCGGGACGAAAAATGCGACTCGAGTGAGTGGCTTGGCTCAATCCGGGAGCCGCCGGTTGAAGCAGGGGGGGATTAAATTTAAATCGTCTGGATGCATGATGCACGGACCAAGGTGGGAGGGTGCAGAAGGCAACTTCCCCGGCGGTTGTGATTAATTACCGCGCTCGGATCCGCGCCCGGCGTGCAGTGCCCGATCGATGCGAGTCCCGCGCGCCCGCCCGGGTGCCGGCCCCGATTTTCCCGGGCCACTCGGCAAGGGGGCGCGCCGAGGTTTGTAACCCGGTGTCGTCGGAACATGATTTAATTAATTCAACGTAATTAACTGTTTACGAGGGAACGGCCGAGTGCCGAGTGGTGACTTCAAGTGAAGTCTCGTATCGTCGAGTCGGTAACTTGTAACTCGGAGTCTGGCCCCCGCCCGCCGAGAGAAAGGAGGGACCCCACGTCAAGAATGATTTCATGTAGCTCCAGTTTCTTACCTGCCTGAACGACGCCTCCTGGGTGTCCAGGAATCTGGAAGACCGAGAACGTTGGCAATCATCATCCGAGGATTTTACGGCACGATGGGAAACGTGTATAATTTCGCGGAAAATTTGGGCATTGTGGGATTTTTTCTGAGGAACCATCAAGTTTTCAAGTTTGCCTATGGAAATTTCGGGGAGTACGCAGAAAATCAGGAAAAGAGATCGTCTTTACTTCCGCAGAAAATTTACTTATCTTGTGAATTTTTTTTTTGCAAGTCTTCAATTCTGGAAACACCAGAAACAAGATTGTATAAGTACCTCTTCGAAAGATATAGTAAATTTTCCCTGAGGGTTAAAGTTTCTAATAATTAAATAATCAGACTACCTTGATTTTCTGTGCCGAACAATCATGGAATTACATTTCTCCCTAAAACCGACTTACAGTCTGGGAATTATTTATTTTTGACGCCGGGAATCATGAAAATACCATGGCCATTTTTTTCTCCAACAGTTGATAGTCTATAATATGATTTGCTCTTGGTTCATGAAAGTCATGGTAGGTATTTTCTGGGAATATTTTTAAATGATAAAAGTAAGTGCTGGACGCCGGCCGTGGTCTGCAGTTTCAAGACATAGCGCTCGTACACACACAGATCTTGTGAGAGTCAAGCCATTCAAAACGCCTTCAATTTGGGCTGTATGCAACATGGACATCCGTCGAGTACGTATAGTTGTATGCAGGCGCCTTAAGTTCCGCCGCAAGTACCCTATCAGTGGAGCAAGATTAAGATGACTGGACCGAATGAAACGGCAATGAACCAAGGCGTATTTTGTAAGGAAGGAAGTTCGAAGTAGCTTTGAGATTAATTAGTTGCAAATTAGTCGCAAATTTTCTCGTTTTAATGATTCAAAGTGGATAAAAAAATTTTACGAGTGTGAAAATAAGCGTCGAACTTTATCTGTAACACTGAGTCTTACAGAAGAATAAATATTCAAAAGCCTCTTTCTCTTGGGTCGAAATTGATATGTAAGTTGGTCCTTTCCGATTAAAATACATCCAACTATGCCATTAAATAATTGATATTTTTAGTCATATATAGTTATCAGATATATAATTAATATTTTAGAAAGTCACTCCGCTCGTTCTACATGAAATTCCGCACTTTATTAGTCGGATGCCAAAATGATGCAATAGTCAAGCTTTTCCCTCCATGTGCTCTCAAGTGCATAATTCATACCTGACAACCTGCCGCTGTTCCAACTCCTGTCAGTTTTAATTTTAATATCAAGCATGAAGAAAAGTAAATGTTTGCTTCGTAAACATCATAGATCATTCGAGTGAAACTGTATACGACTTGCAATCGTTTTGCACGTAACCGCTACCGCTCCTCAATGAGAATATGCAGCACTTTCACTTACGTTTTACAAAATGTCTTAAAAATTGTTGAATTTTATTTCTTTAAAAATAAAACTCCTTGTTCGCTCATTTTGTGCCGCTGGAAATCCATATCTACGTGTTTTCTGTACTTGCATCCGTATTCACGCGTCTGCTGTTCAGCGCTCTACGAGGCAACAGAGCTATTTTTTCACGGCCCCAAACCCCTCCCCACCTCGAGAGCACGATGTTGAAGTCAAGACTAAATTCCATACATTTTCCGGTCGTAAATATATATCGTTCCTAGCGTGACGTCCAATAAGATATGTACAAAATTCGGCAACATTGTTGAACGGACGCGACCGCGCCGATGTGAACGGTTCATTAAGAAAGCTCTTGAGTTATGATCAGGGCTTGCGATTCGCGTGGGCCAGCAGCGCGTTGACGTACTCGTTTGACGCCCACGATACGCAATCACTTATCAAACGCGAATAAGCCGCGAATGGGGGGGGGGGGGGGGATAAAAATCGTCGCCCGAATAATAAGTCCGCGTTGGCGAACCGCGGTCAAATAGAGCGACGAAAATTCGGAACCGACGAGGAAAAATCAGAAAGTGAAAGGCTCATTGGCGTGCGTCCCGACCGGGATGACGATGATGCTGCCACTGGCCGTTTACTCCGCTGTGGAATCGGAAATTCTGTTTTTCGCGAGTCAGCTGCGCGATGAGATTCGTGCGTCTTTTTTAGGGATTGTTGTCACTGAGGCAAGTGAGCTCGCTTTTTTGTCCGGGATCCTGAACTTTTTTGTTCCAATTTCTTCCACTCCATGACCGTCGATAGTTTCGAGGAAGTTCCGGAAAATTTCAAGAATTTCAAAAGTTCCGGAAAAAATTAAGGAAAATCTAAAAAATACCGGAATTCGGAACTAGTTCCGGGAAATGGGAGCCCTGGTGATCGGAGATTTTCCACTGCCGAGGATGGTGAATTATTCAAATTCTACAATGGTACTAACTCAGGCTCCGGCGTTTCGTCGCTCATTTCGATTTCGCCGTACCTGACATTTGACCGGGAGTTATTTGTTTTAAAACCTCTTGAGCTCAACAAAAGCCGAATCCGTTGCAGTGTGCATTTTGAGAGTAATTAGTAGATACCGAGGGACATGCACCGGATCCACAGGAGGAATGCGAGTCCTCGTCCCGGATTACGCTTGAATTCGCGTCGAGGGTTGAAACTTGCGCTTCGTCCTATTCTGCCGTGCCAAGTAGAACGTCGTATGATCTCTCAGGCGTTGCCAGATTTCCCTTGATATAACTCGAATTTCTTGGTGAATTTATGGATACTTTTCACCCTATTTTTCAGATAATTTTTTTCGCAATTTTACCCAAAGTTCCTGAATATTTCAAGGAAAAATATTCATGCCTTTCCGCGGAAATAATGATTTAACCGGAGGAAATTTGGCAACTCTCAAGTGTTGATACGGCGTTTTTCCTCAGGACGGCAGTATTAGGTCCAGGTGGCACGGTCCGGCGTTGAGCTCCGGCTGTAGCGAGTTTGCGAGTGGAGCCAACCCCGAGTGCATTGTTCTCGGTCGTACACCGAGTTTAATTAATTAATCTACTGGCAAACTAACTAACTTACGAGATGTCGACCAACTGTGTTTAAAATTCAAGTTCATGTCGTGTCGTAATAAACCCGAGCTACGCGCCCGGCCGGTCGCCGTCGAGGGCCGTTGTCAAATAGAACTCACCTCAGTTCAGATTTTTCGTAGGTTTCAATTTTTACAGCGCGCCCTGCGAAAAATGCGCCTGTAAGTCAGGTATTTGCGCTCTAAAATGCCAAAAGCTGGCTAAAAATGGTGCTGGAAAGGTGTAGCATTGATACACGTTACCTTCCATTTCGCGGGGAAACGAAGCCAAGAAGTTCCAAAAATCATTCCATCTATGGAGCTCCTTGGCTTTGTTTTCCCCGCGAAATGGTCTGGACCCAGCACCATTTCGCCACCTTCTTACATCAGTTCGGGCCATTGTTTAGTTGGTTTTTTTTCTTCTTTTTTTCACGTGACCTTTCTAAGGACCATTTAAGTAAATCTCCTGCTGCACTATTTTAAATTTTGTAGACTTCCTATAAGATCAGCTTTTCTCGGATGACTGCAAACTTGTGACTTTTGTCTAGTAAACCCGTACATTGCGGACCATTATTCGAAATACCCCCAAAATTCAAGGAGTCCTCAAGAAACAAATTCCTCAAATTCAAGGAGAAGACCTTTTCATTGTTTGTTTATTTATTTATTTATTTTTTTTTTTTGGGGGGGGGGGAGGGGGAGGGGGGGAGCTCGAGTAGTAGTCCGTTGTGTGGGTTCATTAGACAAAAATCTAAGTTCGCCGTCAGTTCCGTATCCGTTCCGTGAAAAGATCTCGATAGCTGAAATACACATTTGAGAAACGGACGACGAATGGGACATTTTCGCAGAAAACACATCAGGGTCCGTTTGCTTAGTCGAAGGAGTTGTTTTGTCAGGCTTTCCATTCAAGTGACAAAGGGTAATAGTACTGCCCAGAGGTAAATTTTCCAGTACACAGTAACATCCTAACCCACGGGAAAATTTTAATGCCCATCCGTCCATAAAAATGGCATCAGATATGAAGGAAAATATTTGCTTGCCCTGCGGACCCTACGAAGCGCGTTTTGGATAGCTGTAACTGGGAGCGAAGAGCCGTCCGGCTGGTGCCGTGCCAAAAACGGGTGACTTATTGTTAGGCTTGACTTCATTAATCTTCAATCTCCGAATGCGATTGTATGGATTGTGTAATTCGAATGGACCTCCCAGTTTTCGTGCATTGCAGATAAAACGAATAACGAGACTGCGTCTCGTTTTTGAACGTCTCAATTTATTTGAATCTGTAAGGCTCGACGGAACCGCGATATTAGAGCGGATGAACATTTATCGTCATTCACTGAAAATGTCTTAAATTGAGCTCGCATTGATCTGGAAAATATATACCGAATAGAGCTGTACAACAACCTGTAAGAACTTATGGTTTTTTCCCTCCCTTTCTTCATCGACCACTGGAAAAAAAAAAACAGTGGATCTATAGTCCAAACCCTTATAAACATCGACAAGAAAAAATACTCTTGATTCAATCGGATTTTTGCTTAAATCAAAAACCAAGCTTCTTAATTTGAGCGGATTTCCTTTTGATTTAAGCTTAAATCTGATTGAATCAAGAGTATTTTTTCTCGTCAATGTTCTCAAGCGTCTGGACTCTAGATCCAATGTGTTTTTTTTTCCCCGTGAATGTGTCAGTGTATCATTAGATTAGATTGTATGCATTTACAGTGCTCAATGTGAAATTACCCGTGCATGTGAAATTGTGTGCTCCCCGTATTTTACATTCTAATTCAATTTCCTCTTTTTTATGAGAAAGCACAATGATCGTGCGACTATTTTGAATCGAGGCTACGTTTTTTAACGACATTTTTCAGGTTTACAGTTACGGCGTTTTACAATGCGATAGTAACAAGGAAAAAAATTTAGTGCAGAGATTTAGCTTGAAAGCTTCTAATTGCTGCGGAATGAATCGCATCCATCTTAATTCATTACTACCTTTGATTTCACCCCCGTTAAAACAAAAATACTATTTAATGATGTTCCTTTCTTCCTTTCAAACACTCCCCGCGGCTTACTGGAATTATTAAAACATCGTTGAGCTTTGAGGTTCCTGCGAACGGTCCCGGAGCATCCAGACCCGACAACAGGGTAGAGAGGAGATTAACAAGTCAGAGCAGTCGGAGAAATTGAATAGCGCTCGCGTTTTTCCCGCCCCTCCTCCCCCCTCCCGGCATTCCTTCCTAATTCCCCCTTGTTTTTTTGCCCTTTTTTTTCTCCGGTGCCCTCTCGGCTCTCGGCGCGGGGCGAAAAAAAACAACCATTCATCTCTCTCTCGGACCACATCTGGACGGGCTCAAGTGTCCTAATCTCTCTCTCACTAGAGGGCTTGACTTTTTAAACCCCCGCCCCCACCCCCTTCACCACGAAACGGAGGTAGGAAGGAAGGAAGAAAAAATGTCGACCTCGCGACATATCATAAGCACTAACCACCGACTAATCCAAATCACGGATATCAAGGGAGGAAAACAATTTTTTCTCTTTCGTTATCCTCGAATCTTAAGGGACGGTGGTTTTGTTTTTTATTTGTTAGGCCGAAAACGTCTGATAACTTGAATATCAGAAAAAATATAGGTTGCCCAACACTTTTTCTTGGAGTATCTCGATTGACCAACTGGCGCTGCTGGAGGTATTCATCTGCGCCGATGTAACAAGGTCTTGAAAAATCAGGGAAAACTGTTACAATTTTCATGTATTATTGAAACTACTATGAAACTACTATACTGGACGGCTCTAATCGCATCCATACTGTTTACAGACAAATAGGGTTCTGAGAGCCATAGGAAAAACAGAAAGTTCCGTTCGGCAAGGAAAAACCACGATTTATACGTGGAATTTGGCAGGAAAACCCGTATAACCCAAGTTTGACACTTATCAGTAGTGATGAATTTTTGACCGCCTAAATTCTGTCATTTCTGAATTCAGCGCCTAGTTTGCCCCCGCGAGCACAGGAAACACTACGGCTAAAAACAGAGGATTTGGAACTCCGAAAATGTTAAAAGTACCTGCGCAGCGCTTCAGCATTTGAGCGTGGCACCAAAGTATTTCTCGTGACAGGCATTTTAAAACCTCACTCCCTTGGAAGTCGAAGGAAAAGTCAGAAATTTCTTCGGCCGTTAACCTGAAGCAGTCGAGGGGAAGTAAGGAATTTTTAAATTTGACGGAAACATTTCACCCCAACGCGCGTTGAACCGACAACGCGCGGGACATATCGGGCTGTCATTCTATTTTTCGCCTCGGCTCTAAAAAAAGAAAATAATAGAACGGAAGGGGGCGAGGGCGAGGAGTCCACCTGACGCGCACGTCGTTGTCGACCGGGTCTCCTCCGACCCGAAAGTCACGCGAATCCGAAACGGCCCCCGTTGAGTAAGTCACTGGGTTTTTTCTGTCCCGACGGGATTGCGGGACATGTGAGATTCCTACGCCCTCTTTATTTCTGACCCTCGTGAGTGTATGTTTTCGCGGCTCCTTTTTCGTTGTTTGCTGTCAGCAATTCACGTTCCTTTTTTAGTCATGAGCTCTGCTTTACCAGGATGTCTACAAGTCCGGAAAGTCCGAAAACAGTACTGATTTTTTTAAAGATGGTCCGGAAGTACGGAAAAAGTGCGGAAATTCCGTAAAAAGGTCCGGAATTTTTTCATTCTTTGTTATTCTTGTCGCAATTTAAGCGAGGAATTCAAAGTTTTGCAAGTGTTCGAATTCCTTCAAATAGAAGTCTTGAAAAAGTACTGAATTTTTCTGTTGAGGAGGTACTGAATTTCTTGGTTATGCACTGAAAAAGTACTGTAAAAGTACTGATTCGTGACCGGCCTGTTTTAGTAGACACCCTTCTTACCTATTCACTGGAAAAAAACACACATTGGATCTAGAGTCCAGACTCCTAAAAACATCGACAAGTTTAAGTACTCCTGATTCAGTCAGAATCTAGCTTAAATCAAGAACCAAGCTTTTTAATTTAAGCAGATTTCGTTTTGATTCAAGCAAAATCCGATTGAATCAAGAGTATTTTATCTTGTCAATGTTTTCAAGAGTCTGGACTCTAGATCCAATGTGGTTTTTTTCCGATGTTCGACAACTAAAAAGAGCGCTGAGAGAGACGATAGTCTCGAAAGAGACACAACAACATAATCATAACCGGTTGAACTTTAATTCTCTGAAACTTTTCAATTTCGACCGGACGTTCTCGTCCCCCGCCGTTGCGACCCTCGGTGAAAGCTCTGCAAGATGACCAACGCTGACGCCCTCCGGAGATTGCGTACGGTGTGCCGAACAACGGTAAACACAGCGGAGTCACCGGACGTGCGACACAACGTGGACGTGAACGTGGGCCACGGCGTCTCGGCGCGAATGAATCACGGCCGGTGATAATGGATCGGCGCTTGCATTGAATGCAGGTTGCAGATGTTGCACGCGGCCGTCCGTCGATTGTTCGTCCGCCCGACGGCCGTTCCTCCTCGCGCGAATCGGGCGCGTGTTGGCGTGCGCCGCGTCAGAGCGACACCTTGTCGTCGGGCACCGTGGGTTGTGGGCTGCCTCGCGGCCGGGGGAAGGCGCTCCGGCCGGTAGAAAAGTGATACGACGCGGAAGGTCGTCGTCATTCCCAAGGACGCCGCGCGCTGTGAGTGCGACCACGGGGGCGGATTTCTCTGGCCGGCCAAGTCTTGAAAGACGTTCGACAACGCCTCGAGATATCTTCATTGAAGTTCAACCAGTTATGATTATGTTGTTTACTGATGTGTCTCTTTCGAGACTGTCGTCTTTCTCCAGGATACTAAAACAGGCTGGCCCAAAATCAGTACTTTAATAGTGCTTTTTTAGTTCATTCCTAAGAAATTCAGTACCTCCTTTACAAAAGAATTCAGTACTTTTTTTTCAATACCTTCAACTAACGAAATTCGAAAAATTCCAAAATTTGAATTTCCCGCCAAATTTCGACAAAAATGAAAACAATTCCGGACTTTCGTGCAAAATTTCCGCACTTTCTCGGTACTTCCGAGCCGCCCTTAAAAATCAGCAATATATTCGGACTTTCCGGAAATAGTACTGATTTTTCGGACCGGAATTCTTTTTGATTTTTTGTCATTTTTGTCGCAATTTCATTTGAAATTTTTCGAGGAGGCACTATATTTCTTGATAAGGTACTGAAAAAGTACTGTAAAAGTACTTATTTTTGATCAGCCTGTTTTAGTAGACACCCTGGCGAGACTTCGAGTTTAATAGGAAATCAATGGGGAAACTGTGGATTCCGAGAAAGGTGTAGACATTCCAGTTCAATCGCTTGTTGCAAGTGTAACTTTGAAATATTTTTCCCCAGAGTTATTGTTTTTTAATTATAGCGTTTTTTACAGTCATATTATGTTTCTCTTACGCTCAAGTCACCGAGTTCGTGGTTTTGTGCATGAGCGGGGAGTTTGAATTCATGCATCGAAAAACATTTAATATCTCGGTTAGAAATTAATTTCAGCAATTTTCGTTGCCCGACTCGTGTTCTACGTAATATTTTAATCAGGAAACATGTATCTGAATGCTTTAATTAGTACCTTGCCCAGTGGTCCAGTGCATTTCAAGTTGCCAAATGTTCTGTCATGCTTTATTTTTTTAGTTTTTCTATTGTAAAACTAACTCATCGGATCTTTCCGAGAATGTTCCCAACGAAAAATACACTCGTACAATTTTACGGCCGAATACTGATAAATTTTGTCGTGGTGAGCCGAAAAATGAGAGATACCAGGTAACGTGCTATGTAGTCGGACCAATTATGATAAATCCGTCCATTTTCCACTAAACATGAAATACTAACTTATGGAATCAACCGGGGATTATTATTAGTTATGTTAGCGAGAACTGACAATTTATTCAGAGGTAAAGTTCTCGTCATTAAAAATTAAAATTCCATAACTCTGAACATGCGATTCCATACAACTTAAAGCTCTGTCTCGTCCGCCCTTATTTCAAAGGAAGGAATGCGTCTCGTAATTTTCGCCCTCGAAAATTATCCGTTTCTTCCTCCGAAATTCTTGAACTGCCGGTAGCTTTTCATCGCTATGATCGCCTACGAACGGCCATGATTCAAACGAGACCCTTGCGGTGATCGCAGTCGTATTATGGCCCATTCGCGATCGCCCACTTTCATTCATATCCAGTGTCACCAGCCGTCCGGCCAAGGTGAAATCCTACGCCCATTCATCCGACTAATCGCGGCCGTGTTAGCCCCCCATCTCTCCCCTCGACCCAGCGAGATTGCCGCACTCTGTCTCTATATTCGCAACTTTTTAATGAGGTAGGACTGCGTCATAATTAATTACTTGCTTCGGCCATGTGCTGACCTTCGTTTCGGACCCCCTCGAACTTGAATGAAAATTCTTGCGAATGAATATGATGTAGATGGAAGTGTATTCGTTGACTCACGTTGTAGAGATGTGTTTTTTCCGAGTCAACCGATCGATTGAAGCTTACGATTGTTTGACCATGGTGTATTGGAGTGATTCTCTGAGTTCAAGCTTATCTTCCCGCATCAAACAATATCAAGGAGTCAAATTCTCTCCCTTTATTTCGTCACATAATACTTTCAATTTTCTGCCATTTTTTCATGGAGGCAAGTGCACTTAATAACTTAGCATACGCATCTCATTGTGACAATCGCTTAACGATTAAGGAAATAACGAAAAACGCTTGATCATCCAAACAACTCGGAGAATGAAGAAGTTAAAGCATTGCACTGTTTTTGATTACTTGTAAATCAGTGGTGTAGCGTGCCGTGCGATTTATCGATTGGTGTATCGTTCAAACCTATTGAAAAGGATCGATAAACCAAGTGTTCGCAACGAACGTACAACGCATGTATAATCGATCCTTTGCCATAGCTTCAGATGGGGAAATATCGATGATCACGCCTCGCCACTGACTGGAATATTGTGGCTTTTAGACGAGTGGAAATGTGTGGGGTTCAGAAGTTCTCGACGTTGAGAGGCACCGGCGGGAATATGCTTGAAACTTTTTTTTTCGTAAGATTACACAAGTTGTAATAAATCGATTTTCGGTGCCTTGACGTGGCGATAAAAGTTTAAAAAATGAGCCTGTCGGAGCAGATGGCCGACGACGCGTAGCCACGTGTTTCACATGACAACAGAGCTTTTTCAGCTTGGAGCCGGGAGTCCAGCATATCTCGTTCGCTCGGATACTGCCCGGCCAGCTCGACCCACTTGATCTGTCACCATCCCAAGCCAATACGAATGACACGATACGCAAATATGCTCGCCTTCAATCCAAGCATTCCCCCGGATCCCCGACCGTTTCCCTTCCCTCGCACTCCTCCGGAGTGTCAGTGGGTCAAACCACTCGAACGGAGGCGAACTCGGGCGATTTTCCGCGTTGCAGGTGGACTCGCAGGTCCACCGAGAGGAGTTCCCCTCACATGGAATTTGCACTATTTCCGACTCATCTTTAAAATCACCTATCTGCGAAGGGAAACTAATCGCGTATAAGTTGTTACTGAAATGAGCCGAAAAAATTTGGTTCCGAATTATTAATTGCTGAATGAAGTCAATATTCTACCCTATTCCGTGGTCGTATTTGAGCTGAGTCTGAGAAGAGTGTCCCCTGAAAAAATTCCTCCTGTCCCATATTTAATTTATTGGATTATGGCAGAAATCTGTCCTCCTCACTAAGAAAAATCTACGGTTTTTAAACCAATCATTGGTTCATGTGGTAAAGGCACTATATAATATTAGCATTTATACCTTAGTATGGTTCACAGACCGAGAATCAATAGTTCATTAACCACTGTTAGTGGTGTTCCATATGAACCACTAATCGGTTTATTAAGCAGATTTTTCTCCGTGCTTGAATCGTTTGGTAAGTTAGGACTTAGTCTATCTCGTTTTTCCGTGCGCAATGGACAAAATTAAAGATTTGTCAGAATTTCCCATTTTGAATGAACCTCGAGGTGATGCGTTACATTCCCCACACATGATATGAAGTCACTGTCAGTAAAGGGAGAACGTAGACATGTCGAATGCGGGGGAAAGCTTTTTACGTCAAATTTTAATGAGCTCTTTCCTCCTCCCGTGATGAAAAACTCGGTTTATCACTCGGAAAATCGTTTCGTTTCAATACCGTTTAGTGGAGGGGCGAAGTTAGACGCGCTTCCGCCACTTCTCGCAACCTACGCTCCTGGTAGTCTAACTCGGACCCGGTGGTAATAACACGGAAAGTTGCTCCAGCGACGGAAAAAGAGTGAAGAGTAGGGGGAGGGGTAGAGAAAGCTTTTTCAATGTTTAGCGGTGTTGATTTTGTCCCCGCCCAAGCAGCTGCTAACGCGGCGAAGTTCTTTTTTCCAATCTGCGGCTACCGCACGGGGGCCGGTGAAAGTGGACGCGCGCGGAGCTCCCATCTTTTTCTCCCGCGAAGTTTTTACGCTCGCCGAGCGCCGCGCCGCGTGGTTGCGGAAAAAACGCCGCACCTGATCCCGAACCGCCGGAGCGTGTGAGGGATTTACCGAGCGCTTGATGGATGCGAAATAATTAATCAGCTCGTTTGCCGGGGACGCAGACGCCGTGTCTCGCCGGAGCGCTCCGAAGCCGAAGGGAATCGAGGGAGTGCATAATAAATATATTTTTATTATCATTCCGTGTAGTTTCAACCTGACCCCGTAAGTTTTTTTCTTTTAATTTTAATACCACCATAAACAAACCGCATTTTCAACGACATTTCCCGAGGGGTTTTTCATTTTCCTCCCCCTCGTAGTCGATAAAACGGGAGCCTGTCGCCGTTTCCCCCTCGAAATTTTGTGTTTTATCTTACTCTTTGTTTGCATTTTATCGTCTTTTTTGAACTTGATTTTAATAGACGATGCTCGTTTCTTTTGTTGCAGGTAAGCACTCGGTTCTACACCTCGCTGCAGCCCTTCTTTTTGTGTCTCGTCGTGGAATTCTGCTTCATACGTATGTACTCGTTTCATTTCTGTAATATGCGACCTCGGACCTCGCAGTTTCGCATCCATGTGTAAGTTGCTACCGACGTTAGATATACGAAACACTGGAAAATTTTAAAGAATTCTCGAAAACGTTAACATTGAGTAGAGCTTTTTTTATTTTATCCATAACAACACTTATTTGCATAGAAAAATAATGGCACATACGTAGTTATAAACTGAGCCCAAAGTTGTAGTTCTTATTTGCGAAAAGCAGTCCATTTGGTGATGTCTTTGAAGAGTCGGAGCAGTGCCACTAAACCGAGGGCACAGTGAGCGAAGTTGAAAACGTAATGATGATGGAAATCCGGCAGGCTAGTTATTGATTTTGATAGACAAAGAAGAAATAAGAGTGATCCTATTGGCGAATGCTGGTGGTCGCAATAGACAGAGGAGGTACTCGATAGACCAACCAACGACAACGCTTGGGATACCTTAAAGTTAAGTCCACCATTTTCTTTCCCTCTTAGTCTATAACAACCACCTGTTTCAACCAAGAGCATCACTCCATTTTCTTTTTCTTCATGGCTTTGTCTATAGCTTTTTCTATGGAGATCAATAATCAGTCAGCTGAATAGGACACATTCCTTCAAGTTGCAAGTCTGTTACTGGTTAATGAGCTCCATCGGGCGAGGAGCGTTGCGTCTGGCGCGGATCTCGGCTGCAATCCGCGCGGACAGATCGGAAGGAAAACACTCGTCTGCCATGTTACGGAAGAGAACCGTAAGTGCATTTCTGTTTGAGCCACGGTTATCACATGGTCTTATGTGTCTCGAGGGTCATCCCAGAATGCACTTACGGCTCTTTTCCGCATCACGGCCGTCGTGTCGCGCCACGCGCCCAAGCATTAATCATCCTCGCTCGGCCACGGCTTTCCGATTGAAGTAGGCGAGCCTGGAACCGTCAATACGCGACACTCGTATTGGAGGAAGAACGCCACATGAGCCTTCAGACGTTGCCAATTTCCGTCGATGAAAAGCGAATTTACTGGGAAAATTGTGAATATTTGCCCCCAAAATTTTCACACAATTTTGTACGCCAGGGTGTCTACAAATCCGGAATTTTCGGAAAGTCCGGCAATATTACTGATTTTTTTCAGGGCGGTCCGGAAGTACTGAAAAAGTACGGAAATTCCGCAAAAAGGTCCGGAATTTTTATTAATTTTATGTCATTTTTGTCGCAATTTCAAATTTCGTCAAATAGAGGTACTGAAAAAGTACGGAATTTTTCTGTTGGAGGAAGTCCTGAATTTCTTGATAAGGACGATAAGGTACTGAAAAAGTACTGTAAAAGTATTTATTTTTGATCAGCCTGTTTTAGTAGACACCCTGTTCGCAATTTAATCTAAAATATATGAAAATTTCTAGCGAAATATGAATGTATGTCGTCATATATACATGCTTTATCGAGGGAAATTTGGCAACTCTCGAATGTTCTTACGGCGTTCTGCCTCAGCACGGCAGCGTATCCGTAACCTCGGCGGACGAATCAACGCACCCAGTTACATGCTTTACGATTGGCGCCACGCGCGTGCCGTGGCTGACCTCCTCGTAACGCCTTGCTCGCTCGCGCTCGTGGCACCGTCATCATCGCTGCCCACGCGTGTGCTTTGCGATATATCGATTGATCTACCATTTAAACCTATGGAAAAAGATCGATTTGCAGGGTGCTCGCAGCGAACACCTTAATAATCGGCTCTTTACCATAGCTTCAAATAGGAATATATCGATAATCGATTATTCACGCCTCGCCACTTACGCGGCGCACCCCGCCATTTATACTGTCGTGTGTCATTCGCGGTCGGTGACGATTTCGTAAGTTCGTCAGTAATGGAGAATTTGCAGGTGTCAGAAAGATGAATTTTGTATTCGAGTGGTAACTACCGAGTGAATTTAACAGGAGGACGCCTTTGGTTTATAAATTGAACAATCATTAGAAGAGAAATGGTAAAATGATCTATTCTACTGAAATACATGTGTATGAATGGGAAAAAAGCCGCTAGAAGACGTCACTTACTAGGCGGTGATTTTTCTCAATTTTAAATCAATTTTTGTAGTATTTTCCATATCAGATAAAAATGGAAAAATCACTGCTCAATCGGCTCAACCAACAGTTACCAACAGATAACCATACAGATAACCAACAGTTGAACAATTAAGCGGAAGTATTAGGTGCATTTAACGCTTTCAACCGTTGGAAGGAAGGTGAGAAGGAATGCGCGCGGGAAAACGCCTTCAAAAATGAGCACGCAACCGCGCACAACGCCGGAGCTTGAATAGTTATCGCTCAGCTTGAAGGGGCTTTTAAGAGATAACTCGTGCATACTTTCGTGAATCTCAACTATATACGCGATGCACCTGTTAGGTTTTTCATGTGGACGAGAAGCACTTGAACAATCGTGCTAATCCATTTGACGTAACTAATGATTTGAATCAGTACTAGTGCAAATTCACGTTAATCTGAACGCGTAATCAATAATAATTAGTAATAATTCTTCCATCACAGCGGCTTTTACACAGAAAAACTTTCTGTTCACATCAATCATCAAAGTTCTTGCTTTAGATTATTACCTGAGCTTTTAGCAGCCCTAATTGAACCCATTTTTTCCTACTTTTTGGGGGGCCTAATTATCCATTAAATTAACCGAACTTCGGTTTCTAGATCAGGACTTCAGTTACTTGGGCGGAAAATAGTAGCTGGTGTTTCAAATGAGCGGACCATAGCCTACGTTTCTTCTCTTTTTCTATGCATACGCGGTAATCATTATTTACACTGGGGGAAAAAACACATTTGATCTAGAGTCCAGACTCTTAAAAACATCGACAAGAAGAAATACTCTTGATTCAATCAGATTTAAGCTTAAATCAAGAACCAAGCCTCTTAATTTAAGCGGATTTCCTTTTGATTTAAGCTTAAATATGATTGAATCAAGAGTCCTTTTTCTTGTGTGTGATCTCTTGAAAAATCTTTGAAAATTTCATCGTAGCTGCGATTTTAGAAGTGATAAATCCTCCGTAACGGTACTCAAGTCAATTCTTTGTCCGTGATTTGACCGTTAGATACGGACACGTACTCAACGTCACTTAGCGTTATTCGAGTAGGTGCCTGGCTTTATTGTGCATCACAACCGAAGTGCAACTAGGTGAAGCGGTGAGCCGGTGAAACCCCGTTCTTGATCCTCGGTTGCACCCGAATCGAGAACGGAAAAGCGGGAGGCGGCGCGGCGGTTGCGGCCGAGCTTTGTCAATAGACCGGTAAGCGAATAAGAAGCAATAAACAAGGCGAAGTCATTAAAAAGTCGAGCTTGTAACATTAATACGCCGCGAAACGACGCGTAACTCACCGGGCGGGAGGGGGGCGGGGGTGCGGCGCTGCTGAAAGACTGAAAGAGGGGCCGCGATGAAGATGAATGAGGCTCGAAAACAGTAATTGACTCGGCTGAATTTCGGCTCCGAGCCCGCCACCGCGCCGCTCGGTGGGCAGTGTCGCCTCCGGCTCATCGCTGAAAATTATCGCTTCGACTCCACTGTTCACGAGCTAGCGGCCTGGAAAACCCGCAAAAATCTGGAATCTTTTTTTTCTTTTTTTTGAAAAGAAATTTTCCTAAAGTAAAACGTAACTACGACAAGAATATGTCTCGTATCTAAAACCCGCAAAAATCTAGAATCTTTTTTTTCTTTTTTTTTGAAAAGAAATTTTCCCAAAGTAAAACGTAACTACCGCAAGAATATGTCTCGTATCTATCTACATGATTTTAATGAACTAAATTAATTTTATTAAATCTACTAAGTAACGTTAGATAATGAAATCACCTGGAATCGTCAAGGGGACAAAGTGACGTGGAAACTTGGAGGTCGGGAAATTTCCTCAAAAACCACGAAAAGCCAGGGTTTTTTCCCCTTCGGCTGTAAAGTGTAATATAAATGAAATAAAAATAAAAGGAGAACCTGAAGATTTCTAGTGTCCAATTTTTCATTTTTCGTGTGTTCGAATTTTTCGTTACCAAAAGAGGAAATAATGTATAATGGCAGTTGTGTGACAAGTGAGAGAATGAAGACATCTCTGAGGTGGAAAAATTCAAAAATCGGGCATCTTTATCAATACGACGATTGGCGTCTTGGTATTCGGAAGGTAAAATTCCATTCGGCATCGAAGCTAACCTACAATTCATTCGGACAGCCTCCCCTTTGAGAATCTTCCGCTTAAAAAAGATCCTTTTACACGCCCGTAAGATCCTCCGCGTCATCGCGTGGTCGGTGTTCCGTTTTCGGCCGAATTGGGTTCCACGTGCGGTAGCCGGTGGCCCCCGAAAGTGTGTTAATACACCTATCCACTCTGCTTTCTACTGCGGCGCGATGGTGTTCAACACTGATGGGGGACTGGAAACACGGTTTCGCCGTGCAGCTAATTTTCGCGGGTGCATTGTTTCACTCTCGGATCTAATGACTTTTCAATAGTGAGGATACGTCGTAGTGGTACAGCAGTTTCCAGAACCTACAGCCCTGCCCGGGAGAAAGACATTATTCAGTGAGAATGGCTTTGTGGCGCTAAACTAACCGATTGGTCCCTTTCTTTGAGTCATCGGAGTGTGTTTTTCCTTCTTCTAAACACATTTTCTGTTTGTGTATCTCGAATTTTCCTCCACGATATGCTCAAATTTCCAATTATGGCTATTCGCATTTTACCCTACGTACTTTGACCATTTTGAGTTTTATACACCGTATTTCGAATACCATGTTTCGCTCTAAAGTTTCTGATGAACTTATAAATAGTTTTATTCGCAATTTGATCGGAAGTTTCATCCGAATCTTCAAAGAATGATATTCATAAATTTTCTCCATAGTATCGGGGAGAATTTCGCAACTCTCTATGGTTCGTACGATGTTCTTCAGATGTGTTAACACGAGTAATAAAAGTAGGAATGATGCTGTTTGAGATAATGTTGTATCTTAGCGATGAATAGTTTTATTCGCAATTGTATCGGAAGTTTCATCCGAATCTTCAAAGAATGATATTCATAAATGTTTTCAATAGTATCGGGGAGAATTTGCGCAACTCTCCAAGGTTCACGCGGTGTTCCTCAGATGTGTTAACACGTGTAATAAAAGAGGGAACGATGCATGCCGTTGGAGAAATGTTGCATCTCAGCGCAACATCTCGCGGCGAAGCCAATAAATTGCACGTTCATTATATTTTGTCAGACAAATGCGCGCTTTAATGAATACGTTATTGAGGGAAAACACCGTTCCGGAGCCCCGGCGTCGGTTATCATAGTAATGAACGCGAATTCGCACGATCTCAGAACGACCGGACTCTTTTTCACGAGTAATGAATCAATTTTATATTTAGCCGCAACTAATAATGCCCGCGGATTATCGGCCCCGGAATTTCAGGACTGCCGCTTGGCGCGGGCCCAGTCGAGCACTTATTTTTATAGGCAATCGATGTGTTTCACCGAACGAGAAAACTCGGGTCGCGATCGGAGGACGGGAAAGCTCAACTAGTAGAAGAAACAGAGTCGCCTGTCACTCGGAATAGTGTAAATCATCGCGGGGCGGCGCTGGTGGGGGGGGGGGGGGCTTCCCACCCCCCTCGTCGGCCGCCGGTGGTCATGACATCATATTTTGTGCACATGTCTCAATTCATCTTCATTTTCCGAGTAGCTCAACAAGTATAAGCTGTGTTTGTGTTCTGTTCCGCGCCCGCCGCCGACGACATGAACCCGACCGGCACTCGACCGCTAATCCACTCGAGCCCCGCTCTCGGCACCTGCACTGCCACTGCCGCGCTAAGGAAGAACGCCGTACGAGCTTTCGGATGTTGCCAAGTTCCCTCCGGTGAAAACCGGATTTCCTGGGAAAATTGAGAGTATCAAGGTTGCCACAGTCAGGGAAAATCGAGGAATGTCGGGGAATTTTTAAAAGTCAGGGAAAATGACGAAAATGTCGGGGAAAATTCATTTAAGCACCTCCGTTTGCTCTCAAGAATGAGCTTGAGATTTCGAACAAGAAATGCCTGAAAACTATTTTCAATTATGCCTTCTTAACCATCCGTCACATCTTCAATTAATTGTCAGGAAATTTCACCAAAATGTGTGAGGGAAATCTTCTTAACCATCCGTCACATCTTCAATTGTCAGGGACTTTCGTCAAAGTGTGTCAGGGAAATCGGAAAAATGTCAGGGAATTTAATTTTCTAAAGTCTATGGCAACCCTGGAATATCATTTTCCAAAATTTTCAGAAAATTTTGTACGCAATTTATTCTAAAATATCTGAAAACTTCAAGGAAAAGTATGCGTAAATGTTGTTAAAAACAGATGTTTTATCGAGGAAATTTTGGCAACTCTCGAATGTTCATATGACGTTCTTCCTTAGCACGGCAGTGCAGTATCATCGCCGTTTTGCGCTCAAAAAAACAGTAACTCCACCCTGTAGTGAGCCGCCGAGTGCGCGAGAGTGCGGTCTTCCCGCGGCTCGCGACCTGGTGGAGTTACGGCTGTTTTCCCGGAGTTACGGCCGTGCTTAGCGCAGTCCGGCCGCTAATTAACAACCGTTCTCTTGTAATATTGTCGAAAAGTTACGCGTGTTTTCCGCCCCGTCGGATATTCGGTATTCTTCGTCGAATCCTGCGATGGAGTTTAAATTTTGTGAGCTGAATTCTTGGGACTGTCGAGATTCTTCATGGGTGTAACGATGGGGATCCGGGAAACTCGGCAGATTTTCTAGGAATCGGGAATTAAAAACCGGGATGTTTTTCGTCTTCCGCTGTTCCGTTCCGAGTTTCCATTAGTTTTTAATTCGGTAGTCTGCGTTGATGAGGCTCTTTAGAAGTGCGAGGGATGAAAAATTGATAGTTTTATCTTGCTTTGTTCTCTGAACCCTAGAGAAATTTTTTCAGTGTTTTTTCCGTATGAATCGGGACCAACATTAGAAGAACCCTTAGGCCGCTTCTGAAGGAGAAGAAAAATTTCTGTTCGTATGGAACATCGAGTTTCCTCCGACTCTCAACCATGCGTTGATGGCCGCGGATTGGGAAAGCACAACTACACGAGTGTTGTAAGAAAGAGACTGCTGCGTATTTTATGAGCTTCCTTTATTCCCGGTGCCGTTTTTCGTCGAGATTAAGTGCAGGGCGACAGGCGCTGGATTTCCCACGTTAACGCAGCAAGCGCTAGATTTTGGCGTCGGGCGTTAGACGGGGGACGGTTCCCGCGTGTGAGGCGTTTTCGCGAGGCGGTTGCGGTTGTGCCGGTTGCACCGCCCGTGTTCGGGTGTCATTTTTCTCCGCTCGTAAACGGCGCCCATAACTCAGCCCCCGGTCCCGACCGCAGCACTGCCGTCCTTAAGAAAAAAGCCGTATGAACCCTCAGGCGTTGCCACATTTCCTTCGGTAAATCATGAATTTTCGGGAAAATTTGTGAGTATTTTACCTCCAATTTCTGAGAGAATTTCATTCATAATTAGATCTTAATTTCCTGAAAATTTCAAGGACGAATGTTCCGAACGTTCCTCAAAAATAAACATTTTGTCGAAGGAAGTTTGGCAACTCTGGAATGTTCGTACGGCGTTTTTCCTCAGCACGGCAGAGCAAACCCCTCTCGGCTCGGTGCGAAAGTGTGTTCAAAGCAGCGCGTCTCACGCGGAAGGAAAAGACGGGCCGTGGAAAACGGCTGGAAATTGGATGGAAAGAAGTATATTATGTTCTCGCGGTCCGCTTACCCCCACCCCCGTCTTCGTTGCCTTGTTTCCACCCCCGTATCTGTTACCGTCCCGGAGTGATGCTCGCCTCCTAACATTCTTGCCTCATGCCAGGGCTGACGGAAAAGCCGGGGAAAGTGGAAGAAGTCAGGGAATTATTGAAAAGTGAAAAACACCCTCGCAGAAGTCAGAGAATTTTTAACGTGCATCGTTAAAAATCTTGGAGTGAAATTCGAAGTACCTGTCTCTTCCAAGCTTTTTTTGCTGCCTTTAGAGTTTAACCTAAAATTCATAATGAGCAATTAGTTCAATTAGATAAATATTGTCGCTTATTATAGATACTTGCGCTGAGTAAATACAGCGTGTAAAGTGCAGCGTTTCCAAGAACAGGTGCTTCCTTTTCGCTGAGCACTGCCTTAATAATGTAATGTATAAACATCTCCTTTGAGAGATATTAACATGCACATATTCACTCCAAAAATATAGAAAAATGGCTTCTCGTTGAGCTTTTAGTGTGCAGCTACCGCTCGCTTGAAACTTCGCTTCACTCCGAACTCACCTTGAATACTTCCTGGAGCGAAAGGAAAACGGAATTGGTAACGAGTGAAGGACTCGAGACTTGATATCCATATTACTATGTGTAAAAGTACAGAAGAAAAAGAGGTCGTTCGTAAGTGTTTTGATAAGTTCCCTCCTGGATGAAACGAGACAGCCCTCCCCTAGTATTTAATGCATTAGCGCAGCTCCGTGCTAAGGAAGAACGCCGTATGAACATTCGAGAGTTGCCAAATTTCCCTCGATGAAACGTGTATTTTTGACAACATTCATGCATATTTTTCCTTGAAATTTTCAGATATTTTAGATCAAATTGCGTACAAAATCGTCTGAAAATTTTTGAAAATAATATTCGCAATTTTCCCTGTAAACTCGGTTTTTATCGGAGGAAACTTGGCAACGTGTGAAGGCTCATACGGCGTTCTTCCTGCTGCGAGTTTCATTCCCTGCGGAGCGCGCCCTGCACACTTGACAGCGACGAGCTCGCTTTTACGCGGGGGTCTGGAGTGTCCGACGTCCGGTCAGCGCGTTGGCGCTGGAGGCTTTTATGCCTTTGCACATCTTTTCATTCGTGAAAGGGCACTTAAACGCTGAAAAGGTCCTCTCGCCGACTCGTATCCAGCGCGAGTCGCCGCGCGCAAAGGTTATTGCCGTCGCCGCTTCGTTTCCGACGTGCCAGACCCCGCGATGCATTTTCACGGAGCAGAATTTTTTAGTGCCGTCGCAGCTCTGCGATGGAGTCTTCCGAAATGTGGCGTTGGACATTATGAGTGTGTTTTTCTGCGCAGGTAGGAAAGAGGAAAAGTATAAGAAGACTAAATTCTGATTTTTCAAGCTTTACACGAGGGATTCGAATGTAACAGTAAGTCCGCGGAAATCCATCAAAAATCAAAATCTATTCTGGAGTCCATGACAAGGTACACTGGAAAAAAAAACACATTGGATCTGGAGTTCAGTCTCTTAAAAATATCGACAAGAAAAAATACTCATGATTCAATCAGATTTAAGCTTAAATCAAGAACCAAGCCTCTTAATTTGAGCGGATTTCCTTTTGATTTAAGCTTACATCTGATTGAATCAAGAGTCCTTTTTCTTGTCAATGTTTTCAAGAGTCTGGACTCTAGATCCAAGCGGTTTTTTTTTCCCAGTGTAGTTTCTGAATCCTTTATAATGAGGATACTTATTTGCCCTTTAATTATTTTAAAAACTGGAGCAGAAAGTCAAGAATGATGACACGCAGTCCTACAGTATTTCTACAGTCTCGTATGCGCAAAAATGCGTTTCACGCCAACTGGCCGACTGCACTGCTTTTGGCGCAATGCGAGAAGTATTCATGCAGTCTTGTAGGCACTAATATGGGCCGTAGGCCGACCGCACTGTTTGGCGAGTCTGGATTCTAGATCCAATGTGTTTTTTTTCCCCAGTGTATCTAACAACCTGGAAAACTGGATCATCATACAGGATTTTTCTTTTGACATGAGGGGAATCCGCCGTTGAACTGGCAATTTTGATCGTAGAATTAGTTTTTACATTCTTGTTTGGAAAAGGCAGTATTTCTTGGAAACTCGAAAAACATATACCATGAAGAAACGGCTGATAATCTAGGAATGTTATTCTTTATCGGGCATCCCCTCGAACCTCTAAGTCTCCGAGGACAGAGCCAGGAGCCTCGCTAATTAAGTCGCCAACCAGCGCGTTCAATTCAACCTCGGGTGAAGGAACTCGAAGCTATTCCTGGTCGCTTTTTTTACATCGTCTCCTGCTCCTGGCTGGGCCGCCTCGGTTACACCTGACTCGCCAAACGGAGCAGCGTTGACCGTAATAAGCGAGAGGAAGGAGGAAGGATAATACTCGGGATAGTCTCTTAATGAGAGCGCGCGTTTGTGGCTTGCTCCGTCAACGGGTTACGGTGCTTCCCGCAGGCGTCAGGTCGCACCGCTGGCCATTCTTGCAAGTTGGCAACGCAGGAGGCCGCCCATTCAAGGTGAATCTATAGCAACAGCGAGCGAACATCGAATAGTTTTGTTAAGATACTGGTTACATCGTTCATTTTCGGTTTAAAAAAAAGAAAGAAAAAAGTGGTGATATTGGTTTATTTTGAGACGATGCCTCATATACGCAAGTCATATTTTAGAAGGAAAAACTACACTGTGTGAGGGAGAGGAGAACGAAACCTGTCATTGTTTTGATTGCCGAGGTAAGTGTGCCGCAGTACAAAGGCATTCTTCGTGGCGAGTGTGGTTCTCATTAAGCTTCCGACCGAGGCGTCGTTACCTTTAAGTCGAAGTCGGTACCAGAAAGTGCTTTGGTCTCAGGTCCTAGGCCGTAGCCGTAGCCACATCTCCAGAAGAATTAGAGAGAGGCCATCAAGACGAGATGAACGCTAACGCATGTTGAGGATTTTTGAAAAATTTGGAAGCTGTGACGAAAAATTGAGACTGTACAATCATTATTTCCTAATACCCAAAAAGTAAATCCTCCTACATCCGTTGCAATGTATTATAATGTTGTGTTCATGTTTTTCTTCTCCTTCTTCCCCAGGGCAATCGTACAAACATATAGATTTATTTTTCAGTGATCGCCCAGGGTAAAAAATCGCTGCGTAAAGTTGGTCGGCGAAAAGTCGCCTTGATCCACTGTGAAAATCCAGGATAATTTGCTGTCAGCCATTGAATTTTCCCTCCCAATTTTGAATGGCTCGAATCCAAATCTTCAGCGCCATTTGCTGAGCTCAAGTTTTGCACCAGATGTGTCTCGTAGAAAGTATTTTCGCAGGGTGTCCACCGTCTATAAAAACCGGAAAATATCTGTAAAGTAGCTTTTATCGAGAAAAATGAGGAAAACACCAGGAAAATCGGTAATGGATCAAACAATTCCTTGAATATTTGAATTTCTAATCAAACGAGTGTCACTTGATTCGCTCGAAGAATCAGGAAATCTCGTTTAAAAACGTCAGAAGCACCCAAAATCAAATTTTTGTAGACACCCTGTAATAATTTAAACTTTAAATCCGCATAAAGTCGCGGAAAAGTCAGGATACTTTAAATTTCAAGAGAACTTGTCTGCTGTCATCATGAAAAATACATCCGAGTGCGTACGATTGTCCTGAGGGTGTCAAACACAACGCGATAACGTTGGGATGTAGAGAAGGGTTCGCCTCCAGGGTCCTTAATTATTACGCTCGTTTCGTCTCAATTCGCCCGTCAGGGCGTCCGGTTTTCAGTGTTTTTCACGAGTGACAAATGATTCCTGCCGCCGGAAAAATTAAAATTTCCGGGATGAAACGACACTCGAGGGAGCCTTCCCGGCGGTCAATCGGGAGCCCGAGCCGGAGTCGTCGGGATCCCTGGCGATTGTCCCTGTTGAGCCCGGGATGTGTCACCGATCCTGCGGCGGCGACGCACGGTGGACCGAGTCAATGGGGGAGGTCGGACAAAATTCGGAAACTTTAAAAGCTCGTAACTCCGTTTTTACAAAATTTTGAGGCCTTGAAAATGGTTCCATCGGTTTCCTCGTAAAATTTTCTATTTGAATCGCCCCTGAAAATTTATAATTTGACGAAATAAACATCTAAATTCCAGGGTGTCTACAAATCCGGAATTTCCGGAAAGTCCGGAAAAAGTACTGATTTTTTAGGGCAGTCCGGAAGTACTTAAAAAGTGCGGAATTTTAGAAAGAAGGTCCGGAATGTTTTCATTTTTGTCGCAAATTTAAGCGAGGAATTCAAAATTTTGAAATTTTCCAAATTTCGTCAAATTGAGATACTGAAAAAGTACTGAATTTCCCTGTTGAGGAGGTACTGAATTTCTTGGGAATATTCTGAAAAAGTACCGGAAAAGTACTGAATTTTGGCCAGCCTGTTCCAGTAGACACCCTGAAATTTGCAGTTTTAGTAGAAAAATTCATGTCCGACCCCTCCCATTGACTCGGTCCATTGTGCGACGTGAGTCCTTGTTTCACGGACCAGTGATAAACGATGAGTTACGGGTTGACACCCCGCAACGTCCGTGTCCGGGGATAATTTTTCGTCTCCTCCGACCGCCGACGCAACGCAACGCCACCGCGCCGGGTTTTCTTTCGGGCGATCCGGGCATATTTCTCTCGAACCGGCATCGGGGTTGTCACGAACTTTTGACCCTTCCAAGTTTCGCCATCTCCTCATTCCGCCCCAGTGGTGCGTTGATAAGCGCGGCTTCCGAGAAATGCCCCCCTCGAATCGGTTACATCCGGATTCCGACCAGCAGCGAGGTGTGAATGATCGATTATCGATATTCTCTCCATTTGCAGCTACAGTGAAGAATCGATTGTTGAGGTCTTCGATCCGAACAACCTGTTTATCGATCCTTTACCACAGGTTTAAATCGCAGATCAATCGATGTATCGCAGAGCACGCCACTGATTCCGACGGATCCCCGTGGCAGGCTGCTCTAAAAAATTGGTCCCTATTTCCCTCTCCATGTTTTCCCGGTGAATAAAACAGATGTACGTATGTCCGGAAAGCACTGGGAAAAAACCACATTGGATCTAGAGTCCAGACTCTTGAAAACATTGACAAGACAAAATACTCTTGATTCAATCGGATTTTTGCTTGAATCAAAACAAAATCCGCTTAAATTGAAAGGCTTGGTTCTTGATTTAAGCTATAGATTCTGATTGAATCAAGAGTACTTTTTCTTAGCGATGTTTTTAAGAGTCTGGACTCGAGATCCAATGTGTTTTTTTTCCAGTGAGTTTGGTATACAACTGCTTATCGCACCTAATTTTCCGTTAATTTTTATCATTGCATACGTGACCCCTGAAAATTCCATAAAATGTTCAAAATTTCCCTAACGAAAAGAAATTCTGCCAAATTTTTCCCCGTATTTTTCATTTTGAATTTCGTCAAGTCCCAGAGTTGCTGGAATTACAATGCGAAAACTAGTGCTTTCAAAGCTCGTTACGTAACTGTGAAGAACGCTTGATCCTCGAGGACAGAACCAACAGAAGAAAAATAAACGAGCGTCAGTTCCAGGAACTCGGAACCTCTGGGGGCCCCGAAGCCTTTGAATAATCAAATGCTCCCCAGATTTACAACTTACGTCATCATTCCCTTTGATCCTTCATAACCACGCGTTCAAGCAAGAAGGATTTTTTTTTTTATCAACTTACATACGGCACATGCAATTTTGAAAGAAGCGGATCTTTTTCCCCGTGCCTTATTCTGTTTTGTCCATTTTCATTTCTTGTTGAACTGTGGCGTTCGTTGGAAACATCGTTTTCGTCGTTATCCTTACGACAATCTTATTTATTTCAGCAGAAAGTTTTTAGCCTTCCCATCCTGAAAATCCCCTTCTCCTCAGAAATTTCCAAAGTATGACTCTTTTATGGTTCTGTGCGTATTAATTGCCGCCATTTTGCCAGGAACACGTGATTTTTATTGGGACTTTACGAAAAGGACGGATTTTTAGAGCAACCCCCCCCCCTCCCCCCAAAAAATAAATAAAAGCGGGTGGTCGAAAAGTTTTTGCACCCCCGTTACGCTGTTTAATCCAGGAATTCGTGAGTAATTTCTAGAACGGTTAAGTTTTGAAAATCCGACGACCCTGCCCAGAGTTGATGGCACTAAAAGTGAAGATCCACCTCTATTTTTTAGCTAATTCAGGGTGTCTAGCATCAGGATTTTCCCGATTCAATCAATATTGAAAATCGGTCGTAAAATCAGGATTCAATAAAAGTCGGCCGTCCGATTGGATTTCTTTATCGAGCCATTTTTGTGAAGTTACATTCGCCTAAGCTTTCTCCGCGAACATCAGGATTTGGGAAAATGATGAAATCATGATTTAGCAGTCGAAAATCAGTAGAAATCAGGATTCCCTAAGATGAAAAAAATTATTCACCCTGTAATTATCAATGAAGTCAAGCGGAAACTGGGTGGCTGTTCCGCAATTGCGCACGCTATCTTGAAGACTGCGCTGGCCGGTGGCTAGTCCACGTGTCGCGAGCAGACCCCGCGTCGTCGGTCAGCCGTAAATGAGCGTTGCCTTTTCGCCGCCGTGAAACGGGCCCGAGCCCCGGTAACCGCGGGTGGTGCGTCAACGGTGGTGCGTCGGGGCTTGGTCGGGCGTAACGTGTGCGTCGAAGCAAGAAGGAGCCCTGTCAAAGGCAGCCAGCGCTGAGCCTGATGAGCCCCATCTATCGGGAATCGGATCGGATCCGTCCGGCAGGGATTCCGGCCCGGCGCTACGGCGCACAGTGCAGTGTCCCATGGACAAAAATCGAAAATTCGACTTTGTCGGATAATAAAAATGACCGCTGGATTGAAGAAATGGATGGATGGGAAGAAAAAATTCGTAGTTTCTTGACACGAAAACGCTACTGAAGGGGAGGGAGGGGGAGGGGAAATCACGGAACCTGCGCGGATGCACAATTAGCAGAGATCCAGCAGCGGGCATCATGTGTTATGACGGGTGATAACTGAAATTACTCTACTCAGAACGGAACAAGGTAAAATGTTTAGGTATAAGGTATGTTTGTCGATACAAAAACTATGTTGATCGTTATAAAGTCTTAAATTAAGGGCCTCTTAGTCCGGTCTTCCGTTGATGATGCCAAAAATTCGATTTATTCTATATACGCATCTTCAAATGTAGATTAAAAAAATATATCAAAATATATCAACGCAATTTTTTGATATGTTGTTCAGAATACCTTCCAGATTCAGAATATGTTTAGTTTTTAGCCCTAAAGACCCCTAAATCGACGGAATCGTCATTTTTGTGACCTCAAGTCAGGGCTTAGGCGCGCACTGAGCGGCATATTGGCTTGTTTTTATAACAGCCATACGTGAAACCAAAGAGAGCCAGTGTGCATGCATGAGTTCAGCCGTGTTTTTTGATAAGTTGTTAGAATGATGTTTCAAATCCATAATCTATTTGATTTCTACTCAATTGGACCTCAAATTTAACGACAATTATGGTGTCCGTCCTTTCATGTCAGAAATCAACTACGTGATCGATAAATGAGATGTGATGATATCTTTAAACAGAGATTAAAAAAATATATCAAAATATATCAACGCAATTTTTTGATATGTTGTTCAGAATACCTTCCAGATTCAGAATATGTTTAGTTTTTAGCCCCAAAGTCCCCCAAATCGACGGAATCGTCATTTTTGTGACCTCAAGTCAGGGCTCAGGCGCGCACTGAGCGGCATATTGGCTTATGATCATGTCTTTAAACATAGATTTAAAAAATATATCAAAATATATCAACGCAATTTTTTGATATGTTGTTCAGAATACCTTCCAGATTCAGAATATGTTTAGTTTTTAGCCCCAAAGTCCCCCAAATCGACGGAATCGTCATTTTTGTGACCTCAAGTCAGGGCTCAGGCGCGCACTGAGCGGCATATTGGCTTATGATCATGTCTTTAAACATAGATTTAAAAAATATATCAAAATATATCAACGCAATTTTTTGATATGTTGTTCAGAATACCCTCCAGATTCAGAATATGTTTAGTTTTAAGCCACAAACTGCCCCAAATCGACGGAATCGTCGGTTTTGTGACCTCAAGTCGGGAATTGGGTATACTCGTTGAACTGCATATTCGCCCCTGTTTAAGGCGAACTTTATGATTCCTTTCCGATAAAGAAAAAAAAAAAGTTACATACACATGTGGTTATTAGACATTATGTTCATTCTGTACAATACTCTAATACACCCCCCCCCCTCGCCCCGAAAATTCTATCCGTCTTTCCGCATCGTCCTCTAGTTTTTCGGAATAGCCGATTTTCCCTCGGATAATCACAGTTTTTTACCACTTTTTGTTTTTGCGACTTTTTTCTCACACAAAAATTTAAAAAAAAATACAATACGTGTTAAAAAGGTTTAATCTGGGTAAACGTAACAGGGCCTGTTGTTAACCAGTAATTTCAGATCAAATCATGAGGAATGTGCCATGACCGTCTTTTTCCGACCAGAATCGATCTCTCTATAATTGTTACAGCCCTCCCCCCCCCCTCCAGGTGCTGCTTTAAGAATGTAATCCTATCTAACGATAGACTATATGAATAGGAGGTCTCATGTCAAATTTTCCTTCTCTATGTCCATCCGTCTTTGAGCTACGAGTTCAGTTCCTACCGCCCGAACGCTCACTATTTAGTAACTTTGCGACCGCTCCACCCCTCCCCGCCGCAAGTGTCATTTAAAAAATTTGACCTCATCTAACGATGGCCTATCGGTAGAAGAGGTCGCACCCAAATTTCACTTCTGTATGTGCTACCGACTTCGGACTAAAATGTTTGTCCCTACCGCCCAAACGCACGTCTTCAAGTATCACTGCTTCCGCCCCCCTCACCCCGCCACAAGTGTCATTATGAAATTTTGACCCCATCCGACAATAGCACATATGTAAAGGAGGTCTCATATCAAATTTCACTTTTCTATGTCTTTCTGTCTTTGAGCTATGAGTTTGGTCTCTACCGCCCAAACACTCGCCTTCAAGTATCAGTACTCCCGCCCCCCTCCTCCCGCCCCAAAGTGTCATTAACAAAATTTGACCTCATCTAACGATAGTCTATATGTTCAAGACCTCTCATACCAAATTTCACATCTCTATGTGCTTTTGTCTGCGAGCTATGATTTTTGTCCCTACGCGCCATAAGGA